>NC_047089.1:151506210-151809471 GCF_902459505.1 Geotrypetes seraphini
TTAACCTCAACACTAAACAATGTGAGAACAGGATGCTTAAATTATGATTATGCAGTTTTGCAGAGTAAAAATATATTCCTCTACTGTGTGCATCTGAATATGTGTTCCTTTGTGATATAACTCTAATTGCATGGTTAATTAAAGAGAGATTATGTGATATTTTAAACAGAAACCTGATTGGCAGCAGATGGTTGATTAAGGAGGAACTGGAAGAAATATTAGTTGAAAAACTGTCGGATCAAGATGTGAGTAATTAATCTTTTTAATTTAAAGGAACCTGTATCAGCCTAGGATACTTAAACTCTATTTTAGTGGAAAAGAAAATTCTTGAGGAGCAGGTGCTCTTAAAATTTGGATTCCTTTTTGTTTTAAAGCCCAGCAGTGAGCGTTCAAAAGGCAACTGCTATTCTAGTTATAAAAATTCCTTAAGTTTTTGTTTAAATTAACAAGGGATATGCCACTCAGCTTGTCACACGTTAGTCAGGGTGGACTGCAGGAACAGAGTGGCCTAGAAGATTTTGTTTTCATAATGGCCCATGTGATATCTAATTAAGATGTGTGCTTCTAATTCTAGTAGTGCCTCCATCTCTTCTAGCTTAGAAACTAGGTGGCAAGTCAAATGCGCGCAAGACAAAAGCGCGCAGACAATTGCGGGAAGACAACTCAGCGCAAGACAATTGCGTAAAATGACACTTGAGCGCTACGAAAATTGCGCGCACGCTCTAATGACTTGCACGCTATTGTCTTGCGCTCTAATAACTTGCACGCTATTGGCTTGCACGCATCTGACCGTGCGTGTTTGTCTGCGTGCTTTTGTCTTGCGCGCTAATGGCTATGAACCAGAAACTGAGCATCCAGTTTCAAAATTAACAGAAACAATTGTGTGGGTTAACCAATTCCACCAGCGTTTGATTTGCAACCTTTTAAAACCAAGCGCAAAAGAATAGACAGCAAAGCAAACTGGTATGTACCTTTCCAGACAATAAGTTTGTTTTTTTAAGTTTTCAGACCAAATATGAGTTCACAAAAATCGCATTATATAATGCTATTCTGATTGTGCTTTCTAGATTTTATATCTGAGCAGAAAAGTAGCATCATCACTCACCAACTTAAAACAGTTACAAGAATGCAACAGCTTCTGAGCAGGGACCTTCTATTGAATGTCAAATGTACAGCGCTACTTACGCCTTTCAGCGCTATAGAAATGATAAATAGCATTGTTGGTAACAATATACAACTCCCTGATGCAGAAGTTGCCATGGTCCTGTCAGTCTACCACTAGCCTGCCCTGAGCTGCAGGCTGCTTGTAGCAGAAATTTGCCTGCCTCTGGCCCAACTCTTTTCTGTTTTAGCCTAGACCTGGGGTAGGCAATTCCAGTCCTCGAGAGCCGGAGCCAGGTCAGGTTTTCAGGATATCCACAATAAATATGCTTGAGATAGATTTGCATCTCAAGGAGGCAGTGCATGCAAATCCATCTCATACATATTCATTGTGGATATCCTGAAAACCTGACCTGGCTCCGGCTCTCGAGGACCAGAATTGCCTACCCCTGGCCTAGACCATCTCTGCGGGTCAGAACAGCTGTGGAGACTGCAATGCTCACATGGTGGAGGTGGCTTAGGTGAATGGGAGCAGAGCACTGATACCAATGTATGCTTCTGCTCTGCTTGGTGCCATACTGAGAGGAGAAGCTGCCATATAGTCCCATGGGTCCTAGGTTAGCTTCTAAGGGAGAGTATCACAGAATAGATTTAATGAAAACCAGCTTCTAACAGCATTTAAAATATTCTGTCTCCTGCTGTGCACCATGGCACTCAACCAGATTCAATTTTAAATTGTGTTGGTATACAGGATCTGCTGGTCACATGACTGCAATCACTGGCCCATCAGGGCATGCCTGATAGGGCAGTCTGTCCCCGATCTTAGAGAAATCCAAATGCAGAATTAAAAGTGGAATTCTACAAGGTGGCAATACTTTGCTACTTTGCTTTGAATTTCTAGTTCAATCGAACCCTGTTCAAGCTATGGCCATTGTGCCACAACTCTTCTTTCGTAGCTACTTGGGATTTTTCCTTATGTTGATGCACGATCTTCCCCAATACAGCCCATCCATTCCAGTGACTGTCTTCTAATAAGAGGTATATACTACACTTCACTCTGGAACCAGCCAAACAGTGAGGCACACTGTTCAGCAGTGTCTGGGACTCTACCCCATCCCCCCAGAACTGTGTAAGCTTCGTTTGCAACCTCCTCAGCACTCTCAGCTTGATGAATTTGAACCCAAGAATCAAACCCAGATTTCCTTATAACCACACAATGAATTCCTGGCTCCTAGCTGTCCAGGGCTAACCGGACATTTTCAGTGGCTCTTAACCGCATAGTGCTGCTGAAAAGGCCCAGTTAGTTCCCAAGCCGAAACTGGCTATTTCTTTGGGGGGGGGTCTGGGAATGGAATCAGCACCTAACCAGCTAAGATAACCATATAAATAGGGCTGCATAAAAAGGAGTTCCATCTTGATGTGGTTCTTCATAGCTGGTTAATTGCTGTGGCTATATTTTCCCCAGCTACATATACCCAGAAATTCAATGCTGGATCTTGCATATGTCCCAACATTAAATTTCTGGGTTTAATTGTCAGCAAAACACTGGTCATCACTGGCTGAATATCAGACCCAACAGCTATCTGCTCAGACCAAAAGAGAGATTTTTTTTAAAAAATTTATTTTATACTGCGACAGTTGTAAGCCCCTTTCTAAAGGCTTTCCTTTCAATGCAAAGAGTACAGTAGTCTGGACTCTAGGTTTTATCCCCCCCTAAGCGTGGGGGAACTTACAGAAGGCATCAAACAGATTCTTCAGCTCTGCCTCCTTGTGTCATTGGGCAGTGCCCTTCTTCCCCAGTTCTTCCTGCTCTAAAAGCTGTGCATCTGGGTTTTTATTTTTGGATTTTTTTTTAAATCTCATTCTGGGAGGCTTTCTGGTGCCCAAGAATCCCCCAACATTCCTGGGAGCATCTCTGCCTGGAGTACGTACCTAACCAACCTGCACTAATATTTTGGACAGCTCAGGGTTCAGCCCCTTGGGAGCATAGCTCGCCCCTGTTTAGTCAGGAGCTTAAGCGCAGGCTGACTAGACTTTGTTCTGCGCAAATCTCTCGGTCCTGAGGGATTTGTGGGTACCGGCTGCATTCCCCCCCCCCAAACACACATCTGGAGCTAGTTGGGGGTCGACGGTTTCAGGCTCTTGGAGTCTGACTAAAAGGCAGCCCAAAGAGACAAGCTTCTGGAAAATCTGCATGCTTGTCTCAGGCAGAAAATCTCTAGAGTCCAGCTGCTATGTGAAGCTGAAGCATGCAAGGCACCTGACAGGATTGTAAATACAGTCTATTATGGTTTATGGGAGACATAGGGGGGGGCACCGCAAAGGGAGCGGTCTGCCCCAGGCGCCATGTTGCTGCAGGCACTGACACCTCTCCTCCTCTCTGCCTTCCCCCTGCTTCTTCACATTCCTCCCCTCTACTTGCATGCCCCCTTTCCTTCCCCTATACCTCTAGTTGAAGAAGTTGTTCGCGGTGGTCAACAACATACTCTTCACAACCCCATCAGCTATCCCGCTGACGTCCCTTCTGAGTGCCACACATAGGAAGTGACGTCGGAGGGAGAACCGACGGGGTCACGAGGAGCACATTGTTTACCAGCAAAAGCAACAATTTCAACTAGCGGTATGGGGGAAGGGAAGAGAGGACATGCAGCAGGCAGGATCCGGGAAGGAGGGGGTTCGGAGATGAGGGTGGGGGAGGGGCGCCACCATCCTGGGTGTGTCCCACCTTTGGGGGGGGGGGGTCTTAGAATCGACTTCCAGTGCAGTAGGTGAGACATTCTAGGTAGATGGATTGTATCCCCAAGGCCACATGCCATCTGCAGAATGAATCCACTCGATTTTTTTCTTTGTGCCTCTGCTGTACTTCACTGGGCTTCTTAGCTCCACCTACAGTTTTTCCCTTCTGCACACGTGCCAGCAGGAGTATGTTTGTTCTGCTCTCCGTTTTATTTTATTTGGTGTTTTTTTCATCCCTTTTTCGGTGTTTCTTGTGTTCAGAGTGATTATTTAGCTCTGCCTGCATTGAGATCACATAGACTTTGTTCTGCAGCTATCAGGCCAATCCCTGGTGGTTCTCCACCTCCAAAAACTCCTTTCTGCACTTTTTTTCTTTTGATTTTTTTTTTCCTCTGGGGCCGTTTTTACTGCAAAATTATGAACATGGTGGCCATTATCCATCTCAATCTGCCTCAAACACAATTCAATTTGACTCAAAATTGATAGAAATGGACTCCTTAGGTTGTTTTGCCCCATATCATGCCAAATTTGTGATGGACGGTTGGCTGAAGAGTGTCCGTGTTCCATATGCCGCAGAGCACATGAGGGGAGTGAGAGCTCTGAGCTTAGCCCCTTCTAGTCCTAACAAAGGATTGGAGTGGGCTCAGGTTGTACTAGAGCAGTGTCTCTCAAACTTTCTCGCATTGATAGCACTATTGAGAAGAATTGGAGAGATCCGCTATGGCTTTAGAGCTTTTTAATCTTGGATCACCTCTTCTGCTTATCATGAACAGACTTCTAAATCAGAGCATTTCATCATGGGTGTAGTACCTGTTACGCATGGAACATCTTCTATTTCTTACTTCTAGAACCATTCTATCAGACATGTAGAACTTGTTAAAGATGGATCACCTTGTACCCATCACAACAACTCTACTTATCACCATATCAGTATACTGAATGGAGGGATCCACTCTGGGTGAAAAACCTGTTAAGTTTGGCTCACCTCTATTTTTCATAATCTCTTGAGACATTTGCCTCCATCTTCTGCCGGCAGCACTTCTTTTTTACCACAGGGATCCACTATAAGTATAGAGCCTTTAAAGTTGGATCCCCTTTTTTTCTGTTGTTCTATTTGTTCCACACTCCTCCGCTAGCACAAGCTCCCGCAAGGAAGGAGATGGGAGATGCCATATAGTACACCAACTATATCTTCTATATGTCATTATCTTCAACATCTCTACATTAATTGTTCACCCTCTCCAAGATAGGGAGAACGAGAGGGCACTCTCTAAAGTTAATAGGGGATAAATTCCATACAAACGTAGGAGTGGTAGAAAACTGGAACGCTCTTCCGGAGTCTGTCATAGGGTAAAACACCCTCCAGGGATTCAAGATAAAGTTAGACAAGTTCCTGCTGAACAAGGACGTATGCTGGTAGGGCTAGTCTCAGTTAGGGCGCTGGTCTTTGACCAAAGGGCCGCCACGTGAGCGGACTACTGGGCATGATGGACCACTGATCTGACCCAGCGGCAATTCATATGTTCTTATGACTTCACTTATATATTCTATCTGCACAACTTCCAGAATTCCAAGAGACCCAGAAGTTTATGGCAAGTTTGGATTTTGATGCATTTGATGTTACAACCAGAGCATCAGCTATGTCTAGTCCTATGAGAAGTCTTGCATGACTACGAGTCTCTGCCAGGGACATTAACATTTAAGATTGCTTTTACAAATAGTCCTCCTGAGTCTGGCTTCTTATCTTCAGACCTCCATATGATCCATCTTCTTGTCTGCCTATGACCTTGACACTCATGTCCATGATCATCTTGTCAAACTTCTACATCTCCACATACCTCCAGCATGTTTCTCCTTTGCCACAGACATGTTCGCCCAGATTCTTCGCCTGATCAACCAGGTTCTTCAATCACAGAATGTCTACCACTGTGCCATCAATGCTAATATCCTAGTCAAGTAGACCCAGAGGATATTGGTTATACTTTCTTCAGGCCTTTCATACTTCCTTCAGAATATCTCATATTCATGTACAATTTCACTTTATTCCGGGACCAGTGGATTATTTTCATCTACCCACCAGGACTTTGTAGGAAGCCTCAAATTTCAGAGGCTTATACCCTTCCCCTCATACCTCATCACTGTCACTGGTTCTGTAAACATCAGTCTTCCTTCCTATAAGTCAGGCTGTAAGAGCTTATCTTTTCTACTTGTGTTTATTTTCACGTAATTTCAGTATTTTGCGTTCCTGATTTTTGCCCTCGGCTTTGGAGGTTCCCTACAGGGACATCCTTGATTGTGGGAGATCGCCATCCTTTGGGAAAAGTCTGCTTCTAGAGGGTTTCCTGCTTGTCAGTAAGCCCCCTGGACAGCCTGCACATCTGATCAGGGTTCAGGGACCGTTCCCTTGGGAGCTTGCTCGTCCGCTAGTGGGTCAAACGCAGGCTGCATGGTTTCATGGAGGCGTGCCCAGGATCGGAGCCAGACTGCATTCCTCCGCCGTGCTATACGGTGTGTCCAAGGGTGGCAGAGGTGATCAGCCATGGAAGTCAGGCCAGTGGTGTAGTCAGAAGATTCAGAGTTCAGCTTTTCAACAAGTTGAGGCAGATGATCTCCCTGTGAGCTGCTCAGCTCTGTCTGTACTATTTTCCTGTCAGCACATGTTTTTGTGAGTACAAGCTGACTGCGTGAATCAGAGATTTTGGGGGGGTTTCTAAAAAGGGGCTTTTAGGTGGTTTCCCTGCATGCCCTATGGGCCCCCACCCCTAAAATCACCATTTTTGAGGGTTCTCTGATGTTTTCCCGGGCTATTTTTAGTCAAAACAAGCACTCAGTGATCATCTTGGATTTTTCCAGTTTTGATTTTAAAGTTATTTTTTATACTTGCCAGCTTCATTTTTGAAAGAAAACCACATAGATGACCTCCTCAGGGCAGGATGTCATAGATTCATGCCTCATTTGTGGTAGATGGCTGTCAGATGTGCAGCTCACGGGGGGTGAAAGGCTTGCCAAGATTCAGTGCCTTCGACCTGCATGGAGGGTCTTCTAGCGCCTTCTGTCCCGACTCCCGCGAAAATGGCATCAGGGGGCCCTGGGGAGTGTGCAAGCGATGCTATGGTGAAACACAAGCACATCTCAGGGGATAAACTTGGGAAATCCTCCAAACAGTCCCCAACTGGAGATCAAGGGTCAACTCCCGCAGTGGAGGATGGGTTTTCCCCGGATTTTGTTGATATGATTTATCAGGCATAAATGGGGGGAAAAAAGAATACCTGTCTCCCGCCAGCCTCTGTGCCGGGCAAGGGGCCCCTGCGACTGCTGGGTTATGCTGGTAGCTTCAGCCTGATCACGCAGGCGTGTGGGTCGCAGCCTTTGGGCTGAGCACTTCTTCAGACCTTTTCATGCAGGGTCTGGTTACCATGCCAGCTCCAGGGCGTTTTGCTTTCCCAGCATGGCTCTTGATCATGCGACTAGTAGGCATATAAGATGTTTTGCCCTTATTGTTGAGGCTCTTCTAAAGTCTAAGAAGTCATCCAGGGGGGTTGGCATATGCTAGGCATGGAAGGCCTTTCAATATTGGTGTTGCCAAAGCCAGGTGGATCTTGCTGATGCTCGCTTTTTTTCCCGCTGGAAAGATGCTGGCCTTATAGTGGCTTTTCTGCAAGTCCCGGTAGCTGGGCTGTCTTACTTGGATCCCAGGACAGTTAGTCCTCTATGGCGGCTCATCCTGATGTTGCTCAATTCTTGCAGGGAGTCCGTCGTGTCGGATGGCTAGTTGTCCATCCTCCCTGCCTCGGACCTTGACCTGATGCTTTATCTAGGCTCCCTTTTGGCCTTCTTTTAGATGCTTCCCAGTTGGATTTGATGCTTTAGACCAGGGATGCCCACACTTTTTGGGCCTGCGAGCTATTTTTAAAATGACCAAGTCAAAATGATCTACCAACAATAAAATTTTAAAAAACACAAAGCACACTGTACACAGAAAAAATGTTAATTATCATTTATATTCTGGGGGTTTTTCAAAGAGGTCAAGGCAGATGACTTTATGCAATGTCACCTCAGTAACAACTATACAAAAATAGACAAATATACCCCCTCCCTTTTTATGAAACCGCGATAGCGGTTTTTAGTGCAGGGAGCTGCACTGAATGCTCCGCACTGCTCTCGACGCTCATAGGCTCCCTGCGCTAAAAAACACTATTGCAGTTTAGTAAAAGGGGGCCATAGTACAAAATATAGACAGCAGATATAAATTCTCAAAAGAGGCACATTTTGATCACTAAATTGAAAATAAAATCATTTTTCCTACCTTTGTTGTCTGGTGATTTCATGAGTCTCTGGATGCACTTTCTTCTTCTGACTGTGCATCCAATATTTCTTCCCTTCTTTCATCCTCCTGTATGCTTTCTGTCCTTCAGATCTCATTCCCTCCCCCAACTTTTTCTTCTCTCCCTGCCCCCTCCCCTTTCTTTCTTTCTCCCTGCCCCCTTCTTTCTGCCTTTCTTTCTGTCTTTCTGCCCCCTTTCTTTCTTGCTGTCTCCCTGTCCCCCCTTTCTTTCTTTCTTTCTGTCTCCCTGCCTGCCCCCTTTCTTTCTTTGTCTTTCTTTCTCCCTGCCCTCCCCCAAGCCAAGTTCTGAGCTCTCCTTGCTTCCCGAAGCAGAAGCGCCGGGCCAACTAGCCTTCCCCTCGATGTCAATTCTTACGTCGGAGAGGAAGTTCTGGGCCAGCCAGGCAGCGATTGACGTCGGGGGGAGGAGGGGGGCTGCTTGGCCCGGCGCTTCTGTTTATGGCGTCAGAAGCAGGTAGAAGCGAAGGCAAAGCGAGTCTATCACGGAGCCCGGGATGGATTCCACGATCGACTCGCATTGCCTTCGCGATCGACCTTTTGGGCACCCCTGCTCTAGGCCGTTGTTTCATCTTTTCATGTTGAACAGGCAGTGTGTTTGCCTGTCTTTCTGCTGTCAGGTTCCTCAACTCAGGACCGCTTGTTGTAGCCTTTGAATGTGTACAGGATTTTCCTGTGTGATGGGAGGTCTCCCGCGAGTTTTGCCTCTGGCCATCGGTTTGTGCTGTCTCATTCTATTAAGCAGGGTGCTTCCGCTTCTAGGGCCACAATATCCAGATGGATCCATATGGCCATTTCGTCAGCCTACATTCTTTCTGGAAAACAGTCCCTTGTTTCCTGCATGGCGCTTTCTACTAAAAGTGTGGCTTCTTCATGGTTTGAAGCTGGATCTGTTCCTCCTGAGGAGATTTGCGGGGCAGCGACGTGGTCTTTTCTCCCCATATTTCTAAGTTTTGCAGAGTGGATGTTACTACAAGGCAGGACTTAGCCTTCAGGTCCTTGATCTTAAGGGCCTGCGCAGCAAGCCCACCCTGGCTATTACGTCCTTATTGTCTAAAATGTCTCACCTATTGCACTGGAAAAAGAGATTATGTTCTTACCCTGGTAAGTTCTTTTCCAGTAGATAGGTGAGGCATTCTAGACTCCCTGCCCTGACTTTCTGCAACTGTTTACAGTTTCAATCTGTTTATGCTTCTCCAAGCTGCTCCTTGAAGGCCTCTCAGCCCTTGAGGGCTGGGAAGAATTTATTTATATGTTCCTTTTCTTGGAGAGTTGTGCTGCTTTCCTTTGGAGCCTGTGTTGGCAGTTAATGGTACTATTTCCTTACTTTCAGCAGAACACTTTGTTTAGCCTATTATTACAGGTGCTTCTACTTCACATAGGTGGATGGCTTTCAGTGCGTGGGTACTGACTGTAAAGGGCACTAAACTGATCAGTGAAGTACTACAGAGGCAGAGTGAAAAATCTGGAGTAGATTCCTTTTGCAGAGCATGCAAGTATGGGGAAATAACCCTATTGTCTAGAATGTCTCACCTATCTACTGGAAAAGAACTTACCAAGGTAAGTACATAATCTCTTTTTACTGATGCCTAGCTACCATCATTCTTCCATTTCTTTGGTGACCCTAACCTTGTTTCTTGCTTTTTAACAAACCTTTAAGAAGCAACTTTAACGTAAAACAACATATACCCATTTCCTTTTCTCCTGAACCTCCAATCTTCGGTTTTCATATTACCTTCATTAAGAAATTTGGCTCAGAGGTAGAGTCCTGGTTTTTGGTCCAAAAGTCCAAAGTTTACATCCCAGGTCACTCATATGTCATACATTTTTTCACATTCAGCAGGGTCTTTACCTTTAATGTCTGGTTTCTTTCTCCTCTACTATCTAGTACTAGAAGCCATCTAGGCATTCTGGAGTTAGCTTCCATTGTGTATGGCAGTGGTCTCAAACACGCAGCCCAGGGGCCACATGCGGCCCGCCAGGTACTATTTTGAGGCCCTCGGTATGTTTATCATAATCACAAAAGTAAAATAAAACAGTTTCTCGATCATCTGTCTCTTTAGCTATAAATGACAATATTATTGTTAAGACTTAACCTAAAAGAAAGATTTTTAAACTATAAAGAGTTTTACCTCATGCAAAATTGTCATTTCTTTAATAAGACATTAACTATTTATTTCTGAGGCCCTCCAAGTACCTACAAATCCAAAATGTGGCCCTGCAAAGGGTTTGAGTTCGAGACCACTGGTGTATGGTTTCCTCTTGTTGCATTTCTCCTTCAATCACTTCCAAATTCATGCTTGCTCTCATTTTTAGACTTTCCTACCAATTTGTTTTCTAAACTAGGCAACGGTCTTTTTTATCTCTTGCTCAGTCCTCTGAATTCTGAGCTCAGTACTCTCACTCACTATATCAGTGCGGACAGAGAATGGATACTTCACATAAATTTGCATATCCTTCATTAACATTAACTCAGCAGTCTGTTTGATTTTTGGCCTGAAGAAATGTGATCATGTGAGACCTTCTTATCGACATCTTCATTGGTTTCCTTTTGAGGCAAGAATTATTTTTAAATTTGGCTGTATTTGTTTCAAAGTACTGTTTGGCTTGACTCCATCATACCTATCTTCACAATTCAAATTGTATAAGTTGAGTAAAAATACAAGAAACTCCTGTATGTTTATGAATCCTACTCCAAAAGCTTGTTGATACAAGAGTTTTTGGGAAATGACAAGATCTGCTTTCCAGGCAGGAAAATCGCATTCCTGGCTGAGTTCTTTGATTACTCAAGCTCAGTCCTACTATTCATTTAGAAAGTCATTGAGAACCTATTTGTTTGATAAATTTATAAACTGATTTTATTGTCGTATTTGTTTGAAACATGTATATTTTTTCACTGATTGTACAGTCCTCTTGATGTGAACCACCCAGAACTTTTTGATTGGGCAGTATACAAGAATAAAATTATTATTATTATTATTATTAAGCATTCAGTGACTTCAATCTCATCTTTTCTATTTCTTCAGTAACTTCTGATCTCCAACTGGTCCAGCTTTTGTTGGTCCCATTTTTTCCCACAATTGTCTTGAAAAATACTACTTCTCCTTTTCTTTCTTTGCACTCTTAATACTCGATAAAACTTGAGCACTGGCTCTATTCACTATACAAGACATACCAGAGCTCTCAGACAGCCCTCAGGGGGAGTATTGCTGACATATGGCCTTACCCCCAGTCAGCCACTATTCCTTTCCAACTTCTTCCACATCCTCCCATCCATAGTTACGGAATTTCTCTCCTTCCTATGTTTTTTCTTTCCCATTTCTTCTTACAACATTATTCTATCAACGGGAACTACATTTTCATTGCTTTGCCATTTTTTCTCTTTCGTGTTTTTATCTGGTCACTCTTATTAGTGCCTCTTTCTAGTATTCAATCTACTATTTCTTCCTAGATTTTGTTGGCATCTCCCTCTCCTATCCTCGGATTTGCCTGCCACTCTGAGGTTGGCTTCTATTTCACAGCCTCCGTACACATTAGTTTTGTTGAGTTCTTACCTTTCACTCTTGCTGAGGACAGTTGTATACCACTTATAACTCTTTTTATTTTTCTTTCCCTTGCTCTCCGCCTACTCGTAACAGACAATATATCTGATTTTGTGGTGTGGTACTAAACATTTATGTTTTCCTTAGAGACCAACTCTCCCTCCATTTACTTACCGTAACAAGTGTTATCCAGGGACAGCAGGCAGATATTCTCACAGCCCGCCCACCTCCCCTAGCTTGCTTCTTCACTTGAGCATAAAACTGATGACCTTGTGAACCAGTGTCGAACAGGAAGACACTCGCGCATGCGCAGTGCGGACAGTCTTAAAACTTTCTAAACCTTAAAGTGACAGTACACTTTAGCACTGTCTGTACCGAGCTCCGTGAATGATGTCACCCATCTGTAAGAATATCTACCTGCTGTCCCCGGATAACACCTGCTACAGTAAGTAACTGTGCTTTATATCCATTTGATTAATTACTTGTTTTTGCAGAGCAGAACAAGATTGACTTTGCTGGGGAGTTCCTCATTTCCTTTGTGTTATTTCTCCTATTTAGAAGTCATCCAGTGCTTTAGCACAAACTGAGGGAGAAGGGCACTGCCCAGTGACACAAGGAGGCAGAGCTGAAGAATCTATTTGATGCCTTTTGCAAGTTTCCCGTGAATATAGAGATAAAACCTATAGCCCTGACTACTGTATCCATCTACTAGAAATAAGATTATTGACGTAAGAACCTAATCTTCCCTTCCATAAAGGCGCCACAGCCTCAAGGAGAGCAAACAAAATGTTGGGCATCATTAAGAAAGGTATCACGACCAGGACGAAGGAAATCATCCTGCCACTGTATCGTGCTATGGTGCGCCCGCATCTGGAATACTGTGTCCAGTACTGGTCGCCGTACCTCAAGAAGGACATGGCAGTGCTGGAGGGAGTCCAGAGAAGAGCAACAAAGCTAATAAAGGGTATGGAAAACCTTTCATATCCTGACAGGTTGAAAGAGCTGGGGCTGTTCTCCCTGGAGAAGTGGAGACTTAGAGGAGACATGATAGAAACCTTCAAGATCATGAAGGGCATAGAAAGAGTAGACAGGGACAGATTTTTCAAATTATGGGGGACCACGAGTACAAGGGGGCACTCGGAGAAGTTGAAAGGGGACAGGTTTAGAACAAACGCTAGGAAGTTCTTTTTCACCCAGAGAGTGGTGGATACATGGAACGCGCTTCCGGAGGCTGTGATAGGCCGAAGCAAGTTGCAGGGCTTCAAAGAAGGTTTGGATAGGTTCCTAGAGGACAAAGGGATTGAGGGGTACAGATAGGAGTAGAGAAAGATTATAGGGATAGGAGTGAGAGGCAATTTATAGAAATAGTCGGGACCTCTGATCAGGCAAATGGGCCTGATGGGCCGCCGCGGGAGCAGACCGCTGGGCGAGATGGACCTCTGGTCTGCCTCAGCGGAGGCAACTTCTTATGTTCTTAAAGATTTTATGACTTTCTGTAAATCACTGTAGACCACTGACAAAAACATTTAAAGAAGTACAAATAGACTTTTTCACTTTAGGACATATACCTGTATACTGAAATTTTATACCATTTTTTGTCTATGGGGAAAATGGCTAGTCTGTTCAACTCCTTTAGTGTGAAATTATGGAAATCTCCAGGCCCAAATGGGTTAATATTGAGGTTTTCATTTTTTAATCACATGTTCTAGAACAAGGGAAAAATGCAGAGCAGGGAAGCATAATTAATTTCAAGAGGTTGCCCTTTGAGTCAAGTGTCTCTTCAGGTTTTAAATAGCTCAATTGTTCTGTTGTAGAGGAAATCATAAACATTAAAGTAGCACAGCATGAACAGCGAGTGAAAATATATTTCTTATGTGTATCGTAATCATTCAAGAATTTCCGTTTTGTAAAAGAAAATGATTTCCAGATGAATGTGCGTATCAGTATGTTGTAAAGGAATTGGAAACCCTTTTTTTCAACTGCTGTCCTAATAAAAACAATTTACTCATGATCCAAAATCTGTTTAGTACCTGTTTTGTCAAGGATAGGAACCATATTTTAACAATACCGTCATGTCACAAGGGGAGATTTTGTTCCTGTAGGGCATGATATTGAAAAATATTCATGCAGCTAGCAGTGGGTGCCAATTGCAAAAGTATTGTGGGTTTTTGTTGTTGTTATGTGGTTCATTTTCACCACTTATATACATGTAATGCAATTCTGTAACCTAAGGGGCTTATTTTCAAATGAGACAAACATCTAAAAGACAGCATAAACCAGCACTTGGACCTTACTAGTCAAAACGTCCAATGGGCTTTCTCAAACAGACTTTCTAGACATCTTTCTGGTTGTTTTGTCTCCAGTGCATTCAAATCTTAAAGGGGTGTGTTAAAGGCGAGTTTTGAGTGGGCTTAGGGCTTGGATGCTCAGCAGGCATAATCAAACCTTAAATAAAACGTCTTGGGCTTTTTTTAGACATTTGGAGCCAGACTTGTTTTAAAAGCGTCTAGATGCCAAAAAGGTACCCAAACTGACCAGATAACCACTGGAGGGATTAAGGCATAATTCCCCCCTTTATTCCTCCAGTGGTCACCGACCCCCCTCCCACCATCCAAAGAAGTGAAAAAAACACCAGTATTTTCCTGCCTGTAAGACAGATTCACTTGGCTCACATACGAGGAGTGCTGAAAAGTTCTCAGCCCAACCAACTTCCTAAATCTAATGTTATTTTGGCACTGTAGCTGAAAAGTGTTATTTTAGTTTATTTCGTTAGAGTTTGCAGCAATTTTCACTTTGCAAACCTAAACTAACACTCTTCAGCTTCAGTGGCAAAATAACATCACATTTATGAAGTTGATTGGACAGATGACTTTTTAGCACCCTCTTCTACATCTACACAGCAGAGCAAAGGAGCTCTCTAAGGGTTACCCTAGAGACACGCCACATTAAAAGTCTCAGGCAGATATAAGTATAACTTGCTTATATTGTTTGGTGAGTCCTCCAAAACCTACTGTAACTACATAAAGATGACACCTGGAAACATAAGGGCTATTGTTGTGGTATGTTCTGAATTTAAATCTTCCAGAAAATCTCAAAAAACTTATCTATTTGTCAGAGCTTTTTTATAAATAAGTAGATGTCCTTATTTTTCCTGTAAGGATTAAATTAGAAATGGGAGCCTGATGTATTTTACTTTTTAAGTTAATTTGTTTAGATTTGTTGAATTTGTAATTTTATGTATTTGTTGTGTTTGATCAATTTATGTATGTGGATATTGGAATCTGCTTAGGCTATAAGTGGAATCGAAATTTTTCAAATAACTAAATAATGCCGGTTAGTACAGTAAGTTTTGGCTGGGTTATGAAGGGTTCACCATACAATATAAACAAGTCATAGTGACATCTGTACTTGAGACTTTTAATATGACATTCTCTGCAGTAATCTTTAGCATGCCCTTCTCCTGTGTAGAAATGCTCAGCTGTCTGTGAACAGTTTGCTAAGAATGCTGACTGTTTGAATGTCTGAAAAGATTGGTTTTGTGTGTTTTTCATGTGAACGTCTTTATATTTGAGACTGGTCAAAAAAGATAGATGTACTAAGGACCAAAATGTCTATGTAGATTATTCTAAAAAAAAAAAAAAAAAAAAATAGACATCTTGCTGTTTTGATAATGGACATTTTCTGGATTTTGGATGTCTTTTCCAAGATGTCCAAACTCAGACTTAGATATCCTATCAAAAATGCCCCTCTAGGTGTCCACATTTATGTACATGATGTTACACACACAAATGTTTAGAAGACTAGCACTTGCATATATGTGCACATACTCACAAAAGTGCTATCAGGGAGTTAAGCGCTGTTCTGCAAATATCCACTTATCTTACATAGCAAGTATTTGTAAGAGGCAGAGCAGGGTAGAACCAAGGCAGGACTCCCACTTAACAACGTAACTTATAGAAAACTGCAGGTTTTTACTGAGTCAGAATCAAGCGCTATGCAACATGCCCCTGGCTCCTTCACCCTGCCGACTGTGCCGCAGCCAAGAATAGGAAACAAAAGACAGGGAGCAATTTTGATGCCTCTGGTTCCTTTGTGCCCTGTATGGCTTCACTGCTCACACAGCCCTTGTAGTGACCCTAGGATACTGTTTGTTAAGTGTGTCCATGTTGCAATGTTGCATTAAGGCTCCCATATTTAAACCAGGTCTGTGGCTGTCATGAGTACAAGTACCTAAATTTTAGGCATGTCAATATCAGATTATGCTAGTACTATATTCTGTAACAGAACCAAGGTGCCCAGGTTCCTTTTATACCAAAGGCTCTTACCATGCAGCCAATGGAGGTGCCCAGTTATAAAATTGCCCTAATGGTGTCTGGCCATGTAAATCTTTCTATGGGCAAGGTTATCCATTGTAAATTGGGATGAGATATGGAGCAGTCCTATAGAGAAATAAACTTTATAGGGAGCGTTAATAGCATGAATAACCGTAAATCTGTTTTCTTAAAACAAAATCAGATAGTTGTAGGCAAGTGGAAAATAATGTGCCTTTGTACCATTTTTAAAACAGTCGCTGGTCCTAGCATTAGTCAAGGAAAGCAGTGTGGTAAGAATTACAAAACAATTGTTTGTTGTAATCAAACTTGTAACTTTTCAAAATTTCAATAAAATACTAAAACTAGAATTAAAAAACTAAAGAGCCAAAAGGAATTGTGTTGGACTTCTAATGAAGTTTTGTTGTCTACAGTATAGGCGCTTTATTCAGCTGCTGGAAAGGATATTAACGCAGCCATTTGGTAATATTGAAGAAAACTATGTGCAGAAGTTTCGTAAGCAGCTAGATTCACAGCTAAAGATGCTGGTGATTGAGCCCCTCCAGTATGATGATCGAGGCGTGGCCTTCAGCACAGGAGAAGGTAACCATTTGAAAACAGAAAATTAAGGATTTACTTTTTAATCTTAAATAAACTACTGAATTGGTGGCTCTGGTTATTGTATAACATTTTAATAATCTAGCATTTTTTTAATGACAATATAAAGAATACCGTATTTTCACGTAGATAATGCGCACCCGTGTAAAACGCGCACACGGGTATAGCACGCGAAAAACACAAATTTATGTACAGAAATTTTTATATACCGCGCACACCCGTATACCGCGCATGCTGCCCGACTCTCCTTTCGCCCGCCCCGACTCTCCTCTGGCCACCCCGACTCTCATTTCGCCCCGCCCCGATTCTCCTCTCCCCCTTGAAGTCCTGTCCCCACCCTGAAAGCCTGATGCCCCCCCCGACGTCCGATTCCCCCCCCCCCCCGGCAGGACCGCTCGCACCCCCACCCCAAAGGACCGTTCGCACGCACTCCCACCCGCACCCCCACCCTGAAGGACTGCTCGCACTCCCACAGCCTCCTGACCCCCCATCATGTAGAAGCTCCTACCGGTGTCCTGCTGCTTCCTCTTGGCGGTCCCGACTCCCCGACACGATCGGGGCAAGAGAGAGCTCAAGCCCTCTTGCCCCAGCCAACCGCGGCACCCCCGACAGGATCGGGGCAAGAGAGAGCTCAAGCCCTCTTGCCCCAGCCAACCGCGGCACCCCCGACACAATCGGGGCAAGAGGGAGCTCAAGCCCTCTTGCCCCAGCCAACCGCGGCACCCCCGACACGATCGGGGCAAAAGGGAGCCCAAGCCCTCTTGCCCCGCCAACTCCCCGACAATATCGGGCCAGGAGGGAGCCCAAGTCCTCTTGGCCCTGGCGACACCCCCCCCCCCCCGCTAGTTGTTCGGGCCAGGAGGGAGCCCAAACCCTCCTGGCCACGGCGACCCCCTACCCCCACCCCGCACTACATTACGGGCAGGAGGGATCCCAGGCCCTCCTGCCCTCGACGCAAACCCCCCTCCCCCCAACGACCGCCCCCCCAGCCGACCCGCGACCCCCCCTGGCCGACCCCTACGACACCCCCACCCCCCCTTCCCCGTACCTTTGTGTAGTTGGCCGGACAGACGGGAGTCAAACTCGCCTGTCCGGCAGGCAGCCAACGATGGAATGAGGCCGGATTGGCCCATCCGTCCCAAAGCTCCGCCTACTGGTGGGGCCTAAGGCGCCTGGGCCAATCAGAATAGGCCTGGGAGCCTTAGGTCCCTCCTGGGGGCGGGGCCTTGGGCACATGGTCGGGTTGGGCCCATGTGCCTCAGGCCTCAGCCCTTTTCTGCCGTCATCTACTATGTTTCTATAAGAAAGAACTGAAATCGAATTGGAACCAGTGAAGGTAACTTATGAAGAAAAGCGCTCACAAAGGAAGAGTAAGAATCCTCAAGCCAATAAATTATTGCTTTTAGAGGATTCTATCATCAGAGACATTAACATTGAAACATAAGACAAGGAGCCTAAATTAGTGAAGTGACTTCCAGGATCCTCGGCTACTAGGAGTACCTAACAAATACTGTCTATAATTAAGGAAGAAACTAAAAAGTCTAAAGCTGATGTTGTTATCAATCTGGGAACAAATGACCTAGCCAACAACTCTATACTTGCAGCTCAGAAAGCCTTTCGGGAGCTTGGTGAGGGCTTGAAACCTTTTGTAAAGACTGTAGCTTTTTCCAAAGTAATGTCAGCATATGGAAAGGGAGAGCAAAGAGTTAAAAACACAGAGGACTTCAATAGGTGGCTCAAAGCCTGTTTTCATCAAGAAGGCTTTAGGTACATAGGAAGATGGGGAAATACATGGAAGGACAAGAAGCTATATTGTACTGATGGGCTACATATTATTACAGCAGGGAAAAGAATCCTTGCGGAGAAATTTAGACAATATATTTCTAGGCATTTAAACTAGAAGATGGGGGTGGCGTATGTATGAAGGACAATTATAGAGACCACCCCCAACAAAAGACAAGATGTGATGGTAGTAAAGATTGCAACACAAACAATATTAGCAACTCACTCTTAGCATTTCAACAGGAAGTGAAACAAAACAATAAACTATACAAAAAAATTACCGCTGAAAAATAGCTGGAAAGCGATGACCACAAATGCTCGCAGTCTAAGCAATAAAGTTCATGATCTGCAAGACCTGATGTTAGAGGGAGACCTGGATATTGTTGCTATCACAGAGACGTTGTTCAGTGAATCCCATGGATGGGATGCAAACATACCGGGATATAATCTTTTTAGAAAGGACAGAGATGGTCAGAAAGGTGAAGGAGTAGCTCTTTATGTAAGGATTGATATCCAAGCGACTGAAATGCAAGGGACCTGGGAAGAGGAAGAAGCGATATGGATCGCTCTGAAAAGAGAAGATGGAACTTCTATCTACGTGGGTGGAGTCTACAGACCTCCGACTCAATCACAGCAAATTGATAAAGATCTGATTGTGGATATCCAAAAGTTTGGAAAGAAAGAGGAGGTGCTGCTGTTGGGAGATTTCAACCTGCCGGGTGCGGACTGGAAAGTTCCATCTGCGGAATCAGAAAGAAGTAGGGAGATTGTGGATGCCTTTCAAGAGGCCCTGCTCAGACAAATGGTGATAGAACCCACAAGGGAAAAAGCAATATTGGATCTGGTCCTCACAAAATGAGTGAGTATATCCAATGTACGAGTGGGTGCTCACCTGGGAAGTAGCAATTAACAAACAGTTTGGTTTGATATAACAGCTAAAGTGGAGGGCAGCCGCACGATAATAAAAGTTCTAGATTTCAAACTTATGGACTTTAATAAAATGGGAGAGTACCTCAAGAAAGAACTGTTAGGATGGGAGGACATAAGAGAAATGGAAAAACTGGTCTAAGCTGAAAAGAGCTATAAAAATGGCTACGGAACTTTTATGTGAAGAAAATAAATAAAAACAAGAGAAAAAGGAAACCGACATGGTTCTCTAAATTAGTGGCGGAGAAAATAAATGCAAAAGAGCTGGCGTTCCTGAAATATAAAAAAACCCAAGAAGAAGAGTATAGAAAGGACTCTAGTGGGCGAAACTGAAAGAAGCCAAGAGGGAGATACGCCTGGCGAATGCGCAAGCAGAAGAGCAAATGGCTAAAAATGTAAAAAAGGGAGACAACATTTTTTTCAGATATATCAGTGAAAGGAGGAAGATGAAAAATGGAATTGGTAAACTAAAAGATGCTAGGAACTGATATGTGGAGAGTAATGAGGAAAAAGCAAACGTGCTAAACAAATACTTCTGCTCTGTGTTCACGGACGAAAAACCTGGAGAAGAACCAAGATTGCCAGAAAGTTACACAAGAAAATGGAATAGATTCTGCACCATTCATGGAGGAAAGTGTTTATGAACAACTTGAAAAATTGAAGGTGGACAAAGTGATGGGACCTGATGGGATCCATCCCAGGATACTGAGGGAGCTCAGAGAGGTTCTGGCGGGTCCTATTAAAGACTTGTTCAACAAATCTCTTGAGACGGGAGTGGTTCCTGGGGACTGGAGAAGAGCGGATGTGGTCCCTGTTCACAAAAGTGGTCACAGGGATGAAGCGGGGAAACTACAGGCCGGTAAGCTTTACTTCGGTTGTTGTAAAAATAATGGAAGTGTTGCTGAAAGAAAGAATAGTGAACATCCTAGAATCTAATGGGTACAGGATCCGAGGCAACATGGCTTTACTAAATCGTGCCAAATGAACCTGATAGCACAGTTACTTACCGTAACAGTTGTTATCCAGGTATAGCAGGCAGCTGTTCTCACATATGGGTGACGTCATCCACGGATGCGGACAACCTCGCAAGCATATTTGCATGTAGAAAACTTCAGAAGTTTTGAGTCTGCCTTCCCGCCCAGGACAGGGCGAGTCTCCTCAGTTCAGATAGCTAGCAGAGAAGCCAACCAGAGGAAATGGGTGGGTTGTGAGAATAGCTGACTGCTATCTCTGGATAACAACTGTTATGGTAAGTATCTGCTTTATCCCAGGACAAGCAGGCAGCCCCATTCTCATATATGGGTGACCTCCAAACTAACCAGAATGGGATGGTGGGAGCGTTGGCAACATAGGAGAATAATTTTTGCAATACTCTCTGGCCAAAATGGCAATCCTGTCTGGAGAAAACATCCAGACAGTAATGATAGGTGAAAGTATGAACCAAGGACCAGGTGGCAGCTTTACAAATTTCCTCAATAGGAGGAGATCTGAGGAAGGCTACTGAAGCCACCATGGCTCTGACTTTGTGGGCTGTGACTCGACTATGTAGATGCAGTCCAGCCTGGGCATAGCAGAAAGAGATACAAGCAGCCATCCAGTTGGAGATGGTACGCTTATAATTTGGATGTCCCAACTTGTTTGGATCGAAGGAGACAAAAAGTTGAGGAGCAGTTCTGTGTGGTTTGGTACGTTCCAAGTAGAAGGCCAAAGCACGTTTACAGTCCAGAGTATGAAGAGCTGATTCTCCAGGATGAGAATGAGGTCTTGAATAAAACAATGGAAGTAGAATAGATTGGTTGAGATGAAATTCTAAAACCACTTTAGGTAAGAATTTAGGATGAGTACGGAGGACCACCTTGTCATGATGGAAAACTGTGAAAGGTGAATCAGCAACTAACGCTTGCAGCTCACTGACTCTTCGAACAGATGTGAGGGCAATGAGAAACACCACTTTCCAAGATGAGCCGTAGACATTGGTTCAAATGGAGGCTTCATCAATTGAACAAGAACAACATTGAGATCCCAACCCACTGGAGGCGGTTTGAGAGGAGGTTTGACATTGAAAAGTCCTTTCATAAATTTGGAAACCACCAGATGTGCACAATAGGCTGGTGGAAAGCAGCAATTGCACTGAGATAGACTCGGATCAATGTAGACTTGAGGCCAGAGGTGGATAAGTGCAAAAGATAATCTAGAACAGAAGATAAAGAGGAATCTTGAGGCTCCTTATCATGAGAGATGCACCACATAGAAAATCTAGTCTATTTTTGATGGTAGCATTGTCTAGTGGTAGGCTTTCTAGAAGCCTCTAAAATGTCTCTTACAGGTTGAGAAAACTGAAGATGAGTTATGTTGAGAGGTATCGAGCTGTCAGGTGCAGAGACTGCAGGTTGGGATGAAGTAGAGACTCTTGACTCTGTGTAAGCAGAGACGGAAAAACTGGTAGAAGGTATGGCTCCCTGCCGCTGAGTCGAAGTAGAAGGGAGTACCAAGGTTGTCTCGACCACCGAGGAGCTAGCAGAATCATGGGGGCATGATCATTCTTCAACTTGACTAGAGTCTTGAGAATGAGAGGGAATGGAGGGAATGCATACAGGAAGCAAATCGTCCATTCCAGTAGAAAAGCATCTGCCTCGAGGCAATGAGGAGAATAGATCCTGGAGCAGAACTGAGGCAGTTTGTGGTTGTGGGGAGCTGCAAAGAGATCTATATGAGGCGTTCTCCACTGCCAAAAAAATGTGATCAAGAGGCGAGAAATTGAGTGTCCATTCGTGAGGTTGCAGAAGATGACTCAATTTGTCCGCCAAACAGTTTTTCACCCCTTGGATGTAGCAGCTTTCAGGAAGGTGTTGTGGAGGATTGCCCAGTCCTAAACCTTCAGAGCTTCTTGACAAAGGGAGGGAGATCCCGTCCCTCCCTGTTTGTTGACATAGTACATGGCGATTTGGTTGTCCGTCCAAATGAGGACTACCTGGTCGTGAAGAAGATGTTGAAAAGCTTTGAGAGCATTGAAGATCACTCTGAGTTCCAATAGATTGATGTGACACTGACGATCTGTGCTGGTCCAATGGCCTTGAGTACAGAGACCATCAAGATGAGCCCCCCCAAGCGTAGGTCGAGGAATCTGTCGTGAGGACCTTCTGATGACGGGGCGTTTGAAACAGCAAGCCTCTGGAGAGATTAGAAGAGAGCATCCACCAGCGGAGAAACTGTCTCAACGAATGAATGACTGTAATGTGTCGAGAGAGTGGTTCGCAAGCCTGCGTCCACTGAGATACTAGGGTCCACTGAGGAATTCTGAGGTGAAGTCTGGCAAAAGGAGTCACTTGCACTGTGGAGGTCATGTGACCCAGGAGGACCATCATGTGTCTCGCTGAGATTGAAGAGCGGGAAGATACTGCATGACAGAGTTGAAGAAGAGCATCCAGGCTTTGTTGAGGAAGAAATGCTCTGAGTTGGATACTGTCCAGAACAACTCCGATGAACTGTAGATTCTGAGAGGGCTGAAGTTGGGATTTGGGGAAGTTGATTTCGAATCCCAAGCTTTGTAGGAACCATGTAGTCTGTTGGGTCGCTACAATGACCCCCTGAGATGTTGAATCTTTGATGAGCCAGTCGTCTAGGTAGGGAAACTCCTGAAGACCTTGGTTCCTTAGAGCTGCTGCTACCACCACCAGGCACTTGGTGAACACTCTGGGAGATGAAGCCAGGCCAAAGGGTAACACTCTGTATTGGTAATGCAGATTCCCCACCCGAAATCTGAGGTACTGACGGGAGGTCAGATGAATGCGGATGTGAGTATAAGCCTTCTTGAGATCTAGAGAACACAACCAATCATTCTGATCTAGAAGGGGGTAAAGGGACATCAGGGACAACATACAAAATTTTTCTTTGACTAAAAATTTGTTGAGAGCCCTGAGATCAAGAATGGGTTGCAGATCACCCGTCTTCTTCGGAACTAGGAAGTAATGGGAGTAAAACCCCATGCTCTGTTGTTTCAGAGGAACTTCCTCGAATGCACGGAGACGAAGCAGAGCCTGAGCTTCCTGAAGAAGGGTGATATGGGAGGGATTGGAAGGATACTCTCTTGGAGGAAGCTCTGGTGGAACCTGAGTGAAATGAAGAGAGTATCCTTCCCTGATTATTGAGGTCGGATGTAATGGTCTCCCATCGATGGTAAAAATGATGGAGACAACTGCCTTTGGGGGGAAGGGAGGACAGAGGAAGAATGATGGAGGTTATGCTCTGTTTCAAACAGTCAAAAAGGCTGCGCAGACTTAGGCGCAGCAGAAGGCTGAGGTTTCTGTTGCTTCTGCTGTGGTTTCTTGGGAGGTGCTCAAGTGTAAGGAGCCGCCCTTGGAATATAACGCCTTTGGAAAACTGGAGGAGGGCATGAAGGTTTTGCAGGAGCTGGCTTTGGCTTGGGTCTGACAATGGAAGCAAAAGATTTTTCATGTTCAGACAATTTCTCAGTGGCCGCCTCTATGGATTCATCAAAGAGGTCATTGTCCTTACAAGGAATGTTAGCCAGACGGTCCTGAAGATTAGGGTCCATGTCAATAGTACAAAGCCAGGCCAAGTGGCGCATCGCTACAGAGAGAGCAGTGGCCCTAACAGACAGTTCAAAGGCATCATAAGATGACTGGAGAAGATGTAATCTGAGTTGTGGCAAAGTAGCAGTGACTTCTTGGAACTCGAAATGCTGATGTTGATCCAGGTTCTTCAGAAAGCCTGGAAGAATATCAATGAGGAACTTCAGATAATTAATGAAGACAAAATTGTAGTTGAGGACTTTGGAAGACATCATAGCATTTTGATAAAGACGACGTCCAAACTTGTCCATGGTCTTACCCTCTCTTCCAGGAGGAACTGCAGCATAGACCCTGGAAGGATGGGTTCTTTTCAACAAGGACTCCACAAAGAGGAATTGGTAAGATAACTGTGAATTCTCAAACCCTTTACAATGTAGAGTTCTATACCTCGAGTCCAGCTTGCCTGGAACAGCAGGTATAGCATAAGGAGTCTCCAGACATCGTTTGAAAGTTTGAGACAAAAGCCGGTTAAGAGGGAGCTTAAGTGACTCTGCAGGAGGTTGAGGCAGATGCATTACCTCTAGATACTCCTTAGAGAATTTAGAACCAGCATTTAATTGAATTTCCAGGTCATCAGCCATCTGACGAAGGAAGGAAGAGAAAGACAGCTGATCCACCAATGCCCTGCCTCGAGAGGGGCTCAATGACCTCGAGACACCTCAAGTGGAGAACGAAGGCGAAGCCTCTCTGGAAAAGTGGCAATCCAACGAATATGGAGACTTGGAGGAGGCAATGGAAGCAGCTGAGTCCTCGGGATCTGGAAGCAGTGACCTCGATCGAGAAGTTGGAGGCCTCGAAGAGCTGGAAGGTCTGGAATGAGGCCTGGACAAGGAAGGCTATTCTTTGGAAGAAGACCTGCACCTCGATGGATGTCTCGAAGAGGGTCTTGATCAACGACGAGAGTGGTGTCTAGAAGCAGGTCTCGAGTAGGATCGAGGAGACTTCGCCCTATGTATGGAAACAGGCAGTGTTGCTGGTGAATGAATAGAGCTAGAAGCTGTAGATTGAAACTCAGTGGTTTGGATTGAGGAATCTCGAAGCACTCCCAAATACTCTGCTGCTTGTATGGAGTGTAAGGATTCCTGTCGAGACACTCACAAAGAATCTACTCCTTGCTAGAGTATGGTGTTGCCAGACCAGACACTCGCAAAGACTCGGCTCCTTACATAGAGTGTGAAGCTTCAGCTCGAGGCACAGGCAGGGACTCAACCTCGCAGGAGACTGCTGATTGCCCAGGCTGGATTACAGGAGGCATAGTCGAGGCAGAACCATATTTGCTCAGTAATTGAACAAATTGCTGCTCCAACGTGGTCTGGAGAGAAATCTTGCTGAGGCTAAAGGCTCCAAGGTGGCAGTGGAGATGCGCTTCGACTTGGAGGTCTTGGAGAGCTTGAGGACCACCGCTGGAACCTTCTGCTTAGGTATCTGATCCGAGGGAAGCTCAGGAGAAGACAAAGCAGGTGTACTCTAGGCCAAAGACGATCCAAACGAGGAAGGTCTGATAAGACTCGAGGTCGGAGTCGTGGAAGCAGGAGGACCCTCGATGGAAGGTGGAACCGAGGCAGCACTCGAGGTCGAGGGTGTCACTGAAGAGTCCATCCTGAAGAGTTTTTCCACTAAAACCCAACGACGTTTAAGGGCTCGAGGTTGAAGAGTAGCACAGCGCTCACACGACTTAGGACTATGGTCAGGCCCGAGACACTTAAGGCACCAGCAGTGTGAGTCCGTGAGGGAAATCGCACGCTGGCACTGGCTACACTTCTTGAAACCCGTTACTGGCCGGGACATAGGAGGGAAGATAGCCACTGCGAAGTCGAAGCCCGCAGGCTGCGGCCGAGCAGCCTGCCCTGCCAGTCTTTTTTTTTTTTAAAGAGAAAATAAAGTACGTAATACAGCGATTCACAACTAAAAAGAACACAAACCGCGGTGAGAGAAGGCACGAAGCGAACAAAGTTCAACGCAGAGTGTCAAAGTACAGACTTCTTGGCTCCGCGGAAAACTGAGAACTGAGGAGACTCGCCCTGTCCTGGGCGGGAAAGCACTCGTGCATGCGCGGTGCAGCTGACTCTAAACTTCTGAAGTTTTCTACAAGCAAGTATGCTTGCGAGGCTGTCCGCATCCATGCTCCGTGGATGACGTCACCCATATGTGAGAATAGGCTTCCTGCTTGTCCTGGGATAATTAATTTTTTGTTTTAGTGACCAGAGAACTGGATCGAGGACATATGCTAGATGTAATTTACTTAGATTTCAGCAAAGCCTTTGACACAGTTCCTCATAGGAGGCTCTTGAACAAACTTCAAGGGCTGAAGTTAGGACCCAAAGTGGAGAACTGGATTAGAAACTGATTGATGGACAGACGCCAGGCGGTGGTGGTGAGTGGAAGTCGCTCAGAGGAATGAAAGGTGAGTAGTGGAGTCCCTCAAGGTTTGGTGCTGGGGCCGATCCTGTTCAATATGTTTGTGAGTGACATTGCTGAAGGGTTAGAAGGAAAAGTTTGCCTTTTTACGAATGATACCAAGATTTGTAACAGAGTAGACACCGAGGAGGGAGTAGAAAAAGTTAGAGGAATGGTCTAAAATCTGGCAACTAAAATTCAATGCAAAGAAATGCAGAGTAATGCATTTGGGAATTAATAACCGGAAGGAGCCATATATGCTGGGAGGGGAGAAGCTGATATGCACGGATGGGGAGAGTGACCTTGGGGTAATAGTGTCCGAAGATCTAAAGGCAAATAAACAGTGCGACAAGGCTGTGGCTGCAGCCAGAAGGATGCTTGGCTGTATAAAGAGAGGCATAACCAGTAGAAGAACGAAGGTGTTGATGCCCCTGTACAGGTCGTTGGTGAGGCCCCACTTGGAGTATTGTGTTCAGTTTTGGAGATCGTTATCTGGCAAAGGACACAAAAAGTCTTGAAGCCGTCCAGAGGAGGGCGACGAAAATGATAGGAGGTTTGCAACAAAAGACGTATAAGGAGAGACTGGAAGCCCTGAATATATATACCTTAGAGGAAAGGAGGAACAGGGGAGATATGATTCAGACATTCAAATAATTGAAAGGTACTAACATAGAACATAATCTTTTCTAGAGAAAGGAAAATGGTAAAAACCAGAGAACATAATTAGAGATTGAGGGATGGAAGACTCAAGAACAATATAAGGAAATTCTTCTTTACAGAGAGGATGATGGATGCCTGGAATGCGCTCCCAAGAGAGGTGGTGGAGAGGAAAATGATGATGGAGTTCAAAAAAGCGTGGGATGAACTCAGTGGATCTAGAATCAGAAAATAATAGTAAATATTAAAGAATTAAGGCCAGTACTGGGCAGACTTGCACGGTCTGTATCTGTATATGGCCGTTTGGAGAAGGATGGGCTGGGGAGAGCTTCAATGGCTGGGAGGTTGTAGATGGACTGGAGTGAGCTTTGACGGAGACTTCAGTAGTTGGAACCTAAGAACAGTTCCGGGCAGAGCTTTAGATTCTTGCCCAGAAATAGCTAAGGAAAAGAAGGAAAAAACAACAACAAAAAAGTACTTAATCTCTTTATCTCATATGTTTACTTAAAAATGAGAATTCCTTAATGTAGGGGTTCTGCCATAGTAAAAAGTTTGGGAATCACTGGTATGGTGGTTATGCATTTTGCATAAATGTTAATTCATGTATGTTAGTTAACTGAATTGATAATCCTGATTGATCTTAAGTACAAGAGCACAACTGAAAGTGTCAAGGAAAAACAAGATAGGGGATGTATACACGAGATTTACAAAGGAATTCTTTGTATATACAAATGAGTGAAGTAGATTTTTTTGCTTGCATATGAGACAGAGAGAGAGAAAGGTTCATTTTCTGTGCACATGTGTGTAACTGAGACAAGAGATGGATGGTTGATTTAAGGCAATTGTATAATGGTGCCCCAGTGCTGTCCAATGTCATTTGGCACCCTAATTCTGTTTCCTAGTTTAAAAGTCTTGAACCAGTGGTTATTCTCCTTTACTCGTGAGTTTGTAGAAGGCATCATCTACCTTCTCTCAGCTCTGCCTCCTGCATCTCTGGGGTGTGCCCCAGTAAATCAGTTTATCCTTCTACAAGCGAGTTGGAAGGTGTCTTTCTGATCTGCTCTGATTTTTGGATTTTTATATTTTCAGGTTTTTATTCAAACTCTGAAGCTTGCAGTGCTCCAGAAGCCCCTAGTACAACTGGGGCAGCTCTGCCTGAGAGAAGACACAGACACTCTAGTCAGAAGTCTATAACAGGAGGGTAACCCTTTTACAGGGAAGCTGCCTGGCCAGCCTGCCCTAACACTTTCATGGCTCGGGGACTGTTCTCCGGGGGCAAGGTTCGCTCCTAGTTTTTACCGGAGCTTGAACACAGGTTGTATGGCCTCGTGCTGGTCCTGAGGGCTTTAGTGGGTACCACCCCACCCCAACGACATGTGAGGAGTTGTGGAGGTCTGAGGTCTGACTGGCAGCCCAAAGAAACAAGCATATAGAGAGAAGTTTCATTGTTTGAAGCAGTAGTCTTCTCCATTGTCCAGCTACATTTCAGATGAAGCAGGCAAAGCACTAGTACAAATGTGAGTACAGTAGCCTGTTGAAGACATCAGGATGGTTCACAAGTTGAAGTTTTAAAGGTTTATGGGGCTGGTATATGGGTCTCCCACCTCCAAAAATCCCTTTGCCGAATTTTCTGTGTTTTTATTTAGCTCTGTTTTGGGGTACTAAAACACTGCTGCAGTGGCTATCTTGGATTTACTGATTTTGTTTTAAAAGCCTCTATCTGTCTCAAAACACCTCAATTTTGCTTAAAATTGTTCTGGATGAACTGTTCATGCTGTTTTAATATGGATTCATGCCAGATTTACGCTGAGGAGCATCTGTGTTCTATGTGCCATGCTGCACCTGAGGGGGGGAGGGTTGGGAGCACGGGGCTTAGCCCCCTCTTATCCTTCTATGGTGTCCCAGTCACAGGTGACTCAGTTTGTGGTCAAAAATCCTCCCTAAGCTCTCAGTGATTCTATAGATTCGATGAAGCACAGATGCCTCTGGGACCGCAAGGAGAAAAGATGAGTTCCTGCAGAAGTCCTCAGGGCTTCTTTTTCAGGGATTTACTCCAGATTCTGTGAATTTAATGTTCATAGCCTATTTGAATTATTGGGGGCTGCAGACACTATCTGGGATCACACCCGTGACTGCGCATGGTGTTTCGCCCTCTCAGAGCATAATTTCTCCACCTAAGAGTAGCAAGAGGTCCACTCGGGGAAGGACTGGGATGAATGGGGATCAGTCAATGCCCTTAATACCCCAGCCTGAATCCTAAGATTTGGAGGATGCAGTGTGTCAGAGAGGGGCCACCAGCCAGGAGTCTGTGGCAGCCCTTGATCAGGGGGAAGACTCGATTGTATGCCACCTTTTTTAAACTGGTGGCATTGCTGGATGTAATTACAGAATTCAAGCTTGAGCCCCCTTAGACATCTGAATCTCCGATTTCAGTTATGAGAAGCTCTAAGGCTCAGACCACATTTTGCCTTCACATCCAGACATTACCAAGATGATGACAGAGCATTGACAGACTCCTGAAGGCCCTTTGCAGGTTGCCAGGACTATCGCAAAGTTGTTTCTTATGGCGCCGGATTTTCAGCAACTGTTTGTCCCGCCTAAAGTAGATTTGTTGGTAGTGCAAGTGACTAAACCGTACTTTGCTACCTAGAGAAGGTGGAATAATTTTAAAGAATGCAAGATTACAGAGTGGATTTAGTCCTCAAAAGGCAATTTGAGGCTGTGGCATTGGGTCTAAGGTCTAAAGGAGGCAGCTGTGGTTTCCTTTGTTGCACATGTCTGCCATACCAGATTGCATTGAGCCCCATTGGTGAAGGATACTCCCAGTTCCTACTTTTGGGAGTAGATTATGTAGCGGATGCCCTATTTGATTTGTTATCAGGGTTATAAGCAAGGTTTCTAGTAGCTGTCGCATCAGCAAGAAGGGTTTCAGAACTACAAACTCTGTCATGCAGATAGATTTTCCTCAGGTATACCGAGGCAGGGGTCTCTCTCTGCACGGTCCCTTTCTTCTGCCAAAGTAGTCTCGGCCTTCCATGTAAATCAGGAAGTCCAAGTATCTGCATTCCTTCCCAAAGGTTTAACACCCCCCCCCCCACACACACACACACACACACACAAAGTTTTGTCATTGCTAGATGTTAGGAAAGGTTTTTTTTCCGTTACCTAGAGATGGTGAATGATTTTTGCCTCAGATATTCTTTTTGTACTAATGAGCCGTAACCACCTGAGAAAGACAGCTTCTAAGGCTTCTAGTCCCAGATGGATTTGTGTAGTATATTGGGAGTGGTAAGCAACCACCGATTGCTATGAGAGCACACTCTATGACAGGTGTGGCTTCTTCATGGACAGAGTCCGGGCGGTGTCGCCTAAGGAAATTTGTAGAGCAGCTTCATACTCCCTTCATACTCCCTTCATACTCATGAAATTTTACAGAGTGGAAGTGGCAAATAGTCTCACAGCTTGCCTCACAGCAGGCTCATCTGCCCCATCTTAGACTCAGGGCACTGCTTTGGTACATCCCACTCTTTTAAGACTCATATGCTTTTTGTACTAGAAGGGAAGATTAGTTTCTTACCTTGATAATCTTTTTTTCTAGTAGAAAGGTATTTAAGTCTTGAAGGCTCATCCTGTCTGAATTCAATTAGCCTTCTTGCTGGCTCAAACATGTATGTATTTCTGAATGTTGGTGTCTGTTGGCAGAAAGATCAGAACAGTATTGATTTATCTCTCTGTCTGAATGAGAAAACCAGAGACTTGAGAGCTAAATAAGAGTTAGTGCTGATTACATTCAGGTAGGTAGCTTGTTCATTTTCACTTTGTTTCCAGCTGTGATTATATTGGCATTGATTTGTTGCTTTTGACTTGTTGAAGATCAGAATAGAAATGGCTTGGTTGGGGAGTACCCTGTATCCCGCCTCCTTATCTCTCCTCTTATAGGAATTGTCAACAGACCATAGATGCAGGAGGCGCAGCCGAGAGAAAAAGGTAGATGAAGCCTTCTACAGACTCACAAGTAAAGGAGAATAATCACTGGTTCAAGATTCTTATGTCTTTCTACTAGAAAGAAGGTTATTGAGGTCAGAACCTAATCTTCTAAGGACGCGGGGTGTGTATTGCGCCTCAATACAGGGTATTTCATGCTAGTAACTCATACACAGACATGTAATTTAATCAAAATATTTTTTATTCAATTTATATTCAATTAACTTGAGGTTCAAATTAGAATTAAGATCACATTGCTAATTACATTCATTACCAATTCTGGAAGACATTCTGTGTATGGGGGGCCGTCTCTTCCAAGGCCAAGTGGCCCATATGGAGAGAGAGGATTCTCCCCCCTGAACAAAAGCTGGTGCTTGCTTATGTACCGTATTTTCACGCAAATAACACGCACCCGTATAAAACGCGCACACGTGTATAGCGCGCAGAAATCACGATGATAAGCACAAAAACTTTGGTATAACGCGCTCACGATTATACCGCGCATGCTGCCCGACTCTCCGTTCACCCCCCTGACTTCCGTGCACTGCCCCGACTTTCCGTGCGCTGTCCCGACTCTCCGTTCACCCCCCCCCTGACTTCCGTGCACTGCCCTGAATTTCCGTGCGCTGTCCCGACTCTCCGTTCCCCCCCCCTGACTTCCGTGCACTGCCCCGCCTCTCCGTGCGCTGTCCCGACTCTCCGTTCCCCCCCCCTGACTTCCGTGCACTGCCCCGCCTCTCCGTGCACTGTCCCGACTCTCCGTTCACCCCCCCCTGACTTCCGTGCACTGTCCCCCCTTGAAGGTCTGTCCCCATCCTGAAAGCCTGATGCCCCCCCCCGACGTCCGATACATCCCTCCCCCCGAAGGACCGCCGACTCCCCAACAATATCGGGCCAGGAGGGAGCCCAAATCCTCCTGGCCACAGCGACCCCCTAACCCCACCCCGCACTACATTACGGGCAGGAGGGATCCCAGGCCCTCCTGCCCTCGACGCAAACCCCCCTCCCCCCAACGACCGCCCCCCCCCTAAGAACCTCCGACCGCCCCCCCAGCCGACCCGCGACCCCCCCTGGCGACCCCCATGACCCCCCCACCCCCCTTCCCCGTACCTTTGGTAGTTGGGCCAGAAGGGAGCCCAAACCCTCCTGGCCACGGCGACCCCCTAACCCCACCCCGCACTACATTACGGGCAGGAGGGATCCCAGGCCCACCTGCCCTCGACGCAAACCCCCCTCCCCCCCAACGACCGCCCCCCCCCAAGAACCTCCGACCGCTCCCCCAGCCGACCCGCGACCCCCCTGGCGACCCCCACGACCCCCCCACCCCCCTTCCCCGTACCTTTGGTAGTTGGCCGGACAGACGGGAGCCAAACCCGCCTGTCCGGCAGGCAGCCAACGAAGGAATGAGGCCGGATTGGCCCATCCGTCCTAAAGCTCCGCCTACTGGTGGGGCCTAAGGCGCGTGGGCCAATCAGAATAGGCCCTGGAGCCTTAGGTCCCACCTGGGGGCGCGGCCTGAGGCACATGGTCGGGTTGGGCCCATGTGCCTCAGGCCGCGCCCCCAGGTGGGACCTAAGGCTCCAGGGCCTATTCTGATTGGCCCACGCGCCTTAGGCCCCACCAGTAGGCGGAGCTTTAGGACGGATGGGCCAATCCGGCCTCATTCCTTCGTTGGCTGCCTGCCGGACAGGCGGGTTTGGCTCCCGTCTGTCCGGCCAACTTCCAAAGGTACGGGGAAGGGGGGTGGGGGGGTCGCGGGTCGGCTGGGGGGGCGGTCGGAGGTTCTTGGGGGGGGGACGGTCGTTGGGGGGGAGGGGGGTTTGCGTCGAGGGCAGGAGGGCCTGGGATCCCTCCTGCCCGTAATGTAGTGCGGGGTGGGGTTAGGGGGTCGCCGTGGCCAGGAGGGTTTGGGCTCCCTTCTGGCCCGATATTGTCGGGAAGTCGGCGGTCCTTCGGGGTGGGGGTGCGAGTGGTCCTGCCGGGGGGGGGGATGTATCGGACGTCGGGGAGTCGGCCGGGCAAGAGGGCTTGGGCTCCCTCTTGCTCCGATCGTGGATGCGGGTGCGGGTGGGAGCGCGTGCGAGTGGTCGTTCGGGGTGGGGGTGCGAGTGGTCCTGCTGGGGGGGTGAATCGGGCGTCGGGCGGGGTGGGAACTATGTTTGAAAACTTTCGTATACCGTGCTCACGCATATAACGCGCGAGGGGTATGCGCGGTAGGTAAAAACGCGTATAACGCGCGCGTTATATGCGTGAAAATACGGTACTCTTGCAATGACTAATATTACATCACTCCAATCTACTAATGGTCAGCCAGCAGAGGCTGTACTTAAATTCCTAAGCACCACTGCTGACAATTTAACAATTTTGCAAACCTTGTATTTTCTAGAAAGAAAGAATATATTTTTACCAGTATTCTTATGTCCTTAAAGAATAAATCATTTGCTCTGTTTGACCAAATTGTACTCAAACGCTGTCAGTCTGGGCTTTTTCTGTGTTTGAGCCCCCCTTAGTGAGAATATCTAATGTCCTCCTATACTGGGCTTAAGAAGCCCCCCCTTCACATCTAGAAAGGCAAGCAGACCTCTTGGAATGTCACAGACTTAAGAGCATTTCTAAAGTAACCTAGCTTAAAGATTAGATAGGTCAAACTTCAGATGTTACCTCTCAGGATTTCTCAAGGTTTAAAATATAAAAATAAAGTTTGCAAAACCAGTTTTATGTTTAAACACATATATACAATCACACACATAATCTGGAGCCCCAAACATTTACTCACATGCCACACTCTCATATCTATCGCATACTCAATAATTATTGTTAAGGTACATATAAACTATCTGTATTCAAAAATGTGAAACCCTATATCTTCCCTCCAACTACCACAAGCCAGACTGAGAGGTCTGGCATTAATTAGCTTTCCCTAGACTATACAACGAACAGCGCGGGAAACCCGAACTGTGTTTTAAACAAAGAAAAATGGAAATGGGAAATGAACATATAAGTTAAATACCTCTACAAATATTTTATATATTTAGTTTCCCTAAGTCCAGTTTAACCAGCAAGAGAAAATTATTATACTTATTCTTACTATTAATCCCCAGTGTTTTTCTGGCTTTGGCTGCAATCCATTTTCAAATTTTTATATCTTTATATCTAACTTTTCATAGGCTCTTAATTGGGCAAGGCCCTGTCTACCACAAGTGTACAAGTGTACCACAAGATTTACCCAGAATCGTATGAAAAGTAGGTGTCTTCATATAGAAAAATCTACAACATACTCAACAAAAATACTTTGCACACTATCCATGCCACACCCTAGCGCCCCCCTGTCCGTTAGCGCCACTCCTCATCTTCCCATAGAATAGTAGCATAAACCTGCACTGGCACACCTAAATTTAAGTGAGACCATTTATACCAGCTGAATGACGGGCATAAATGAGCACATCTAAGTGTGTTGTGTAATACTTGTATAGTATTGTATAAATTGTGTGCATAAGATGGAAATAACACCTGAGCCCCTCCAGTACTCTGTCCAGTGTTCTGAGATTGAAATTGTCCTGTTCTCATTCAGAGGCTCCTCTACACAGCCAACCTGGCTGCAGTGATGGGGGCGTGGATTCCTTTGCTTCTGCCAAACAGATCCATACGTCTTCAACTTGGCTTACCATCCACATGGACACCTCAGTGCCCATTATGCCAGTACACTGCCACAAGCACTAACACTCACCTTAGACCTTGTGTCCTGGCTGTATTCTAGATCAAGCCACACAGCCTCTGTAATAGCAGCAAAAGGAAATTGTCCAGTTCAGGTTGATAACTCCTGTGGTAAATCAAGATGTAGTAAAAGATTGCTTGCTTTTTATCATACTATAAGTTTCCCTGTAATGATTAAAATCATAAAACAAAGTATCAAAAAATAAAACAACAAAATAATCACATAAAACCCAGTTGGCCTTAAGTCACTAAAATGATAAAACTACTAAAGAGTAGTGTGGGTTTTTTGGATATAATGCATTCACTTGCACAATAGTTCATAGAATCACAGAAATCTTCCTTCTCGAAACGTTATGTACCATCAAACCATTCAAAATGACTTGAAAACTAAAGTGCTGTCAGATGCAGTAAGGTTTCAGTTATCTCCGTATGGCTCATGATTAATAATATTTGTGGCCTCTTCTACTTCCCTACAGCTTCTTTTTTGGCCTTTTTCACTTCCCTACTAGAGCTTCTTCACATGACCTCGGACATTCTACCACTAATAGCATAGTGGTAGAATGTTAGTAGGCATTCAGGCAAGATGGGCTGCCTTATGAATAAAATGACATATAGTTTCTTTACATCTGTTTGATTCTGTTTCCTGAAAGAAAAATGCATTCCTTCCTCCGATCAAAGACAATTTTCTCTTTTTTTCAAACCGAACACTATAGCTGATGCTTTAACTACCACATGTACATTTGCCCCTAAATTCTATAAAGCTTGCATGCTTAATTGAATAATGATCCAATTGGAACTGATAATTAGGCTCTTAACAAGGAATTATTGATGCTAATTGGAATTAATTAAAATTAATTTTATGTGCACATCCACAAAGGGCACATTGCTATGGGAGGGTCTCAGATGGATTAGGAACATTACTGCAATTTACGTATGTAGTTAACAGTATAAGGGAGAATCCACAAGGATTTATAAATGGCTGTGCCTAGTTAGGCGCAGCTCCTGGTGCTATTTTGTAAGCAGTGCCTAACTTTGAGCACCATTTATAGATTAGCACTCAGCGCTATTTTTTTCGATCCTGATTTTTTTTAGGTGCAGTTTATAGAATTTGGGCCTTGATGGCATTGCAAGAGAATGTGCAATGATATACCAAAACTGCAGCTACAACTCTGGAATGCTGACATTTCCATTTCTTTTTCCAATAGTGGTGTAATCTTTTATTGGGTCTCGTGGTTTTCCTTCTATAAAGGCAAGCAAAAGAATGGAACAAAGATCCCACAAACTCAAAAGCAGTTGAAAAAAAGTGGGAAAAGTCTGGAACATGGCGAGTCAATCCAAAGTAGAAAATGCACTGGACAAAATAGTTGAAATATAAGTTTGATTTATTAGCAGTTGAAGAGACCCAACATGGTCCATTTTTTGGCTACAGAGAGCCTACCTCAGGGGTCACAAATACAGTGAAACCCGCTTAATTGCATAGCCGCTATACAAGCTCTGCTTATGCGATTAACTGGGCTATTTGAATAATCGGAACATATTTTGAAATGTACGTGCATAGGCCTATACTTACAGTACTGTATACTGCAGTGTATGGAAAGCTCAAAACAATTCAAATATGGAACATGATGGTCATGATGGTCTGGATGAAATATAATTTATTTAAAAAAGTTAAAATCAAAAGTTCACAACGCGACCAGTCAAAATACAGTAGTGAATTGTAAAGCCACAATCAAAAGGTCACAAAACGACCAATCATAATGTTAGCGTAGCTACAAAAGCAAAGCACTGCAGTTCAACGGAAAACCTATTCCTAAATAGCTATTGTATAACACAAATAAAACACCGTACGGTATTAAGCAGTATGTTCTTTAATAGAAATTCTATTATGTCCCTTCCAGATTCAGTACGCTATCCGGGAGTTGCAGAAATCCATACACTTTTCTGAGCACATGTTCCTCCCACCTCAGAGAGAAAGTCAGAGCCTCCTGTAGTTTCGATTTCTACAAGCAATCCGTGCAGAAGTCTTTTGGATTTGCTCTGCATCTTTTTCTTATTCTTTCACTTAAAGTCTTTTCAGTGGCTTGAGTGCCTTGAGACCCCTTTATGGTGGTCCTCTGTCAGAGGAAAGGACGCAGTCTTCTGCTTCACTGAGAAACTTAGGTGGTTCTGTGGAGCCAGCCTGCTGTGTGCCACCCTTCCTGGACTCAGGGTCCATTACCCTGGAAGCTCGCTTGCCCTCTGACCTTGTCAGGGGTTTAAGCACAGGCTATATGCATCCTCCAGGATTCAGGGTGCAGGCTGCATTTCTCGCTCCTGGTCACATGGAGAGGATCTGTGGGGGCGAAGGTTACAGTTGGTGTCCATCTGACTGACAGTCCTAAGATCTTCAAGTCTGGTCATTTTTGGAGCTATTCTGAGGCAGAAAATCCTTTTCCTCCATTCAGCTGCAGTGAAAAGAGCTGACAGGCAGGCCCTTAAGACACTGTGAGTTCACCTCCATTATTTCTTATGGGAACTTCAGGGGATGGGGGTAGTCTGTGAAACTTTCTAAAACTCATTTCTGAGAGTTTCTGAGGGTAGGGTTCAGGTCTCCCATCTCTCCAAATTGCTACTTTTTATTTTTGGATTTTGTTTATTTTTGCTGTTTTTGGCACAAATTTGCTGGCAGCAGCCATCTTGAATTTTTATTTACCTTTTTTTTCCAAAGTTTTATTTCTGCCTCAAAACATCTCGATTTGATTAAAAATTGTTTGTGATGAACTCCCCAGCCCTTAATCTGTCGAATGTGTGCATTGATTGCGCCAGATTGGCACCAGATCAATGACCTTATACCGTGTGCCACAACACGCTGGGGGAGGGGGCGGGAGCTTCAGGTTTCACCTCCTTCAGGTCTTCCAGGGCTGAGGAACTGGCCTGGGTCCATGATTTCAGAAAAATATCTTGCCCAGAGGCTGTTCTGGAGTTTGGCACCAAATGCCTGTAGTCCAAGTCTGGGGACTCTTTAGGTATAGTGTAAGTACCTCAGAAGGGCCCTGCAGTGGACAAGGTATAAATTTTCACCGGACTTTTTTCGGCTCCTCTGGAAAGTGTATTCTTCAGACCCAGCTCATTGGACGCAGCCGGCAGGCATATTGGTTTCTTCTAAACCAGTTGTGCCACTAGCAGAGGTCCCTTCTCAGTAGCCCTCTCATCCAGCTATGGCAGAGCTCAATTGCATTATGCCTTATGGATATTATGCCACTTTTGTATCCTGACACTGTTTTTATTTTGGATCCGGCTGATACCCTTGCTTGGACAAGGCAACACGGTCACCCTGAGAGTCCAGATTTGGATGAGAACCCCTTTGTCAGCAGACCTTTTAAGCATGTTTTTGACCACCATTTTATTGCTGGGGTTCTGAAAGAACAAAAAATTGGAATCTCCCCTTTCCACATCAGTGTTTGGTCATGGACTGTTCTAATGTGCTGTATTCTTTTTTTCCATCCCATCCATAGTTTCTTGGTTTGGTTACAGAACAATAGGATGCCCAGGCTGCTCTTTCTGGCTCTCTCAAGCTAGGTCTAAGCTTTCTCTGCTGGCTCCTGCTTTCCAGCAGTTTTGCGCAACCTAAGGTAGATATTGCCATGGCGCTGGATACCTGGCGCAGGGACCTCCCGAGTGATGGAGGAGTAGTGTTTAAGGACTCCCAGGATCGCACAGTGGATATTATATATATATATATTTTTTAACCCCTTTTTGAAATGGCTTCTTCAGGCATCAAGGCGGCGGCCACCTCCTTTATAGAAAGTGTCTGTCACACAAGATTGCGCATGGTGCCCTCTGCGGAAGTGGGTATCTTTCCCCAGCTAGTGTTGCACGATGTGGATTATGTAACGGATTGCTTTTCTTATCTCATTCGAGTTCTTACCACTTATGCAGTATCTGCGTGCCTGCCTCTTTGGATCTGTCCTTGGGCTGGGGATGCTGCCTCCAAGGCCACGTTTAGCAGACTTAACTTTCAAGGGTCAGCTTCTTTTGGGGACAGGTCTGGATGACTTCATGGCCAGTGTTGCTGATCACCGCCCTAAGTCTCTCCCTGTGAACAAGTCTCACTGGACTGAGAGGGGATGGTAGTAAAACATCCCTCCTGCCGTTTTTGTCGGAGATTCTTGGGCTCGTCCTCCCAGAGATATTCCCAGCATCAGCAGCTTTTCCAACGCATTTCCGTTTTCATTCAGGATTGTCATTACGTTGCCATTTTTTCATTATTTCTTCTTGATTTTTAGCCAGCCTAATTTCCGAGCAATTTCTGACTGAAACTGCTTTTCCTTTAGCATGTTTACTACTTTATCATTTAAAGTTATGTCTGTCTGTTTACACCAGGGGTGTCCAATGTCGGTCCTCGAGGGCCGCAGTCCAGTCTGGTTTTCAGGATTTCCCCAATGAATATGCATGAGATCTATTTGCATGCACTGCTTTCAATGCATATTCATTGGGGAAATCCTGAAAACCCAACTGGACTGCGGCCCTCGAGGACCGACATTGGACACCCCTGGTTTACACTTTCTCTCCATTTTCAGTGGGGTTTTTTTCCAAGAACTTTAAGGTACAGTATAATCAATGTTTACACACGTTTACACACTAATGACATTAACAGCAAGGTGTGGATTCAGGGAGATGTTCGAGGAATTTAGTTCATGACCTTCCCCCTAGGGCAGGTGTGTTAAAGTCCCTCCTCGAGGGCCGCAATCCAGTCGGGTTTTCAGGATTTCCCCAATGAATATGCATGAGATCTATTTGCATGCACTGCTTTCATTTTATTCTAATAGATCTCATGCATATTATTGGGGAAATCCTGAAAACCCAACTGGATTGCGGCCCTCGAGGAGGGACTTTGACATCCCTGCCCTAGGGTATCATCTGTTAGTTATTCACCTGACCAAGAGCCTATGCATGGGCAATTGATATTAGAGCCTTATTCTGTGTGATAAACAAGGCCATTCCAGTATGCTAATAGACAGACTTATTCAATTAACCAGTGTGCATATAAGCGGGAAGTCTATTGTAGAGGAAGATAACATTTTGGATTTGGTTTTTGTGGTGTTTTGCGATTAGCTGGGTTATTCAGTTAAGCGGTATGTGATTAAGTGGGTTCTACTGTATCTATAAAAGATATATAATATATAAAAATAAGTATAAAACCTCTTGAAAAATATTTCAACTATTTTGTCAAGTGCATTTTCTACTTTGGCTTAACTCTTTGTGTTCCAGAACTTTCTCACTTTTGTTCAGTGGTTTTCCTTCTATGCCATTACATTTCAACTCACAACTAGGACTGGGATTGGATGTCATGCCTTCATTCACAACCACCTTTTCTCCTGTTTCTATGTTCCCCTCCCAATTCAGTCTAGCCAGCACAGCAGCAGTAATTTCCAGTAGTCACAAATCATCTGAAACACTGGTCAGCAGGGGATGGAAGACCTGGCCCAGAAGTCAAGCTAGGTCGTCCATCTGGCACTTGTCAGTAACCTACTAAGCTGGCCCTGTGTTGCTAATTATCAAAATATCAGATCCAATAAGATCCTCGGATGTTTACACACAGTTCACATGTTCTTTAGTCATTCAAAGCATCTGTAAAACTGCTGGTGTTCCAAGTTTCAGGTAATCCAAATGCAGTTTTAAATTGTTCTGGTGCTCATAATTTAAGACATGAAGATGGTGGCGAAACCTCTGTCTGAATAAAGCCAGTTAGTGTTGTGTCAAATGTCGAAAATTTAACAATCCCAACATGTATTTGCAAGTAAATTACTACCTTCAGAGAGGGGTTTTGATCGCCTGTTACCAGAGCAGCATTTTGACAGTTCTGAAGACAATAGCTGCTGTTAGGCAAATGTCATTGTCAAGTGTACATCCCTAAGTGGATATAAATCAGATTTTGAAGATGTAAGGAATGCCCTTGTGAGGCAAAAAAAAGAAAGCCAGTCTTATGTATCATTTCTAATAAGAAATCAAATTATCCAATTCTGGGTGATGCAACAGAATGAGTTGCAGCTCTCATAACATTTCAAAGACAAAAAAAATTTGACATCTCATTGTTTAATAGAAATGCTCTTTCAGCTTTCACAATTTTATACTAGCAGGTAATGGTGCACTTTACTCTTTTAAGGGAAAAGAAAAACTGCTCGAGCATCTGTAGTACTGTATGATAATGGGACTGGAAAAATAAAGGTCAACGGTAAGGACTACTTGGAGTACTTCGGAGTGCTCCAGCACAGGTGAGAATTTTGTGTAGGGTGCCACATTAAACTAATAATAAGTAAACATGTCAAGGTCAATATTTAACAGGACTTGCACATTTACAATAATAGATAATTTATAGAACATTTCCACACACACAGTGCTGGTTTATGCATATAAGAGGCCTCAAATTTACCTCACGGATAAAAGTACATGTGGTGCAATTGAGCGAATACTAGTACAGGATTTCAGGGGAAGAGTTTGAATGGTGTGTAGGCAGAGTCATGATTTACATGTGTGTGAGATAAAATTCTCATACTTTATATGATAACATTTAAGCCTGCTTCCAAGGAGGCCTAACTTTCATGCCTTCAATCTAGGCACTATTTCTGCAGGATCTGTGCTTGTGTTTTATAAAGACACATAAGCACGTATTTATCTTTAAAAAATGGGCTGCAAATGGACACTTTATTGCCTTTCAGACACAAGGGTGCTCATTTTTGAAGCACATGGGCATCTCCAAATGGCTAAAAAAATAGCTTAAAAAAGTCTAAGTGATTTGGACATCATCTTCATGAAACCTCAAAGGTCATTGGGTAAAGTTCTTAAAATAGCTATCTTTGTTAAGCAAATATTTTGAAAGAACCAAGTCTTCAGATCATGCCTGAAGCTTAGGTAGTTTCTAATAGATGAAAAGGGTCTTTTACAAAGCCACAGTACAAAATGGGCTTAGCAGGCAGAAATAGCCCACATTATCATGCAGTAAACCCATTTTTACTACAGCCATGAAATTGCCATTTTCCTTTCTTTTTTTTCTTTTTTTTAAGGTTTTATGCTAATTTGAGCATTAGAGCATGGCAACTGAAAAAAAAATAACAAGTGGATTTATCACCATTTATATCAGTTTACACTTCCATGCCCATTCTCTGCCCATGACACACCCCTAGTCCAAAAAAAAAACAAATCTTTAGCATGTGATTGCCACATGCTGGCAAAACTAATGCAGAACGCTTTACCACATCCTGTGCTCGCCTGATTTTACTATGTTAAGTGCTCTTTAGCGCTTAATGCGGCTTAGTAAAAGACCCCCTAATGTCTTGTTGTAAAGCATTCTGTAACATTGGACCATTATCAAGGATAATTCAGTTCCTTGTGACAGCCAAACGGCACTGTTTAATAGAAGAAATCATTAATCTAAGCTTTTGGAGATATCAGCACCTTCTGTGAATGATTAAGCAATACATGTTTTTGAAGACAACTAGGATCTATATCTTAAAGAATTTTAAAAATAATAACACCTTAAATTCTACTTTGGCTCTAATGGATAGCTAATATAGCTGAATCAGCAACAGACTAGCAATTGCTTCTCTGGAAGCCTCAACTATGTGTATTTATCTAATTTTTTTCTTGAATTCCTTTACTGCTTTTGTTTTCACCACATCATCTGGGCTCCTCATCTGCATTCCCCCTATTATTTTTTTGTACATATTCATATTTCTACTGAAAAATTATTATAAACCCTAATATGGTCTTCTCCACCCCCCCCCCTCTCAGTCCAGAAGACAGGCACACACCAATCTGGCAAATGAGCAGGAGTATTTTATTTCTCTGAAGAGCTAAGGAGTGCCCCAAATAATAGTGCAGCCAGATAGTGATTTAAATTCGAATATGAATAATCCAGGGCTCTACTGAGTTAAATCCAACTGAAATAAACACTTGATCTGTGATTTCACATTGCTTTTTATTATTTGTTAAAGCTGAATGCCCTTTATTCGGCATTCGGCCAAACAGTAAAATAGACCTCTTGGTACATTTGGAATGCATAGAGCCGTTTATAACAAGTGCACTACAAAAAATTTTAATTACTGTAGTGAGTCCTCAGCGTGAAGTAGCAAGCTCTAAAGAGCAAGAACCTGAAAAAGGAACAAGCTCAATGCTTAATCAAGCCACAGTTTTACCCAAGTGAGAACCTTTCTCACTAGTTAGACTGCTAGTGTAAAGTGGTAATAAAAAAGTTTTAGCACTAATAATATGCAAAATTTCTTTCAAAGAGAGAGACACCCCCCCCCCACCCGCCCCCCGAGATATCAGGCCAAAAAAAAAGAAACAAAGATTCAATGGTGAAAGCTGAACTTATCTCAGTAAATGCAGCACATCACAGCTGCCATGAGGAGGAACGCTGTTCTGCACTTATTTCTCCACCTCCTTCGAGAAGAGATAACTCTATCATTTAGGTTCTACCCAGCTTGGTTTCAGGGATAAACCTCTTCTACAGGAATCCAAAGTGAATGTTCAATTATCTTACATAGAAACATGATGGCAGATAAAGGCCAAATGGCCCATCCAGTCTGCCCATCCACAGTAACCATTATCTCTTCCTCTCTCTAAGAGATCCCATATGACTATCCTAGGCTTTCTTGAAATCGGACACAGTCTCTGTCTCCACCACCTCTACCGGGAGACTGTTCCAAGCATTTACCACCCTTTCTGTAAAAAAGTATTTCCTTAGAATACTCTGGAGCCTATCACCTCTTAACTTCATCCTATGCCCTCTCATTCCAGAGCTTCCTTTCAAATGAAAGAGACGCGACTTATGTGCATTTACATCACGTAGGTATTTAAACATCTCTATCATATCTCCCCTCTTTCCTCCAAAATACAGATTGAGATCTTTAAGTTTGTCCCCATAAGCCTTATAATGAAGTCCACACACCATTTTAGTAACCTTCCTCTGGACCGACTCCATCCTTTTTATATCTTTTTGAAGGTGCGGCCTCCAGAAATGTACACAATATTCTAAATGAGGTCTCACCAGGATAGGAAATAATAAAACATGCTGAGACACTGACACTTCACACACATACAGTTTGTTTCAGGCTGAGAGGGGAGGTATCTCACTGTCTGGAAAATCTTTCCATGATCTTAGTTGGTTCATTATGGAACAAATCCCGGTTTCTTTTATAAGGAATAAGATGGCTTGTATTCAGTTGCATGAACAATTTTGGATTTTTAAATTAAACTCTGTTAAACCTCACAGACTGAATGACTTTATAAAATGAAATGTCATCACTTGATTTCATGGTTTGTTTGTTTTTTTATCGCATTTGCCATTCTATTAATGCATTTACTTCCCACAGAACAGCTTTGGATACTTTTCAGGTTGGTGTTCCCCTTTACTTGTGAAACAGCTCTTGCCTGCTTAGGACCAATATATTTTTTCTCCTCCCGTCCTACGGATGCTTGATGATGTCTTCACATTTCAGCTTTAAACATTCTGCGTTCCCTCTGGCACGTTCCTTTCTCTCAGCCTGAAACAAACAGTGTGTATGTGAAGGGAGTGGAAAAATAAGTTTGCAGAACAGCGTTTCTCCTCATGGCAGCTATGATGCTCTGAATTTACTGAGATAAGTTCAGCTTTCACTATTGAATCTTTGTTTCCTTTTTTTTTTTTTTTGGCTGATACCTCAGGGGGTCTTTCTCTTTGAAAGAAATTTCACATATTATTTGTGATAAAAAAAGTTATTACCACTTTACACTATATTATAATTTCAATAGCACACATGTGAAGTCCTATGGCGGTATGTGGCCTTAACTAATGAGAGAGGAACTCGCGTGGGTAAAATTGTGGCTTGGTTAAGCATTGAGCTTGTTCCTTTTGCAGGTTCTTGCTCTTAAGAACTGCAACCTCACACTGAGGACTCACTACGCTAATTAAATATTTATTGCATAGTGACACAGTTTAATATTGTTCAATGAGAGTAGCCCTCCCAGGGATATATATATTTTCCCATTTGGTATCTTTTTATCTTAAAGAGGCCATTAGGACTAAAGAGGACTGTGAAGATTTACAAAGGGACCTGAACAAACTAGGAGAGTGGTTGACAAGATGGCAGATGAAGTTCAATGTAGAGAAACGTAGAGTCTTGCATGTAGGAAACAGAAACCCGATGTACAGCTATACGATGGGAGGGCTGGTAATGGGTGAAAGTAGCCTAGAAAAGGACTTGGGGGTACTGGTAGACAAGACAATGAAGCCGTCGGCACAGTGTGCAGCGGACTCTAAGAAGGCGAACAGGATCCTAGGTATTATCAAGAAACTATTTAGTGGAGCTCGGACTAAAGAGGATTGCGAAGAATTGCAAAGGGACTTGAACAAACTAGGGGAATGGGCGACGAGATGGCGGCCGCTAAGAGAGCAAATAGAATGCTAGGTATAATCAAGAAGGGTATTACAACTAGAATGAAAGAAGTTATCCTGCTGTTGTATCGGGCGATGGTGCGTCCGCATCTGGAGTACTGCGTCCAATATTGGTCGCCGTACCTTAAGAAGGATATGGCGATACTTTCATATGCTGAGAGATTGGGAAAACTGGGACTCTCTTCCCTGGAGAAGAGGAGACTTAGAGGGGATATGATAGAGACTTGTAAGATCATGAAGGGCATAGAGAGAGTAGAGAGGGACAGATTCTTCAAACTTTCAAAAAAATAAAAGAACAAGAGGCCATTCGGAAAAGTTGAAAGGGGACAGATTCAAAACGAATGCTAGGAAGTTCTTCTTTACCCAACGTGTGGTGGACACCTGGAATGAGCTTCCAGAGGGTGTGATAGGACAGCGTACGGTATTGGGGTTCACGAAAGGATTAGATAATTTCCTGAAGGAAAAGAGGATAGAAGGGTATAGATAGAGGATTACTATACAGGTTCTGGACCTGATGGGCCGCCGCAGCGATATGGAATGGACTATCTCCTCAAATTAGATCATGTTTCTCTCTTCAAATCTTTCACAAAACTTTAAAAACCACTATGTTTCATCGCTTTATAGGCTATAGCTCCAATGAATGTTAATGGATTTTTTTTGTAATCTAATTATGCAAACCGAATCGAGCTCCTATTTTTAGGAGATGATTCAGTATATAAGACTAAGAATTAGATTAATAATGCATTTGCACAGTGCTGTGATAGGGCAAGGCAACTTACACTAGTGCCCTTTAAGTTGCATTAAGGGACAAATAATGCAGGTCATAATTGAAAAGTTATGAGGGAAAATAGTACTTCACAGTTAACTAAAATGGAACTTTTGAAAAGCCATTTATTGCTTGCCACAGATAGCAGTAATATGTTACATAAAGCAGTAGTTTCAACCCAGTCTTTGGGGATCACCAAGCCAGTTGGGTTTTCAGAAGGTCCACAGTAAATATCCAATATACCAGTATGTAGATCTATCTCAAATCTGACTGGCTGGGTGTGCTCCAAGAACTGAATTGAGAACCGTTGATATAAAGGGTAGCAGTATCCAGAACTGTTATTTGTAGGTATCTTTTGTTTAAACCTTTTAAAACTTTTTTCACCACTTATACAAAGGGCGGGGGTGCATGTATGTAAAATCTCCACTTTGTGACAATATGCTTCTTATATAATTTTAGAGAGCAGTTGATGTTCCCATTTCAGTTCCTGGATAGACTTGGAAAACATGATATGGTCTGCACCGTGTCAGATGGAGGGACCTCATCGCAGGCTGGAGCAATCCGTTTGGCTTCCTCCAAAGCTCTGATGAGCTTTGTCACTGAGAATGAAGTGGAATTTATGAGACAAGGTATGGAAATTCAGAGACCTTAGTCAGTGCAATAAAGTTGTATTCATTTTTGGAGATACTCTATTACTTAAAAATAATATACCATGGGCATCTAGTTACTTTTATCAATTGTACACAAGCTTCTTAGCCAGTACAGAATTGTTATAGCTTTTGGTCATTATTGATGTGGATTAGAGAATGACATGGGGAAAAAATCTGTCCCCGTCACCGCCCTATCCCCGTCGCATCCATACAAGCCTCAGTACTGCAATATTTAGCTTATTCCTTCCTTATAAATCAAAGTTCTGGCTGATGAACTGGAGAAACAGATGTTCAGCTGGCAGGGCTTTGTTTATAAATTTTTATCAACACAATTAATATACTACTTTATCCTAAAGAAAATAAATATAATTTTTTTTTTCTACCTTTGTTGTCTGGTTTCTGCTTTTCTCATCTTCTCATTCAATTCCTTCCATCCACTGTGTGTCTTCTCTCTGCATCTTCCATTTGCTCTGTTACTGTGCCTCTCCCTTCACCCCCCCACCCCCCAATTGGTCTGGCACCCATTTTCTTCCCTCTGCTCCCCCATAGTCTGGCATCTGTTTTCTCCCCTTCCAGTGTCTTCTCCCCACTCTGTCTTCCACATTTCCCTTCAGTGTCTGTTCCTCTCCACCCTCCATCAATGTCTGTTCTATTCCTTTCCACCACCACCCTTCCCTCCCTCCTTCACCATCTGTTCCTTTCTACCACCCTTCAGCTCCCCTCGCGCGGCACGACTGACTGACTAACTAACTATCTATCTCCCTCCCTCCCTCTTACCTTCATGGCACCTTACAATGTAATTTGTGCAAGCCCCTGGAGCCTGCGAGCTCGGTCCCTGTCCCATCCCCACAAACCATCTTGTTTCTGTGTTCCTATTTTTCCCATTCCTAATATCTCCCCTATGTATCTGGCATTGCCCCCCACCCTCCCCACCCCCGTGTCCATATACCATCCCCATGTATGTCCCCTTTATGTCTATGTCCCAATGCCCCCTTGCACATAATTTCCCCTCTGTTTCTGTTACCTTCCTGTGTCCAGATTTCCCCTCTCTTCCTCTTCCACACCAATGTGTCTCTTCTATGCAACCCCATCTAGCTTCTTTCCCTTTTTCTTCCCTTGTTTCCCCCTGCTTCCAGCATCTGGCTCACCTGCCTGTCCTCCTCTTTCTTTCCTGCTGTGATTTTGTTTCTCTCCCTCTTCATCCCCTTAGCCTAGAATTTCTTTCCCTTTCACTCCCTCCTTCCTCGTGTGAGCTGGGAACATGTGTGATCGTTCGGTCCAGCAGCCCCCTCCTGCCCGATCACAGCGTTCCGCCATCTCCCTCCTTCCACTTCACCTTAGATGCCGAATTTGCCGAAAATTCTTTTTCTCCCAGCCGCACACTTTCAAAAAGCCGCGCACGCGCGGCTACTCAAGTTGTTCAATGTTCTCCTCTGATGCAACTGGAAAAAGGAAGTTGCAGCAGAGGAGAAGATTGAACAATTCGAGCAGCCGTGCGTGCGCGGCTTTCTGAAAGCGTGCAGCTGGGAGAAAAAGAATTAAAGTCGGCAAACTCGGAGTCGGCATCTAAGGTGAGGTGGAGGGAGGCGGATGGCGGAACGCTGAGATCGGGCGGGAGGGGGCTGCTGGACCGCACGATCCGTGATTGCCTCACTGCGGAGACAAGACCATTCACCGCTCCACGGGGTGGTGAATGGCCTTGTCCCCGTCCCCGCAGCGACCACTATTTTTTCTTTCCCCGTTTCAGTGGGTTACTCGCGGCTAGCCGCGGGTAACAACCACCGTGTCATTCTCTTATGTGGATCACATTAAAAAAAAAATTTCTTTATCCTGGTAGACCAATTCAGATGAGTGGGTTATGTTCCCCAAAGAGCAAATGAAGACAGAAAACAGTGAGAATTCAGTGACATCATCACAGGGATAAGGAGTGGGGCAGCTCTGGAACTTGCAAGTATTTCTCTGCTTCCAACAGATGGTACAATTTAGATTTATGCTGTACAGCAAGATTCTCTGAGGCAGGCCTGACTCCCAGGGGTATGTTCCACAGCCTGCAGCCTTCTAGATGAGTCCTGTGGCAAGTGCTGGCGCCCAAGGATTAGTATCAAGCTCTATCAAGCTTAAACTCCCTCAGATCTTCCATTCTGGGCTATTTTCCACTGTTGGAGATGAGATTCTGGACATGATGGAGCTTTTGGCATATCTTGTATTCTTACGAGGTGTTCTAGGGATGTGATTAAAAGTTACGTTAACAGGATAGTACTGAAATTTAGCACTGGACAGTTGGCTTTATCTGTTTAATCAAGGCTACATAAATAACTGTCCTAACTCCGGACTACACATGCAGCTGTCTGATTAGTCAACTTAAAGTTAAGTGAATGTCTCATTGCTGAATATCAGCACTGGTAGCGTTTGTAGAAATATAGATACCATAAAACAGCTAAAATTTCATGCTAAAAAATGCAATGTCAAGCATTTGGGCTGCAAAAACCCAAAGGAGCAGGGAGTGAAGTTCTTCCATACAAATAAAAGTAGGACCTGATGATCTTAAGATGGCCACACAGGTAGAAAAACAAGCCACAAGGATGTTGTGGTGCATGAGGAGGAGAATGGCATTTCTAAAATTTGCATTTTCAATAGGATATTAACTGTATGGAGTTGATCTAAGCAGATGGCTTATAAAATGGATTGGTGGTCTTCCTGTTAAAGCATATGGAAATACTTCTTTATGTATTCTTGGATAGGGGGATATAAATGCCAATGGGTTGGGTATCTTTTAATATAAAGAGGGCATACTCTTAGGATATGGGTGAAAGGAAGCAGGCTCAGGAGTAATCCAGGAAATATTGCTTTATGGAAACAAGCCTCTCAGTGAGGTGGTGGAAATAAGGGCAGCATCAGAATTCAAGAAAGGATGGGACATGCCATTGATCCCAGTCAGGATCAATGGGAGTGAGGAAGGGATGGAGGAGTTGCATACTCAGTGTGGATAGGTTGCATGGTCTTTCTCTCCTGTAATATTTATTTATGTAAAAATATGTATATTCCACACATCCCCAAATCTATGCCGTTTACATAAGAAACATTCACAATTTACAACACACACAATAAAAATAATTACATTCCCAATGCTAACATCATCACTGCATAAATTTTAAAAAAAGCTTCCTGAAAATAATAAGCTTTCAAACATTTATGAAAAAGTAGAAATGCAGATATTCCATAGTTGAGGTCCTACCGTACAAAATACCCCTATATGAATTAAGACTCTATTTAACTGTCTTAGTGAAGGAATTTCTAACAGCAGCTAAGATTGTGAGCACAAGAATGGGAAGGCACATAAGGTGCCTTTATTTAATTAGCCAGCACAGAAATCAGGACTTGATCTTGTACACTAATACCACAATTTTAAACTTTATCCTCCAAACGATAGGAAGCCAATGTAAATCAGCTAACAACAGAGACACATGCTCCCTTTGCAAGATACTCACAGCGCAGCATTCTGGGCCACCTGCAGAGCCCTTACCGGCCTCTGAGGCAACCCACACAGAAGGGCATTGCAGTAGACCAGATGCGGCAACACAAAACACTGCATCACTTAAGAACATAAGAAGTTGCCTCCGCTGAGTCAGACCAGAGGTCCATCTCGCCCAGCGGTCCACTCCCGCGGCGGCCCATCAGGCCTATTGCCTGAGCAGTGGTCCCTTGACTATTTCTTTAACCTACCTCTTACTCTTACTCCTATCCCTTGTTGAAAATTAGAGAGCAAGTCTCAGAATTTCAACCAAACACAGTTTTTATCACTGTTGCAATATGTCCCCAAAGCGACAGTGAACCTTAAACTCATCTGAACACCATCATATTCTGTATCATTTCCACATGTTTGAATTCTGTAATTACAAAATGATTTTTCACTTTGTTTCCCAATAGCTGGACTACTTACTACAGATCCTCGTGTGAGGGAACGAAAAAAACCTGGCCAAGAGGGAGCCCGCAAAAAGTTCACATGGAAGAAACGCTGAATCTCTCGGTACCAAGCCAATGAAAAACAGAGGAGAGCCTATTACTGTACATTTTTTTTCAAACTCAATCAATGTATACAATTCACTGCTGTGAACATCTTTTTGATAATAAAATTACCTTAATAATTTATAGGGGTAATGCTGTTTTCCTTCTTTTTAGCTACAGAAAAATGCATCTTATTCAAAGCAAAATCATGTCTTTTTCCTTAAGGACCACACACAAAATGGGTGAACTGACACCCAGATAAAATGTAATGCACTATGAGTGGAAAGATTTCCACCCACCTTCTGTAGTTTCTATTGGTAATCCAGTCAGAAGTGCTTATCCAGATTAAAACCATCCTTGCCCCCTGGTTCAGTGACTATGATAATAAAAATGTGCAATAACCTCATCACAGGTTCAGGCCAAGCTGCACAGAATCAGATTCTGTTTCATTTGGGCCACTGCAATCAGAATTGAATTCTGTTCAAATCATTTTTTGTTGAACAGGTTCAAATTTAATCCAAACCAGGTCACCCATCCCTAATGTGAGCTGTGATAACTTTCTGTCTTGCATGGTTGCAGATAGCGATACCGTTTAATGAGCCAGCATAAGAATGTAGTGAAAAGGAGGCTTACAGAACCTTAAAAACATAGTTATCTTAGGGTTCTTGTTAAAATATCTCTGGCTGTGAGGAATTCACTTTCCTCTAGGACCAATACAGCAGCTAGAAATCTTCACTAGTAGTATAATTTTGGTATTTATAATGTGCCTGAAAACCAGGGCATTTTACAGCACATTTTGTACATGTGCGACAAGTTGCTGCCACAGAAATCTTCCAACTTAAGTGGCTGGCTGAGGCAACTGGAGATAAAGGCCTTATTTTTTTAGAAGGCTTATTTGAATTTGCTCTTGGAAATGTTGGCATTTAGGGCTCCTTTTACAAAGGTGCGTTAGGGCCTTAACGCGCGGAATAGCCGCGCGTGCTAGACCTTAATGCTAGCATTGAGCTGGCGTTAGTTCTAGAAGCATAGCGTGGGTTTAGCACGCACTAAAATGCGTGCACTAAAAACGCTAGCACGCCATAGTAAAAGGAGTCCTTAGATCTGTAAACAATATCTACATTTAAATGACAATGTTTGAAAGGGCTCAATGTATACTCAAAGAAATAGCAAAGGGGCATGGTGTGGATGGATCAAAAATTGGCAAGTATTCCCCATTTCAGATAGAGACTGCACCTGTGTGACTCATAGCTTCAACATCTTCATTTTTGACCAGCCTGTACAAGAAGAATTAAGGGAGGCATTCTCCTTAATACCACATTATTTTCCACTCCAAATTGAAAAATAAATAACAATTGTGATGTCTGTATTTAATTAGCAATGAAAAACATAGCTGACCATCACATAAAGACCGTAGTAGTAGTACCGGCTTTCATTGCATGAAAGAAATACTACATATTCCCAATGTGATCAAGTGCAATGACTGTCGACAAAATTTTTTTAAGAACCCAAAATATAAATACCAGCTCTGTCCAGTTTGGATTAATGTGCCATTTGATGTTATGGAATACAGCAGTGGTCTCAAACTCGTGGCCCGGGGGCCACATGTGGCCCGCCAGGTACTATTTTGTGGCCCGCGGTCTGTACTAGTGCTGCCCACTCTTTGCAGTGTCCTCCAGTTTCCCCCTGGCCTCCCGCTCTTACCTTCAGATAATTACCACAGCCTGCAGAGAGGATTGCCGGTGCTGTAGCGATCCTGGCAGGCTGCCGTCATCCTCAGCAGCACGTTCCCTTTGCCACGATCCTGCCCCTGACGTCAGAGGAGGGGCGGGACCATGGCAGAGGGAGCGTGCTGCGTAGGCCGATGGCAGCCTGCAAGGAACGCTACAGCACCAGCGATCCTCTCTGCAGGCTGCGGTAATTAGTTGAAACTAAGACTGGGAGGCCAGGGGGGAAGCTGGCGGATGCTGCAAAGAAGGGGGGAACATGCAGGCCTTCGGAGGGGGGAAGATTTGTAAACTATGAAGAGTTTTACCTCATGCAAAATTGTCATTTCTTTAATAAGATATTAACTATTTTTATTTTTTTTGCGGCCCTCCAAGTATCTACAGATTCAAAATGTGGCCCTGCAAAGGGTTTGAGTTTGGGACTACTGGTATACAGCATGTTTTACATTAATGAGTTACTTATGATCCCCTCCTTTGCTTATCTATTACTAGATTTTTATTCTTGGTTTTAGCAGAGGCATTCTGTTTGTATGTTAATTTTAATTTATGATTCATCTTTGTATTCATTTTATTGCCCCTGATACAACCTTTGTAGGCAAAACGTGGCCACATTGGGCATAGTATTTTGGTGATACTATAAAAGCCTTTACTGCTTCTCTGGTCTTTATACTGTGGTCTTCTGGGGTTGTTGGGTTTTTTTGATGATCCAAGCACTGCAGATCCCTGCCTCCACTTTGTTCCCATTTAGGCCCTCTTTTACTAAGCCGTGGTAAAGGTTTCTACCGAGGCCCAGAATGGTAAATGCTCTGCCCATAGGAATTCTATGAGCATCGGAGCATTTAGCGTTCTGGGCTGCAGTAGAATCCTGTATTGCGGCTTAGTAAAAGGGGGAATTAATTAGCAGCATTCACACATATTGGTTTGCACAATTGCCGACACAAGTTGCTGAGTTTCCCTGTTGATTTTATTTCACATTTATAATTGTAAAATGGCTGCACATGCTGGCACATACGTATGCACTCCTGCAAGTATTTTAGAAAAGGCTCTACTTGGCAGATTATTTAAAATACCATCAAATAGAGCATGTCCTGACCTGAATATTTCAGTTCTGATCTCTCTGTTCTATGTAAAATGGGACTTATAATGGCATTTCTAAGGTCAAATGTCAGTAGCAGATACAGGATTTGAATTCAGGTTGCCTGGTTCTCTGTCTATTATTTTAGGGGCCTTTTTACTAAAGTGCAGTAAAATCTGAGCTTAATGCATTTTAACTTGGGAATTTTCTGCACGCTAAGCCCAGATTTAGGCCCAGATTCTGTATAGGACGCCCAGTCTCAGAAGCCGCCTAAGCAGCTTTTGAGAATCTCACAATGGAGTCCTATAAGGAATCATGTCTATCCAGCCTAATCTTAGGCCACTCTCACTGCATCCCAGAATGCACTGGGAGAGAGGCTTATGATTCTGATTGGCCCAGGTGCCTAAGGCTTCTGCTATGGGAGGGGCCTTAGGCACCTGGGCCAATTAGGGCCTTAGACCCCTCCCTGGTGCATCCCACGATGCATTGGGAAAGGGAAGGCCCGCCATTCTTTGGAGGCGGGCCTGCTGGCCAGAGGGAGCAAGCATCCCTCCGGCCGGCCAACAAAAATAGGTACTGGTGGTGTCTGGCAGGTGGGACTGGGCATCCTTCTTGCCAGGGGATGTCTCGGGGGAGTGGGGGGTGGAATTGGGTATCTCTCGGGGTGGTATATATCGGGGGCATGTATCGGGGTGATAGCAGCAGGAGGAATTTGGCACACCTGAAGTGGATGTTCGGGGGTGGGGTGGGGGTCTTCGGGGATTCCAGCAGGAGGGTATGGGCATCCCTCCTCCTAGTCGTCTTTGCAGCAGGAGGGACAGATGTGTTCCCTGCCAGGGCCGCTAAACTGATCGTGGCAGGGAGATTCCCTTGCCGCAGTCAGCTCAGCGACCGCGTCTATTTGAAATGTAGACCAGCATTTTGCTGGCCTACATTTCAGGCGCCTATCTCCTAGCCTTGGGCGAGCTTAGGTTGCCCTACGCTCCTCCCTAGGCTCACTAAGACGCCTACAATGTAGGCAGCCTGCCTCGGGGTGTTTTGTTTAGTTTTTTTCCATGTGCATCCAGATTGGCTGGTTAGACAGCGGTAGGACGCCTACTGCCGCCTACAAGCAGGACGCCATTTATAGAATTTGCCCCTTAATGTAGTACTTGGGTTTATTTTAAATATTTTTATTGCAGGTCATGCACTAATGTCATTAATGCATGGCACCTAGAATTTCATGCCTAACTTTATTTATTTTTTACTAATTATTCAATTGATTTCAATGGTTCAGTAAATTATCACACCGTTTAAGCTAATTGATTTAATATAGGTTAGGCACAGATTTTAGTTAGGCATCAATAGGCGGCCTCAATTACGGCGTATCATTTATAGAATCTGGCCCTAAATGTTTCTGTATGAACCGCACACTAATCAGGGAGAAATTCTAAAATTGGCACATGGGCCAATCAGAGTCTTAGGATGCACCGGTAAGGGGCCTAAGTCCCCTCCCAGTGCATCACAAGATGCTCCGGGAAGGGGAAAGCCCACCATTTTGATGAAGCGGGCCTGCCGGCAGGAAGGAGTAGATATCCTTCCTGCTGATGTTCCATAAAAGGTTCAAGGGGGGGGAGGGTTGGGGATGTCGGGCTTGGGGTCTCTCCTTGGAGGGATAATGGGGGGGGATTAGTCAGTGGGTGGGAGGGAGAGAGGATTTGGGGATCTCCCTGCCCGTTCATCTAATTGCAGCAAGGGAATCCCTGATCAGATGAGCCTGCAGGACTCCCCAAAGTTGTGGTTTCAGGGAGTCCTGCCGGCTCAGCTGATTGGGAAGTCCTCTGCCAAAATCAGCTGATAGCAGGCTGTGGACCATTGTCAGGATCTCCCGGTAAAGATAGGCACCAGAAATGTAGACCAGGAGTTTTCGGGACTACATTTCTGGCAACTGTCTTGACGTGAATCGCGCCTATGCAGGCACTTGAGGTGCGATTCTCTAACCAGCGCTGTCGTGTGATTGACGTGATTGGTGGCCGCTTTTAAGGGAGTCGCCGAAATGGGTGCCAGTTAAAGAATCCGGGCCTTAGTGCACACTGATATAGCTGAGCTAACCATTTAGCACAGAACACACCTACTCCCCCAGCACTACAAAATAAGTTTTCTTAGCGTGTGGGAAGCACACCCACATTAGAGAATGACATGGGGACAGATTTGTCCCTGTCCATGCTCCATTCCTGTAAGCTCTGCCTTAATTACACAAGCTTCAAATAATTATGATTTTAAAGTGTTTGAGGCTTGTGCAGATGAGGACAAAGCTTGCAGGAAGGGGGCAGGGACAGGAAAAGAACTCACGGGGATGGGGCGAGAAAATGAGTTTCCATGGGGATGGGGGAAAACTGGTCCCCGTGTCATTCTCTAACCTACATACCAAAACTACTGCAGGATACCTGAGTGTGTTTTATAACCTGCAGTAAGCACATGTTAGTACTTACCATAGCTTAGAACAGTGGTTACCAAACATGGTTCTGGAGGCACCACAGCCAGTCAGGTTTTCAGGATATCCACAATGATGTGAGAGATTTTCATGCACTGCCTCCACTGCAAGCAAATCTTTCTCGTGAATATATTTATGTGAACGCATGTGCTTCTGAGCTTAGCGCCCTTTAATAAATTCCCCCCTAAATCTGTTAGCATACCATAGTAAAAGGAGCCTTCATGTTTTCTAATGTGTCCCCTTGGAAATAAAAACCCTGTTATCTTTGAAAACATGGCTGTGGCAGGGGTGTTTTAATTATGCAGTTTTATCCAAGGGATTTTGAGTAGTAAAGAAGAATGCCATTTTAACTGAACATTTATTTTTGAGGAATAAAATCTTTTCTGGATTTCATCATAAGTATGTCCTTTCCTTGTAATTTTTTTAAATCTTTTTGACCGTTGATTAAAAATGTGTCAGCATTTTTATGGATTATCTGTAGATGGAGATCCTGTATGTATATGAATGTATGATATAATTTGAAGAATAAAGGAGTTTGTATATTGTCTTACTGGCCCTCACGAGAGGAATTTTATTTTTTTTATTTATCTACTATAATAAAATGCTAAGCGCGCATGCGCACTCTTACCGCCGTGTTCCCTGATCCCTGATCTGTAGTTCCGTGGTTGGCAGAGTGCGCATGCGCGCTTAGGGGTCTATTCTAATGACCGGCGGGAGGTAACACACCATGACTCCCCCCCCCCCCCAGCACTGACCCTACCTGGCACACCCGAAACCCCCGTTGACCCTCCCAGCCGAACCTCCCACCGTGAGACGAACACAAACCTCCCGGCTCCAGCAGCATCCGAGGCACAGTAAACACTGCTTCGCGGCCTTCTACTGGCCTGATTTCCTCTGCCGCGTCCCTGATGACATCATCAGAGACACGGCAGAGGAAATTAGGGCAGTAGAAGGCTGCGAAGCAGTGTGTTTACTGTGCCTCGGATGCTCCTGGAGCCGGGAGGTTTGTGTTCGTCTCGCAGTGGGAGGTTCGGCTGGGAGGGTCAACGGGGGTTTCGGGTGTGCCGGGTAGGGTCGGCACCGGGGGGGGGGGTGTTAAATGGAAACATGCTGCTCAGGGGGATGGGAAGCAGGCTGGCATCGGGGGCGGGGGGGTTAAATGGAAACATGCTGCTCAGGGGGATGGGAGGCATGCTGACTTGCTGGCATCAGGGAGTTAAATGGAAACATGCTCAGGGGGATGGGAGGCAGGCTGGCATCGGGGGTGGGGGGGTTAAATGGAAACATGCTGTTCAGGGGGATGGCAGGCAGGCAGGCTGGCATCGGGGTTGGGGGGGTTAAATGGGAACATGCTGCTCAGGGGGATGGGAGGCTGGAAGGCTGGCATCGGGGGTGGGGGGGGGTTAAATGGAAACATGCTGCTCAGGGGGATGGGAGACAGGCAGGCTGGCATCGGGGGTGGGGGGGTTAAATGGAAACATGCTGCTCAGGGGGATGGGAGGCAGGCTGGCATCGGGAGGTTGGGGTGGGACAAAGTCTGGAAAATAGTGATGGGGACATAGGAAGGAGGCACTGGGGGCACTGAGGATATAGAAAAGGGCACTAAGGACATAGGATGCACTGAGGGCACTAAGCAGGACAGAGGCACTGGGGGCACTAAGGACACGGGAAGGAGGCACTGGGGGCACTAAGGACATAGGAAGGAGGCACTGGGAGCACTAAGGACACAGTATGCAGGCACTGGGCCACTAAGGACACAATACGGATACACTAGGGGCACTAAAGACATGGGAAGGAGGCACTGGGGGCATTATGGACACAGTACGCAGGCACTGGGCCACTAAGGACACAATACGGATACACTGAGGGCACTAAGGACATGGGAAGGAGGCACTGGGGGCACTAAGGATGTAGGAAGGGGTACTTAGGACATGGGAAGGAGGCACTGAGGGCACTAAGGACATAGGGAGAGACACAGACAGAAAAAATGACAGACAGACAGCCAGCGTACAAGGAGAGAGAGACACAAAGAAAAAAAAAAATAGACAGACAGACATCTACTCTAGCACCCGTTAATGTAACGGGCTTAAACACTAGTTTATTTATATTCTTTTACAAGTCGAATGAACAATACTTGAAAGGAAATATTACAATTTAATAAGGAAAAGTAATAAAATTATAAAATAATTCCACACTAATAACTATAATTAAAGTCCACATTAAGGGGAGAAAGAATCAACCATTTCCAAGGGTAGTTGGCTTCCAAGAAACAATAATGAATTAAATTACAGAGTGCAGCTGGATTCAATTAATGCTTGGTTGGGAGATTCCATGGAAGTCTCTGGAATTCTTGTAGTTGCTTTACCTTCAAGAAAAAATTGCAACTGATCGGGTTCATAAAAAATATATCTATTACTCTGATAAGTAATGCAACATTTACAAGGAAAGCGTAACTGAAATGTTGCTCCCAAACTCAAAACTGATTGACGGTAAGCCAGAAATTTCTTATATCTGGCTTGCGTCCATTTCGATACTTCAGGAAAAATTGAAATTTTATGTCCATGAAATTCCACATTATCAGTGCTATAAAATAGGTGAAGAATTGCATCCTTATCTTGAAGAAAGACAAAAGTTACCAATAAAGTGGCTCTGACCGAAATTTACTCTTGAGATGTCTCCAGCATACCAGTGAGATCCAATTCATCTGGTATTGCTTCTCCTTTTTCTTTATCCACTTTTGGAAGATTCAAATACTATAACTTTTGTAACGGTGACATATCATTTTCAGGAGATTTCAAAAAGGAATGAAATAAATCCCTAGGTGATTGAAATTTAGAGACAGGAAAATTTAAAAATCTCAAGTTCAGGTTCCTATTTGCATTCTCCAAATTTTCAATTTTCCTAGTAAGCATAACCTTTTATTTCAATTGTAAATTAGTGGAAACCTTCACTTCTGCCATTGTTTTCTCAAATTCATCCATTCTACCAGACTGGTGTTGGAATTTCACATCAAAAGTTTTAAACTGAGTATCAGAATTCTGACCTGAGGCAACAAACTGGGAGCATACCTTGTGCAAAGTTTCCAAAGCGCTCCAGATCGCTTCCATGTCAATCACCGCTGGTCTAAGCAGAGGAGCAGGAAGAGATATTCCTGGAGGCTCCATTGAAGAATCCGCCTCCCCCGTCCCTGCTACACTCCGAGTTCGAGGTCCTCCAGACTCCAATGCCTGCTGTAAAGAAGTCGACAAGCTGTAATTCTCTTCTGGAGTCAGGGGTGAGACCTGCAACGCCGACAGAGACATCAACTCCAGCGCTTCCTGAGCTGTTGAAGGCATCCCCGACATCATCCCAGGATGCGGAGGAACTCTAGGATCCAAGGAGCTGAGCGATATCTCACCCTCCAAGACCGAGGTCTGCCCACCTCGGTCAGCGGAAATGCCCGGTCCAGCTGGAACAGCATAGGCTGTTATTGCCGCTTGTCGCGTCAAAGAGGTGGAAGAGGAGGCAGGAAGAACACGCTTCTGCTTACCCCTGTGCATAGTCATGTTGAATTTCCAGAGGAAAATGTAAGAATTGCCGACAAAGTGCAGGAGCCACCTGAAAGCATGACTCACTCCGTCGCCATTTTGATTCCATGAGAGGAATTTTATAAGCAGACACTCAGCAGAAGGTGGCAAAAAACATGTCTATTTCAAGCCTATTTTATAAAGAAAAGTAGAGACCTACTTGAAAAATAATACATAAGTGGCGTAAAATGTGCCTTTATGTAAGGCACAATCACACCAACCCCAACTGGTGTAAATGATTGCATCTAGATTTAGCAAGCGTGTATGTAAATTATGGTACCAAGGCTAGTATAACCTAAGGACCAGGTGAGGCACCAAATGTCCAAGGCCATGACATATCCGGCTCATAAATTTAGTTAGCCTGCAGCTTCCCTCCTCATTCTGATGCTGCTGCCCTGTCCTGGCGGTGCAGCTTCATAAGGCAGCTGCCATGAAAGGGGAGGGCCAGCCTAAGTGTTAAAGGAAGGAAATGCAGCCCTCCTCTGATACGAATGCTTGGCCTATGAATCCGCATCTAGCCAAGGCTGGGCAGAAACTGGTTGGGGGAAGGGCATGGACCAAGGGTCGGGGAGCTGTAATCTCTTGAGCCAGCCCTGCATGATATCACCACTCGCCAAGCAACAGTAATAGTACACACCATGCAAAATATATACTTTCACATTGGTTGGTATTTTATGAAGCCATTTATGCACTAAACCCTGGATTATACATATGGTGCCAATATTTGAGCACCAGTCCAAAATGTGTGCCCAATTAAATTGACTGTGCCAATAATTGGGTATGCTATAACAATGTGCCACTAAATCCTATAGCGTGCAACCCAAAAAGGGTTGGTGCATAAGTGGGTCATGGGCATTCCTAACATTTGTGTAAAGTGTTATAGAATACCAGAGATGTGCGCTCAAATTGGGTACCAGGAATTAAACCTGGTTTCAGCAGGCATAAGTCCTAGTGCCCAAATCTGAGTGCTGAAACTGGCACTCAGTACACAGTTCTCACCCAAAATTCATGGGGGGTTCCGTTCCAGGAACATCCGTGAATTTTGATAAACCGCGAATGCAGTTTTGGAGCAGATCAGAGGCAGGATAGGGCAGCGGTGGGTGAGGAAAATCAGGTGTGCGATCTCTTGCAGTATTTTCCGACCGCCTCTTCTGGGAATTGTCAAAGCAGCTCCTGATTTGTGTAGCCTGACTTTAGTTCCCAGAAGAGGTGGTCGAAAAATACCACGAAAAAGTGAGTCCGTGATTCACAAACCGCAAATTTACGGGAATGTACTGTATTCTGTAATGGGTACTCATCTCTGAGTGCCCATTTTGGAATAGCATTGAGCGCTGATTTTTTTTTTTGTGCCGATTTTTGATTGCCCTTTTTATTGAATCTAGCCCAAACTGCATACTTGCCCATGTAAAGGATTCAAATGCTACCATTTCTTGCATGTTTTTGCTGCCTAAAATTAGTAGCTCCTTTAGAAAACAAAATCCCTATCACCTTTATTTTTGTGTGACTAGGGTGTGTTTCCCATTTTGTTCTCATAACTGTATGCAAATTTCCATATAAGAGAAGGACACTGGGATGACAAAATGGTTATATAGTTTTGTTCTCTTGCTGTATTTGGGTTTCTAAGACAAAAAGGAAGAAAACTGGTGTGTGAAGCCAGCCTGTGGAAATTTTCTGCATTCTCTAAGTACCAGTATTTGACCACAGGGTGGTGCCATTTACAACCTAATAGAGAGAAATATGCCTCCAGAATAGCTTACCTTCCTGGAGACAATGAGAAAAGACATTTTTAAATATCTAATTTCTCAGGAGGGTAGGGCTGAGTATTGGAGTTATATATATATATTTATAGTCATGAGGTTCATTTGTTGTAATTTCTCAACAATTTCAATTCAGTCGGAAATATTACTTATTAGAACTCAGCACCTAGCCAAGAGAATATGTTTGAATTTTACCAGAACAGGGTAGGTTTATTTTTAACAGTCAGTGATATGTTGGCATATGAAAAAGGAGACTCTGTTACATAAACACAGGAGGCTGTACATTAGGTGATCAACCCATGCTTGTGAACTGATGCATAAGGATGTCAATCATCTTTCAGCTCCTCATCCTTCACTAGTGGAGTATAGTGTCCTCTTCAGTTTTTCCTTTCGAAGCGAACTGAAAAATGGTGTTTTGATCTGCTCTTTTTGTTTTTTATTATTCGGGGTATTTTTCTTCTGTTTCGGGAGGCATCAGTGCCAAGAAGGCCTCATTTTGGGTGCTACTCTGCCTGAAAGAGGATGCAGATTCCAGAAGGGTGGGCTACAACTTGCAGGACAATCCCCAGGTATACCTGTTGAGCCTTCTTGCTTTGTGCTTCTTCGAGGCTCGGGGTTCATTCCCCTAAGAGCCAGCTCACCTTCTGATTTATCAGAGGCTTGAGCACAGGCTGTGGAGCTCCTGTGTGAATCCCTTTGGGTTTCAGGCAGTCAGCTGCATTATAATCTCCCCCTGCACAGTGAGGATCATAAGAATATAAGAATAGAATTACAGGGTCAGACCAATGGTTCATCTAGCCCAGTATCCAGTCCTTACGTTGGTCAATCCAGGTCACTAGTACCTGGCAAAAACCCAAAAAAGTAGCAACATTGCATGCTACCGATCCAGGGCAAGCAGTGGCTTCCCCCATATCTGTCTCAATAACAGACTATGGATTTTTTCCTCTAGGAAATTGTTCAAACGTTTCTTAAAACCAGCTACGTTAACCGCTGTTACCACAACCTCTGACAATGTGTTCCATAGCTTAACAATTCTCTGAGTGAGAAAATATTTCCTCCTATTGATTTTAAAAGTATTTCCCTGTAACTTCATCGAGTGTCCCATAGTCTTTGTAATTTTTGATGGAGTAAAAATCAATCCACTTGTACCCGTTCTACACCACTCAGGATTTTGTAGACTTAATCATATCTCCCCTCAGCTGTCTCTTTTCCAAGCTAAAGTGCCCTAACCTTTTTACCGTAGTCTTTCCTCATACAAGAGGAGTTCCATCCCCTTTATCATCTTGGTTGCTCTTTGAACCTTTTCTAGTTCCACTATATCAGAACTGAACGCAATACTCAAGGTGAGGTCACACCATATTATAAGTCTTATTAACATCCCTTTTTTAATAATTTCTAGCATTTTGTTTGCTTTTTTGGCCATCACCACACATTGGGTGGAAGATTTCATCATATCTACAATGACACCCAGCATGACACGTAGCATCCGGAAATTATGATTTGGGTTATTCTTCCCAATGTTCATCACTTTGCATTTGTCCACATTAAATTTCTTCAGCCATTTGGACACCTAGTCTTCCAATCTCCTAAGGTTTGCCTGCGATTTTTCACCATCTGCATGTGTTTTAACAACTTTGAACAGTTTTGTCATTTGCAAATTTAATCACCTCACTCGTTCCAATTTCCAGATCATAAATAAGTTAAATAGCATTGGTCCCAGTACAGCTCCCTGTGGCACTCCACTATTTACCCTCCTCAATTGACAAAAATGGCCATTTAACCCTATCCTCTGTCTTCTATCTGATAATCAATTCCTATTCCACAACTGAATATCGCCTCCTATCCCATGACTTTAATTTTCTCAGGAGCTCATAAATTCATAAAATCCACCTGTCAGTCCCTTTGGCTGAACTCCAAGATTCAAATTGGCGGGTTTAAGGTCATCTGGAAGCATTGGATAAAGGCAGGTATATGAACTTTGGATGATGTAATATCAGATGATAAGCTGCTTGACTTTTCACAATTGCAACACAAATTTGGTCTTAATAAATCACAAAATTATAGATGGTTGCAGTTGAAGCAGGCCATTAAGGAGGGGTTCCCTGAGTGGAAAAATCTTAAAAATAAATATAGCTTGCCGGTTTTATGTTTTCAGGCGGACTTCCTGGGACACCAGGCCGCTCAGTGGTATAAATTAATATCTGGATTTTTGAATAAGAAACCAAAGACTGGTCTTCGTGACATTTGGAGCATTGAGATAAAGCAACAGACTACTGCATCTCAATAGCCATGAATATGGACTTGGAGGATGAGATGTACAGTGTCTGCATCCATGAGACAAACATGGTTTTTCTTATTACATAGAGCTTTTTGGACCCCAGTTTGTTTACATAAAGTAGATAATTCCAAGTCTAATAGATGCTGGCACTGTCATCTCGAAGCTGGGACGTTGGATCATTTATTATACTATTGTCCCTTGATACTGAAATTTTGGAAATCTATTTGGGATCAAGTAAATAATTTATTGGAGAATCCAGTGACATTATCGTATGCTACCATTTTATTTGGTACATTTATGAGAGCGAAGAGTCAACTATCTGTGAGAAATAATAATCTTCTTTTTATAATGACAGGTGGCCATTCAGCTTATTTTAAAAAATTGGAAAAATTGGGATAGACTAAACTACACATTTTGGTGGGAATCCCTCTCTTATATTTTTAAAATGGAAAGGTTCATGGCCATTCAGAAGGGAAGTTACAAGAAATTCATGGATGTTTGGGAGCCATTAACTAAGTACTATAAGGACTGATCTCTTTAGATGTCCTTTTAACATACACATCCAGGGAGGAAAGGTGGGGGAGGGGGAATGTTTTGGAATTGATTTAAGGGGGATGTTTAGATATTTCTTGTCAGTATTTATTTATTGATTAACAGGTGGAAGGGTGGGGGAATCATTTTTTGTTATAAATTCTTGTAAGTTTAATGTGCTTTAATTGTAATATTCTATGTAAATGTATTAATTATTGTGCACAACTGTAGTTTAAAAGTGAATAAAGAATTTGAAAAAAATAATAATAATAATTTTCTCAGGAGCCTCTCATGAGAAACTTTGTCAAAAATTTTCTGAAAATCTAGATAAACTACATCAGAATTTCTCAACTTCTTTAAGCCAAGTACCCCCTAAGTCTAACAAATATCAATCGAGTACCACCACCCAAGCTCCGCCCCTGAACCCATCCCTATAATAATAGTACTAATTGTAATGCAATTTCTTCCATTCATTTTTCATATACACACAATATAACCTTATTAATACATAAAACCCACAAAGCACACTCTATGCAGAGAAAATGTTAATTATAATTTATATTTGGAGTTTTTTTTCAAAGAGGTCAAGGCAGATGACTTTAAAATATGCAATGTCACCTCACTAACAACTATAGAAAAATAGACAAATCTAGTGCAAAATATACGTAGACAGCAAATATAAATTCTCAAAACTGACACATTTCGATCACTAAATTGCAAATAAAATCATTTTTCCTACCTTTGTTGTCTGGTGATTTCATGAGTCTCTAGTTGCACTTCCTTCTGACTATGCATCCAATATTTCTTTCTTTCAGTCTCCTGCATGCTTCCTCTCCTCCAGACCTCATTCTATTCCCCAACCATCTCTCTCTGTCCCTCCATAAGTCCAACTTTTCTTCCTCTCTCCTTCACTCCTATTGGCAAGAAGTCTCCCTCTGTCTTACTGTCCATCTATCCAGAGATCCAGGCATCTCTCCCACCCCCTCTATTGCCCTGCCCAACATTTCTCCCTCTCTCATCCCCTGGATCATGTGCAGCATTTTTCACCACTGCCCACCAGCCCCATGCCCATTTCTCCTATCACCCCTCTCCAGTACCATGCCATATCTCTCCCTCCATCACTATGTCCAACATTCCTCCCCCTTGTGTCCCCTTCAATCTGTCCCTCTGTTCCCTCTCTACCACATCCAACATTTCTCTTTCTCATCCTTCTATTCCCCATGCATCTCTACCTTACTACTCTCTCTATGTCCAATTTTCCTTTCTTCTTCCTTTTCCATCTCTTTCTCTCACACTCATGCCCAACAATTCTCCCTTTCTATTCCCTCCCTCCTATGTCCCGTTAGTGTTTCCAAGTTTTATTATGATTATTAGTGCTTGATAAATCGCTTATTAAATACCTAAGCGATATATAATTCAAGTAAAATAGAAATACAAGTACACTGACCTTTAAATTAAAAAAAAAACATACTGGGTTAACACACATGAAACAAGCGGGTAGAGGGGGAAAGTTGCAATATATTTGTAGAGGAAAATATACATTTAAGGGAAAAATAACTCAGGGAAGGGAAAAAAGCAAAATTATGGGATATTAAACCTAGCGTTAATAAAAAAAAAATATTTGTAAATCTGAGATTCATATGTTAAAAGCTTCCTTAAAAAAATAGGTTTTTAAAGCTCTTTTAAAAGAAATGAGGTCCTTTATGTCTCTAATGTACTGAGGTATAGAGTTCCATAAGGTAGGGGCGATCATTGAAAACATGTCTTGTCTTCTAGTACCATTAATTTTTAAAGATGGAACTGTTAACAGATTGTTTGAAGCTGATCGAAGGTTCCGTGAAGTGTTATAAGGAATGAGCAGTCTAGTGATGAACTGAGGTTCATTATAGATCATAGATTTAAAAACTAGCAGTAATATTTTATACGAGATTCGATGAGCAATAGGAAGCCAGTGGGAGTCGATCAACAGAGGGGTGACATGGTCAAATTTTTTTGCGTTATAAATTAGTTTGATTGCAGTGTTTTGAATGATTTGTAGCCTCCTTTTTTCTTTTTGCGGTATATTGAAAAAAAGGGAATTGCAGTAATCGATTTTGGAAATAATCAACGAATGGATCAATATATTTATAGACTTAGGTTTAAGAAACTTGGATATAGAACGAATCATACGTAATTTATAGTGCCCCCTTCCTCCCTCCCTTCTGTGTCCCAGGTTCGTGCCCCCCCCTTTCCTTGCCTTACAGCCTTTGTCCCAAAATTGTGCCCCTTCCATGTCCCAACGCACTCCTCCCCCCCCACCCTTCTCCCAGATCATGTCCGCTCCCTTACTTGCTCACTCCAGGGGCGCATTTACTTCCTTCAGGGCCGTACAACTGGGCCGCTCCTTCTGCCTTCAGCAGCACTTGTTGCAGGGACACACTGGCAGCGGCTCACATGCTGCACATGGTGACCCACAAGCCTTCCCTCTGACGTCAATTCTGACATTGGAGAGGTTTCCAGGTCAGCCATATGCAGCATGAAAGAGTCGCTGACGCGTTCCTGCAACAAGTGCCACTGAAGATAGGAAGGAGGTAACTGGGATCCTGCATTGACCCGAAAGGTTTTCCTCTGATGTCAGCTCTGACATCAGAGGGAAGCCTTCTGGGTCGGCTTTGGTGGAGGGGGACGGGCAAAAAGGAGGACATGGGATCCTTGCCAGTAGTGGCAGTGGCTTCAGCAGAGGAGTGTGGGCAGGCAATAAGGAGGGTGGGGGGGGGGAGAACCACGCAGGGCCACGTACCCCCAACAAATGGCTCACATACCCCTAAGGGTATGCGTACCACGTGTCGAGAAACACTGGCCATAATGCATATGTATCTCAAGCATATGCATTATGGTGCTCCTGAAAGTCTGTCTGGCAAGGTGTGCCTCCAGATAAAGGACTGAGGGCCACTGCCCTAGGCCACCTTTCTGTTTTGTGCCCTCGCCAGTTCTTTTCAGCCCCTTATCCCCCCCCCCCCCATAAGCTTTTCATAATTAAACTCAATCATCATAATCATCCCAGTATCACTTCCCCCAGGCCAAAACAATACTCTAAATATAACTGAACCATACTTTCTAAATATTAAAAATGTATGTGCTTGCTGACGGATTGCGGTTTTATTGCCATCAGGACTTATCTTGCTGCTCTTTGACATCCCCCACCCTCGTCCCCCTCTAGGCTACGGTTTAAGCTTTCTTAAATGTTTAAGCCGCCCTGGCAGCGCTTTCACATAAGCCTTTGAACAAGTGGGACTGAAATCCCCCGAGAAGCCGAAGAGCCCAAATTTAGCCGCAAGATAAGGCCTGATCGAGAAAAGCATTTTCTATTCATATCCGCTTTCGGTTCTCTGCGCCGCTGTGGCGGGTTTTGGTTTGTTTTTGTTTTTTTTAAAGTCTCTTCTATTTTTGGTCGGCAGACTTGAATACTCGGTTTGGGAAGGGGCGATCCTCCCCTTTAAGGGAGTCGGTATCATTTCATGCGCGGCCCGGGGCGGGGATCCAGCTGTGTGGCAACTGGAGACTGCTGCCGGCTCTGAAATGGAGCAGCAGCCGGACAATGGCTAGAGGGTTCTGCCCACCCTGTTCCCCCCCCCCACCCACCCACCCCCCAATCGCGGACCTGAGGGCTCCGAGGCTGATCCTCTGCCCCAGGGTAAGTGCCAACCGCAGGCAACCCCTCTTCCAAATCCTAGCCCTGATTTGTAATTTGCCTTTGTGTGTGTGATCATGTATCCTGTGTGCGGCTCTTCAGCATCTGGCCTGTCTTGTTCCCACTCCCTCCCACCCCTATTTTAAAATGCCAGGCGGTTGCATGAAACGTGCCCTCAAGATGCTGAAATCAAATCATTCCCGTTTATCTGGACTGGACGCTATGGAAGGGATTTGGGACTCCTCAGGTGCAGTTTCCTTACACTTGAAGTCTCTGGTGCCTATTTGGGTGATCTGATTTATATCTGGGTTAACATTATCTTGGAATTTTTTTAATCTTTATGTTGAAAATGGTCTCTCTCTTTTTTTTTTTAACTGCTTTAATGCCCAGATTAATGGTGCAGAGCACAAGACAGCCCATTTTCTTTGCATTTAAGTAGTTTTAAAAAGGACTGAAAATGACAAATTGCTTGTTTTTGCCTATGGCCTTAACATTTTGTTTAACTTTTATTTCCAATGGGCATAGTTAGAGACAGATAAGATATTGTAACTGAGAATTTGTATTGTATTTTATGATGGATTGACTGAATGAATGTGTGTGTTAATCTTTCCTATATGATATTGGTGTTTTCTTTTATGTATTTTTAGATTCTGTAAGCCACTTAGGTCCTTGAATGGTGAAAGCGGGATATCAAATCAATTAAATAATTAATGCACATGAAAGAGGACATGTCCCTGGTAGGAGGAGTTGACAGTCCTCTGGGAAGCTAGGTGCTAAATTCAATATTGCTACTTAAGGTGAACTGTAAAAATAGCCAACACTTTTTTTTTTTAAGGGAAGAGCCAAGTTTCTGTTGCAACTCTTACGTCCAGCGTATTTACTGCTGAAAGACATGATCTGTAAAAACTAACAAATTAATGTGTTTAATAATTCAATATAATTCAGAATCATAGCTGAAGAGAGGAAGTGACATCATCGTGGCTCATGGCAGCCTAGAGCAATAGCTCCACGGCCCCTGATGCTTATTTCGGCTTTGCTAGGCTAATCCTCCGTGCTCCCACGTGTACAAAAGGTGTTCCTGCCTCAGGTAAAGCCTGCCGAATATGCAACGATAACAACGCGTAAAAAGCAGACTGACATCAAGGCTTTTTCCTTGCCTCTCCCGAGCAGCCCATTGAGATACGAAACTATGATGGCAGGGGAGTGTGTTCGGCCTGCAACAGCAGAACACCGGAGGCGTAATTGCCGGGTCTGTGGAAGGAGATGCGCGGCTGGTTCCAGGAGCTGAAAGAGGAGCTCGCTGCAGTCCATGTCGACATACATGGCACAATTGCTGATCTGAAGTGGGACGTTGGAGACATCGGCGGCCGGTTGGGAGAGGCAGAGATGGTCCTAGAAGCGCACATCACTGAGCTGCCCCAATTGAAGGGGCAAGTTGCAGCACTGGAGGAACGAGCACAGAGGCAACTACACTGAAAATGGAGGATCTGGAGAACTGTTCGAGAAGGTGCAACCTCCGGTTTCGGTGTGTGCTGGATACAGTTTCCGACTCCTGCTGTCTGGAGGTCATTGATCACATCTGCATCCAAACGCTCAAGGCAGCGGGTTCACCAGTGGAGGTGGGAAAGCCTTTACTTGACTGGGCACACCGGATTACGGGGCCTGGTGATGCCAACCGACCCCATGATGTGGTCACCTGTTTTCACAGATACATGGACAAAGAGCATGTCTTACAGGCAGATCGGCGTACTAAGTGGGAAGAGGTGGACATTGATTATCCGGATGTGGCCCCAGCGACTGTGGTCCGGCGTCACTCTTATCGCGACTGCACGCAACTTCTTCGGTTGCACAACATCCGATATTGATGGTTGTACCCCATTGCCTTGGCCTTCACTCATGCTGGGAAGTACTACTCCGCGTTACCGTGGTGGATGTTCAGACCCGTATGGTGGAGGCGAGGGTGCTTCAGGCATCAGAGCTGGCTCCCCTGCCTCAGTGGTCCCCTGCTTCTCAACCAGTGTGGGGTCTGGGCTGGCAAAAAGTGACAAGATCGGCTCAGAGGTGGTGTCTATCTAATATATGGTTCAATGTGTACAACAAGCCACTGTTGTTAGGTCTGACAAGTCATATACTGGTTTGTCTAATGAAACTAACTTTACAGACAAGCTAGTATTGAATTCATCCACCCTTGGGGGTGTATCTATCATATGTATGGACCTTCAGACTGCAATCGGGTATATACCACCAGTTGCTTAATGCTTCGTCGGTCCAACCATTATTAATTCAATGTGTCACTCTCCTATTTATCGAAGTAACATTTTTTTGGTAATATATTTTTTTGTATATGTAAAACCTATCATTATTCCAATCATTTTTTCAATAACAGACCATCACTTAGCTTATAGTGAGCCTGTTCTGTCTTCACCTCTCCCGACATGCATGTTTCAAAAAGAAACCTTTCTTCAGGGTCGAGGGAAACTGTGGACACATAAAATCATGCCTTACTTTCTCATAAATATAAGACAAACTACAACAGTTAATGCCTTTCCTCAATCAAACTTAGATCTACCATCTCTCCTTTTCTCAACTACCCTTCATCCAGCATCTCTCCCTCCTTCCCCACCATCCCCAGATCCACCATCTCTCCTTTTCTCAACTACCCTTCATCAAGCATCTCTCCCTCCTTCCCCACCACCCCAGAGTCCATCAGATCTCCCTTTCTCTTCCCAACTACCCTCCTATCCAGTATCTCTATTCCCACCCCACCCTCCACACTATCCCTTGTGTCCAACTTCTCTCCCTTTCTGTTACTTCCCTCCCTAAATCCCATTGTCCACCATCTCTCTCCCTCTCCTATTTTTAGACCCATTATTTCTTCTCACCCCAGTCTGGTATATGCACGTCTCTTTGAACCCCTCTTTCCCTCCCTCCGTGTACTTCTACAGCAGGGCCCCCTCTCCTGAAGGCCTGCATGTTCCCCCAGCTTACCCTGAGGCCTGCCTCCCCCGAAGGCCTGCATGTTCCCCCAGCTTCCCCTGAAGGCCTGTCCCCCCGAAGGCCTGCCCCCTCCCCCAAAGGCCTGCATGTTCTCCCCCCAAAGGCCTGCATGTTCCCCCAGCTTCCTCGCTCTTACCTTAAGATAATATGGCAGCCTGTGGGGTCACCGGTGCTATAGCGATCCTTGCAGCTGCCGTCGTCCTCAGCGACACGTTCCCTCTGCCACCATCCTGCCCCTGTTTGAGGAAGGGCTGGACTGCGGCAGAGGGAATGTGCCGCTTAGGACGAAGTCAACTGCAAGGATCGCTACAGCACTGGCGATCCTGCAGGCTGCCGTATTATCTTAAGGTAAGAACGGGGAAGCTGGGGAAACATGCAGGCCTTCGGCTGAAGCTGGGGGAACATTCAGGCCTTCCCAATTGATCCTCCCCACCTAAAGCAGGAGTGGCAGTGGACGGCCAGCAAGAGGCAGTGTTGCTGCTCCTGCTTTAGGAAGGCATGGAGAGGAGGGTCGGTCACCGAATCGGGAGGCTGATTAAAAAAATAACAACAAATCGATTCAAATCAGAAATCAGGCAGCACTACTACCCACCTCCCCCATAACTGTCAAGGGGATTTTGAGAGGGAGATTGTAAGACACGTCTCCAGCCATGTTTCACTCTTCACAGCCTCACCCATACTGCTTCCTAACTCCACCCCCTGGCACCTCTCAATTCCACAACCTTCTCTTCAGTTCTTCACAGGCACCAACAAGCCCATCTATTAGTAGCAAGAGACATCTTGATATTCATACCAAAGCACATGGACAACCCTGGAGAGGAAATAGAATAGGGAGGGATAAGGGGACACTCCCTGAGAGACATGTTTGTTCTGCTCATTTCATTAAACATATAACAGATAAACAAACTTAACTATTTACAATACCTAACAAGGTGAAAAATAAACAAGTCACCAACTTGAGCGCAACCTGCACTAAGAGTGTGGGAGATTTTATAGATATTCTCTAGCTTCTTCAATGCTGCAGTCCCGTCCTCTATCATTGTCAAGGCTGGACAAAGTAAAGAAACAAGATGTCCGGATTCCCCGGCCCCTTTAAAGCAGTAAGCAGGCAAAGGAACATCTGACAGGGCTGGGATGCACTGGGAGGGGCCTAAGGATCTGATTTGCCCAGGCACCTAAAGCCACTCCCATAGAGCCTTAGGCCCCTTCCTAATGCACATAGAAAAGGCCTTAGGCACCTTGGCCAATCAGAGCATTAGGGCCCTTCCAGTGCATCCCAGAATGCATCGGGAAGGGAAAGGCCCACCATTTTGAAGAGGCGGGCCTGCTGGCAGGAGGAAGTGGCATCCCTCCTGCCGATCTTCTGAATAAGGTATGCGGGTGAGTCAGGGATGTGGGAGGAGATGGGGAGGGGTAGGTTGGGTATGTAGGGGGTACGGGTGATTGAGGCAGGAGGAAGTGGGCATCCCTCCTACCGATATTCATGGGGGGGAGGGTTGGTGTTGGAAGGTGTCCAGAGGGCATGCCAATTTTGGGGGGGAGGGGGCCGTCATTGGGGGGGAGCCAGCATAATATTTTATTTAAATTTTTAATGGGGACAGGTTATGAGTGTGTAACACACGCACATCATCTATGCCCATTAATAAAAGCTGCTGTTCAGTTCTTTTCTTTTTTAGGGTACCAGCACCTCCAGAGCTGTCGGAGATTTCGGAGTATTAAAAACTGGCGCTTCATTTTGTGAATCTTGTGGGCATCAATCGGAGTGCTCATTTTAATACTGATAAGCTGGTTGAAATCGTATTTACCTACGATTATCAAAGGCTACTACAAACCACGGAAAAGACCACAATTTTCTCTTTTGGGCTTTTGAGAGATGCAATACTTAATTGCTAAACCGAATAAAACTGGTTTAGTGATGATCATTAAACGCACGGTGAGGTCTGTGCATCTGGGCCCTAGAGTCTTAAAGAAAAGTAAAATGAAATGTTGACTAAATTGAAAGGCCGGCACTTGAAAAATTCAGCAGTCAGTTGCATTATAATAGAGCCAAAGTAGTGGTTCTCAACTAGTGTGTTATCAAAAGCTGTGATCCATTAGCACCAAAAATTCAACACAGCATGTTTTTGCTTTTCTTAACTACTGTTGTGCTGCAGGTCGGGGAGAGCTGAGTACCAGGAAGTTAGGTACTTGAAATCTCCATAGCTGGTTCCTACATCTGTCACCAGCCCCAGATGAAAATGTTGAGGCTCACCTGTCTCACCTGTCATCCCATCCTGTATCTCTATTTCCCTTTGCTGAGCCGCAAATCGTAATGTTTATGTGAATATTGTCTATCAGGTGTGTCAGAGGACCACTGGTCTAAAGTGAACAGGCTATTGGTAATTCAGACTCATGGTCCAAGCACTAATCCTGGGTCTCCTGGACTACTGTAACAGCCTATACCTGTCATGCCCCGCCTATACCTTAAAACAATTACAAACAATGCAAACACAGCTCTCAGATTGCTATACTTATTGAAAAAATACAATCACATTACCACTGCATACCAAGACTCACACTGGCTCCCAAAACAAGCACACATACAATATAAATTCTTTTGTACCCATTTCAGAGCCCTAAATGGAACTGGTCCCAGCTACCTAAACAAACACCTGATCAGAAATAACACATCAAGACCAAGGAGAACACAGGCTCTCTTCACCCATCCCCCAGCAAAAGGCATACAAAGCAAAAATCTACATGATGAACTACTAGCCACCAGAGCAGTGAAAAGAGACTGCCACCTCTCCAAGCTACTGACCAAGACGACCAACTGCAAAACATTCAGGAAAGAACTGAAAACTATACTTTTCAAAAAATTTGTCAAATGAGCTAATCAAAAACCTTATAAACCCTCCCCCATAACCCATCGCTCATGCTAGTCTTCAATTCGTATAAGCTCACTCTATCTATCAACTCTGTAAGCTCCCTGGGAATGCCCAGGCCAACTCTTTTTGTAAACCGCCTAGAACTGAAAGGTATTGGCGAGATAGAAAACACTAATTTAATGTAAGGAATGCAGGCAATGAGCTATCTGTTTATGCACAGTGACTTCATTGCAATTGTAGTTTATTGGTCACACTTTATTAATATGTCTATCTTCTGTGTTTTTCAGGCTGACCATATCTTGGGCAAGATAAGCTACAGTACCTGAAAATACCATTGGGTTGGATGTCCTTTGCCAACCTGTGTCTTTCAGACTCTTCTGCAGGATTCTGCAGATGTTTCCTGCAGAACAATGTCAGGTGTAACAAAGAGAATTTAAAACTTTCAGCAAGTTCCACTGTTGTTTCAGTGATGGCCTGCAACAGCACTCCTATGGACAGTTGTACTTCTCCCCTGTGGAACATTGTATCTTTGACACCTGAATCAAGGTTCACTGTGTTGCCTATGCCACTCAGGATATTATTGACAATAATAATGATATTCATGATTGCTATTGGCTTCTTAGGCAATGCCATTGTCTGTATGATTGTCTACCAGAAGCCAGCAATGCGGTCAGCAATCAACCTTCTCCTAGCAACTCTTGCCTTTTCTGACATCATGTTATCCCTTTTATGTATGCCATTTACAGCAATCACTATCATTACAGTCAACTGGCACTTTGGGGCTCACTTCTGTAGGATATCAGCTATGTTGTACTGGTTTTTTGTCTTGGAAGGTGTTGCCATACTCTTAATTATTAGCGTTGACCGTTTCTTAATCATTGTTCAGCGTCAAGACAAGCTGAACCCTCATCGTGCAAAAATCATGATTGCTATTTCCTGGGCACTGTCCTTTTGCATTTCATTTCCTTCAGTGACTGGCTGGACCTTTGTGGAGGTACCGACGAGGGCACCCCAGTGTGTGCTGGGATACACAGAATTTGCAACCAACAGGGTATATGCAGTGATGCTGGTTGTGACTGTTTTCTTTATTCCCTTCAGCATCATGCTCTACTCATATCTTTGTATTCTGAATACTGTGCGTAGAAATGCGGTTAGGATCCACAACCATGCGGAAAGTCTATGCTTGAGTCAAGTGAGCAAATTAGGACTTATGGGCCTTCAGAGGCCACACCAGATGAACGTGGATATGAGCTTCAAAACCAGAGCCTTCACCACCATTTTGATTCTCTTTATAGGTTTTTCATTATGTTGGCTGCCTCACACTGTATTCAGCCTACTTTCTGTGTTCAGCCAAACGTTTTACTACAGTCCTTCCTTCTACATGACAAGTACCTGTATCTTATGGTTAAGTTACCTCAAATCAGTCTTTAACCCTGTTGTATACTGCTGGAGAATTAAAAAATTTCGTGAGGCCTGCATGGAGTTCATTCCCAAAACTTTTCAAATCCTTCCAAAAGTGCCTGGGCGAACGAGGAGGAGAATTCGGCCCAGTACCATCTACGTGTGCAGTGAGCTTCAATCTGCTGTTTAGAACAGACTGAGTTGCTGGACTTTGCAGACAGTAACTTCAGCAATTTCCCTTTTCCTTCTGGATATTTTCTGCGTGGAACGTGTTGGAAAGCTCCTTCTATTTAGCTACACCCAGCTTATTGAATAAAAAATTAACTGGTATACTTCTGTAGAATTCCCCTTGAAAACTGCTCACACAAGTAAGGTATGAACATAACATGAATACTAATGGACTTGACACAAAAAGTTTAGAACATTGGTTTGCTATAATAGTTCCATTGATACCATCCGACAAAAAGAAAGTGAAAATCATGTACAGTATTTGCATTAACTGTATAGTTTGGTGTAATACTCCATACTAATGTAAACCTTTGTGAGAACAAATCCAAATTAAGACCTCATCTACTAAAGGGTGAAGTGATTTTGGAAAAGTGCATTTTATGTGAAAAATATTACATGGAGGGGCATTTTCAATAGAACGTCTGAGTAGAGAAAATATCCATTCTGAAAACAGCAGACATTTTTTCTTTTTTTGAAAATGACCTCTATAGACATTTTGGTCCTTAACACGTCTTATCTTTTTTGGCAATTCTTGGATATAAAGATGTCCACATGAAAAATGCACAAAAGCAAGTTTTTGTCTAGGTAGCCTGCATTTTTAGCAAACTGTTCAGACAGCTGAGCATAGCAAAGGGGCTCTTCTAAGTACTGTAGTGAATTTCACATTAAAGGTCCCAGGTACAGATGTCACTACATGTTGCTTATAGTGTATGGTAAGCCCTCCAAAACCCACCCAAAACTTACTGCACTCATTTGTGCAAAGGGTGAACTATTTTAAACAAATTTTTCACATGTTGCTAAGGCTGGGACTATGCAAACTTTTACCCAAGGCATGTGCAAAACATGTCTTTTCATATTTAGCTATGGGTCAAATATGAGGCAGAAGCTCATGTGCATTGTATAGCTAAATCATGCAAAAATGAATACTAATCTTTGAACACTTTTGTTGTATTAGCACATAGCATCACTAGATAGAAACAAGGGTCAGCTTTAAATTTTAATTGCGTAATATTTCATAGGAAATTGCAGTAGCAAAAGGAAAAAAAAATTAAATATTTTGATAAAAGAAAATACTTACTTTGAAGCCTGCATAAATTTGACAGCTATTCCAGTCCAAGGTATGGCATAGTTTGTAAGTGAACATCAGCCAGAAGAACAGACTTATGCTTACACCCTCCAAAATGGTGCAAGGTAGATGTAGGCTTTGGGGCTCATAATCAAACTTAAATAAGTCTAAAAACCTGCCCAAGTCGGCACTTGGATGATATCAAAGACAGGTCATCCAAGTGCCGATGATCAAAACAGCTTTTTGGATGTATCCAGGGACATTTTAGGCTTCTGAATCCCACTGTGTGTTCAGAGCTGAAACTGGCGTTTTTGGAGGAGTGGTTAGGGCTTAGTTGTCCTGCAGGGATAATCGAAGATTTGACAAGACTGCCTAGGCAAAACTTATACATTGTGAGTTAGATGATGTAAAGACAGGTATAAGTGCCCAAAAGATATCAAAAGTGACCAGATAACCACTGCAGAGACAAAGTAAAGGCCCACACACACTCCCCCTGTGTTCACTGACTCCATTGCACACCCACAAGGTTCAGAATAAAAACGTACATACCTGCCTCCAAACATCAGCACCTGGCATAAGAAAGCCTAGTAGAGTTGCACAGAGGTAGCTAAAGTAGTCTGGGGGGTGGGCTAGTGAACCGTAGAGAGGAGGACCCAGGCCCATAAGCCACATTAACCACTACATTCATGGTAGAAAATGTGAGCCCTCCAATACCCTACCGTACTGTCATAAAGGCTATTGGGATTGTAGACAGGTGGATATAGTGTGGGGGGGGGGGGGTTTTGGGGGGGGGGGCTCAGCATAACCTATAGGGGAGTTCTGGTGAGATATCTATGTGGCACCATTTTTGTGAAGTTCACAGTAGTGCCCTGTAAGGTGCCCCACTGTTCTGTTACATGTCTGGGTGGCCAGTCCATCACAATACTGGCTCCTCCCACATCCAAAAGGTCTTGTTCTGGGTGTTTGGGACTTGGACAAATTTTTGGTGAAGAATGTGGTACAGTACTCCCCCAAAATTTGCGGGGGTTCCGTTCCAGGAACCCTTGCAAATTTTGAAAAACTGTGAATATGGTTAAAAGGCAGGAGAGGGCAGCTGGGTCACCGGCGGGTGCAAAATCACTCACGGTATTCTCCGACCACCTCTTCCTGTTAGTAAAGTCAGGTTACACCAATCAGGAGCTGCTTTGACATGCAGCTCTGGATTGGTGTAGCCTGAATTTAGTACAGGAAGAGGCGGTCGGAGGATACCCCGAATTAGTGAGTCTGCGATTCGCAAACCGCAAATTTGCGGGGGAACACTGTATAAAGATAGGAGTGGTGGTCTGGACAATCAAAGTCTGGACATACAGATAGACGATTTTCAAAAAATGGAATAGATGTACTTTTTGAGAATGAACATTTTACCGGTGCCGACTGGGCGATTAGCACCCTACCGCCAAATCAGAAAAGGATGTTTCTTTAGATTATGGTCCTCCACCTGTGTATGTTTTTAATGCTTTAAAGCACTTGTGGTTTCCATTCTTAATCAAGTTTTGCCCCTAGGAAAGCTACTTTCTTGCAGCTAAAATGAATTCATAATTGTAAACAACACATTTTTAGTTGAAACTCCACTTAGTTCTACATAAATCCTAATTGAACCATGAGATTTTGACCAAGCCTTTGAAAATGTACCTCACTATGTACCAAAGCGAAACATTTTTTCCAGTGCAATAGGGATGGTATGCTAAACTGTAGGGTTCTCCATGCATGCTCGCGAGCATACTACAGATGATATCAATCACAGCTTTTCAGCTCCTCCTCCTTTTCCCTGGTCTCTGCTGCCCCCTTTCCCTGGTCTCTGCTGCCCCCTTCAGTTCTTCCTTATGCAGGTAAGCATGAAGATGTTCTGATTTGCTTCCTTTATTATTTTGCAATGTTTTACTTTTTTTTTTCCCGGTTGTTCACGATTTTTACATGGCTAAGGAACTGCTGTGCCTGCTTGGAGAGGAGCAGACTTTAGTCTGCAGCTGGCAGGTGAATCCTTCAGGGACCTGGGCAGCCAGCCTGCTGAATATTTGTGGAGCTCAGGGTTTCCGGGCCCTCAGCATTTGCTTGCTTTATTGACATGGCTAGGAGCTTGAGCGCAGGCTGTTAGGTATCAATAACATTATTCGGGGTGCTCACGTGCCGGCTGCAGTTTCACCTCCCCCTCCTTCTTTTGGCATTCGTTGCGACCCAGGAGAGGGTTTAGGCTAAGTCCAACTAAGGTTCAACTGGCAACCCAAAGCTCTTGGTGTGGCAGCGTACTGACGACTTGAGGCAGAGGATCCCTCCAGATCAGCTACTCTTTCAAGGAGCTGAAGCAGGCTGCAACACCATTTCCCCAGCACCTGGTCTGTGAATACAGACTGTGACAGCCTATGAGGAATATTGAGATTGTGGGGGAGGGCTCTGAAAAACTGTGTTTTGACTGTTGCTGCAGCTAGGACTTTGTTCCCCCTCTCTAAAATCCTTTTTTGTTGTTGGTCAGCCCTGAAGTATTTTTAAGCTATTTCCTCATTATTTTTTTTTTCTAAGTTCTAAAACTTCTTTAAAACACTTTGTTTTGTCTCATAATTGGTAGGGATGGAGTCTTCGGACCCTAAACCCCCTATATCATGCCTTATTTATGCTGGATAAGTGGTTGGAGCATCCTTGCGTCACATGCCATGCAGCACAGGATGGAGGGGCGGGAACATCGGGCATAGCCCCTCCACTGGCCTTCAAGGGCTGGAAAAAGGCAGATAGTCCCAAATGAAACACCTTCTAGAACCCTGGAACAGCAGCTTTGCGCACCGAAAGGGTGTAGATGCTTTGCACCCCAAGAAAAGCTGTTTGCTGCACCCTAAGACACAAGGAGACCTACCCTCTCAGGCCTTTACTCCAGAGTTCATTAATCTCTTCTGGCAGGCTTATGCAGAAGGCAGAAATCTGCCAGTCAGGTACACAGGTGAGCGGCCTAAGACGCAGGCCTCAATGGAGACTCAGAGCGCTTCCTCCCTGGTCCATCAGATAGGGACTCTGAGGACAAGAGGTCAGATTTTATCCCTTTACTGTCCCAAAGTGAGGCTTCCCTGCTGGGAGAAACAGCTTTCCATCCAGAGGACCAGGAGGTATTGGCTATAGATCAGGGAGAGGATCCCTCCATTTACTGACTTTTAAGTCCTCTGCTTTACTGGAGATCATTATCAAATCCCTCCAAGAATTGAAAATAGAGTCTCTACAAACTTCATCTTTCCAGTGTCCTGAGCAGGGTCTAGACTCAACCCACATCTTTTCCATGGCACCCAGACATGAGAATCCTAGTCACAGAGCCCTGAAGGCTCCCTGAGGGTAGCTAAAACCATGGCTAAACTGTATCCCATGATCAGGAATTCCAGCAAATATCAGCTATGCCAAAGGTGGACTCCCTGGTAGCCCAGGTGACCAAATACACTTCCCTACCAAGGGAAGGAGGCATGGTTTTAAAGGGTCTGCAGGACCTCAGAGTGAATAAGGTCCTCCGGAGGCAGTTTGAGGCTTTAGCCTTAGGGGTTAAGGCTGCAGCTGCACCCTCCTTTGTGGCACGTGCCTGTCATTCTTGGCTATGGAATCAGAGCCTGACTTGTGCTGGCAGGAATAGACTACATAGCGGATGCACTCTATGACATTATCAGAGTCATGGGGAAAGTCTCAGCATTTTCAGTCGCCAGCTGTCGTATGTTTTGGATCAGGCAACGGGCAGGTGACTTGACCTCTAAAGTGACACTGAGCAGGCTCCCTTTCAGGGGGCAGATGCTGTTTGGCAAGGGCCTAAATGATCTTATGGCCAGTGTATAAGATCACCGGCTGAGATATTTACCAAACAGCAGATCCCGAGCAGCTAGAGGCCAGAGCCGGGGATCCTTTTGCGGGTCATCAGATTCCATGTGTTGTAAAATCACTATCAATTCTCAGCGCTTCCCTTTGGCTAGCAAAAGCACCCCAAATTCTCATCAAGGTTATGGTGGTGATGGCAGCTCATCTTTGCAGAGCGGGTTGGCAGGTGCACCTGTACTTGGATGATTGGCTGTCCGGACCAGAAGGAGAAAAGGCGTTAGCGACAGTTGTGGAGATGTAGAGTCTGGAATGGATTGTGAACTTCCAAAAGAGCCACCTGGTTCCGACACAGTCCCTGGAATATCCGGGAGTCTTATTCAACCCGGCAGAAGTCAGTCTTTCTTCCAGAAGCACACAAACAGAAGCTTCATGGTCAGATTATAGAACTGTTGACCAAGCCAGAGCCTACTGCATGACATTACCTTCAAATCCCTGGGTCAATGATGACCACGATAGAGTTGGTGCCCTGGGCAAAGGAACATATGCACCCCCTTCAGGACACATTGCTGTCTTGTTGGTTGCCTCAGAGAGACTCCCTGCAAGTTCCACTCCCCTGGACAGTGGCAAGTGCAGCATGAGTTGATGGCTCCTTCCACAGTCTATGGCAAAGGGGATTCTGCTTCAGATTGATTCATGGATCACCTTAACAATGGATGCCAGCTTGTTCGTAAGTTAGGGGAGGGTACCCACTTATATACCGGAGCAGTAAGTAACAATCCTGATGTGGCGAATCAAAACTCCACTTCTAAGTCCGAGGTAAGTACCCTTACTGCAAAAGATTCGCTGGGAGACACTTTAACTCAGATGGGTAACTCTCTACACGAGTTTAGTAAACACAAAGAGTGGAGAGCTATGTATGTTAAGTCACACAGCCTCGGGAATAAATTTCTAGAACTGGAAACAGAAATAGTAAATGCTCGTCTAGACGTTGTAGCAATATCTGAAACATGGTTCACAGACTCTCATGGGTGGGATATAACTATACCAGGATATAACCTGCTTCGCCAAGACAGAGAGGGTAAGTTAGGAGGAGGGGTAGCACCTTACATCAAAGAGAACAGCGAGACAACCAGGATCACAGATGTCAAGTACACTGGGGAATCCATCTGGGTAAACCTGGCCAGAGGCGGAGAAAATGCCTGTACCTTGGTGTGGTATACAGACCTCCAAGACAATCAGAGGACAAGGACGCAGAATTAATTGAAGACATTGAGAATATCACCTTATGGGGGGACGTTGTACTGCTAGGGGACTTCAACATGCCTGATGTAGACTGGAACACACTCTCAGCGACAACTTGTGGTAGCAGGAGGATATTAACGTCCATGAAGGGAGTACGACTCAAACAAATGGTACTAGAGCCCACTAGGGCCCAGGCCATCCTGGACCTGGTACTTACGAACGGGGAAAGCGTCTCGGAGGTCTCAGTGGGAGAAACGCTAGCCACCAGTGACCATAACATGGTATGGTTCAACCTTAAGCAGGGCTTCCCTAGATCACAAACAAAAACGAGGGTACTCAATTTCCGGGGCACTGACTTCACACGCATGGGAAATTTCGTCCATCAGACGCTGCAGGTTCAAGAAGTAACTGATAATGTGGAAGCTATGTGGTCAACCCTGAAATCGACCCTACACGAGGCAACTATCCGCTACATAAAATCGGTAAATAAACAACAAAGAAAAAAGAAACCCCAATGGTTCACTGATGAGGTCTCGTACCTAGTCAAGGAAAAGAAAAGAGCATTTCTTTCATTCAAACGCACCGGGGAAAAAAAAGCTAACATTGAATACAGGATAAGGTCTGCTGCTGTCAAAACAGCAGTCAGGGAGGCCAAACTTCGAGTGGAAGAAACTCTAGCAAAGAACATTAAGTAAGGGGACAAATCCTTCTTCAGGTATATTAGTGACAGGAAAAAGAACACAAACGGGATAGTACGCCTTAGAACACCAGACGGGAATTATGTGGAAACAGATTCCGATAAAGCCAAACTACTGAATGATTACTTCTGCTCACCTGCGAGGCACCAGGGCACGGGCCACAGCTGGAAGCAAAGCCAAGCAAAGAAGACCCATTTCAGAATTTTGAGTTCACACCAGCGGATGTTTACAGCGAACTGTCAAGACTCAAGGTGAGCAAAGCCATGGGACCGGACAGATTGCACCCAAGAGTGCTCAGAGAGCTGTGCGATGTCCTGGCGGAACCGTTAGCCGTGCTCTTCAATCTCTCCCTAAGTACAGGGAGAGTCCCCCTGGACTGGAAAACAGCTGTCGTTCCTCTGCACAAAAAGGGTTGCAGAGCAGAGGCTGCGAATTACAGACCAGTGAGTCTCACATCAATAGTGTGTAAACTCATGGAAACACTACTTAAAGGTAAATTAGACACGATCTTGGATGAGGGGAATCTAAGGGATCCCAGTCAACATGGATTCACTAAGGGTAGGTCATGCCAATCCAACCTTATCAGCTTCTTTGATTGGGTAACAGGAAAGCTAGACTCGGGAGAGTCTCTGGACATAGTGTACTTGGATTTCAGTAAGGCTTTTGACAGCGTCCCACACCCTAGACTATTAAGCAAGATGAAATCGATGGGGTTAGGTGAGACACTAACTGCATGGGTCAATGATTGGCTGAGTGGAATACTTCAGAGGGTAGTGGTTAACGGCACCCTCTCAGAGACATCGGAGGTGATTAGTGGAGTGCCACAGGGCTCAGTCCTGGGCCCATTGCTTTTTAACATATTCATAAGGGACTTGACCCGAGGGCTTCAGGGTAAAGTAACACTATTCGCAGATGACGCCAAACTATGTAATATAGTGAGTGAAAGCAATCTGCAGGATAGTATGACGCAGGATCTGCTTATGTTGGAAAACTGGTCCTCGACATGGCAGCTGGGCTTCAACGCTAAGAAATGTAAGGTCATGCATCTCGGCAGCGGTAATCCATGCAGAACTTACACCTTGAATGGAGAAACACTGCTACGACTTCAGAAGAACGAGACTTGGGAGTAATCATCAGTGCAGACATGAAGGCTGCCAAACAAGTAGAGAAGGCCTCATCCAAGGCAAGGCAAATGATGGGATGTATCAATAGAAGCTTTGTCAGCCACAAACCTGAAGTCATAATGCCACTGTACAGAACCATGGTGAGACCTCATCTGGAATACTGTGTGCAATTCTGGAGGTCACATTACCGTAAAGACGTGCTTAGAGTTGAGTCAGTTCAGCGAATGGCCACTAGGATGATCTCGGGGCTCAAAGGTCTTTCGTATGAAGAAAGACTAAACAAATTGCAGCTCTACACTCTAGAGGAACGCAGGGAAAGGGGGGGACATGATTGAGACATTTAAATACATCACAGGACGTGTCGAAGGGGAAGATGACATCTTCTTTCCCAGAGGACCCTTGGTCACAAGGGGACACCCGCTCAAACTCAGAGGAGGGAAATTTAATGGTGACACCAGGAAGTATTTCTTCACAGAAAGAGTGGTAGATCACTGGAACAAGCTTCCAGTACAGGTGGTCAAGGCCACCAGCGTGCTTGACTTTAAGAATAAATTGGACATCCACGTGGGATCCTTGCGAGGGTCGAGATAAGGAACTAGGACATTAGCACCCAGACCTAATGGGGGGGGGGTCAGTAGAGTGGGCAGACTTGATGGGCTATAGCCCTTTTCTGCGTCAACTTTCTATGTTTCTATTGCAATGGTCACTCAGTACAAGGCCAATGGATTCTTGTCTCACTGGAAGAGTTCTATCAGCAAACTGGAACTTTGAGCAGTTTGGATGGCGCTGCTCTGACTGCAGTCTTTGCTGTAGGGCAGGGGTAGGCAATTCCGGTCCTCGAGAGCCGGAGCCAAGTCAGGTTTTCAGGATATCCACAATAAATATGCATGAAATAGATTTGCATCTCAAGGAAGCAGTGCATGCAAATTTCATACATATTTGTTGTGGATATCCTGAAAACCTGACCTGGCTCTGGCTCTCAAGTACAGGAATTGCCTACCCTGCTGTAGGGCAAAGCAGTCGGAGTCTTCTCAGACAATACCATGGCAGTGGCTTATGTTAACAGGCAGGGAAGCACTAGGAGCACTCCGCTCCAACAGGAAGTAAAGGCATTGTTCCGTTGGGCAGAAATACACCTGCAGGCGATCTCTGCAGCGAACGTGGCCAGAGTGGACAATGTTCAAGCAGATTATCTCAGCAGATATACACCCAGGAGAGTGGACATTGTCTCTGAAAGTGTTCCAGATCATTGTGAGAAGATGGTGTTGTCTGACATTCAACCTCATGGCAACTGCAAAGAACAAGGCAGTGGATCGGTTTTTCAGTTGCAGATATGAACCCAAATGTGCAGGGCTAGACGCCCTGATTCAACCATGGCCTGAGACTGGACTACTGTTTCCCCCTTGGACCATAATAGGCCAGGTGATCCGCCGGATAGCTCAACAACGATTTTAGCATATGCTAAGGCATGGGAGACATTCCAGGGCTGGTGCAGCAAAGCAAGGTTAGAGCCAGGCAATGCCCCCATCTCATCTGTACTGGTGTTCCTGCAGATGGGCCTTGTAAGGGAATGGCAATGGAATCCCTTAGAGTTCAAGTAGCAGGACTCTCCTGTTCCTGAAGTGTACCCCCAGGCTATGGCTCTGATTCAAGAAAAGTTTTCATCCTGGAATCTTAATGTAGTCTTACAGGGAGTCAGCAAAGCCCTGTATGGCCCTGACAGGAAGCTTCCCTCATGGATCTGACAGTTAAAGCAATCTTGGTGGCAATTACTTATGCCAGGAGAGTCTCAGAAGCAGGAGTGACCTTGCGAATGGTTCCCTCCTTTCTTTCAAAGGTCGTTTTGGCATTTCATGTCAATCAAGAAGTTAGACTTCCAGCATTTCATCCCATAGGGTCTAAGAAAAAAGACAAAGCCTTAAAGGTTTTGGACATCAAAAGAGTACTATTGTGTTACCTGGAGACCAATGAGTTTGTCTTCATCTCTCAGGTCACCTTTTGGAATTAATCAATCAGGCGAGATGAAGCAGACTTGCTTCCAAGGCTACCATCTCCAGATGGATTCATAGAGCTATATCCTCTGCATACATCGGTTGTGGCAAAGAACCACCTATCTTGTTGAAGGCACATTTGACAAGAGGAGTAGACTCCTCAGGTGGAAGCAAGGGCAATTCCCCCTGGGGAGATTTGTAGGTTGGCCACCTAGTCCTCCCTTCATATTTTCACCAAATTCTACAGGGTGGACATAGCAGCACAAGAGGATGCCATTCTTATGTCCTTAGTTCTACGTGCAGGCTCATCTTTCCCACCCTAGACTTTGGAGACTGCTTATATATGTCTCTACGGTTCAGCATACCATCCCTATTGCACTGGAAAAAGAGATTAGGTTCTTACCTTGATAATATCTTTTCAGTAGATAGGGATGGTATGCTGAACCCCTCACCCAGCAATTATCTGATGCACCTGTTTTCCGACTCAACCTTAATGGTCAGCTACACAGCTAAGATTTTTCCTGTCAGTCAGACTATGGGATTATGAAGAGTTTGTGTATGTAATTAAAGGAAATGAATAGTTGAATTCCATAAATGTTCAGGCTGTTAAGAACTGTGTCAGCAAATCTGTATAGATTTCACTCCCATCCGAATAGACAATAAGGTCAAACTTCTGTGTGTCATTTTAGATAAGCATCTTACTTTTCATGATCAAATCAGCGCAGTCAATCAGAAGTGCTTTATAAATTACAACTAAATCGCTCAAAAACATCACTTCTCAACCTTCCTTCCATAAACATGCTTATCCACTCCCTAGTCACCTCTCATATTGACTATTGTGATTCTCTATATCAGGGCTTACACAAAAAAAAATATGTCAACCCCAAATTTTACAAAACACAGCAGTTAAACTAATCTACAGAGCATAAAAAAAATTACCATGTAACCCCCCTTCTCTGAGATGCCCATTGGTTGCCCATTACACATTGTATAACAGTGTTTCTCAACTCAGTTCTGGAATACCCCTTTGACAGTCAGGTTTTCAAGATATCCACAATGAATATGCATCAACTTCATTTGCATACACTGTCTCCATTATATGCAAATTTTTTCATGCATATTTCATTGTGGATACCCTGAAAACCTGACTGGCAAAGGGGTATTCCAAGACTGAGTTGAGAAACACTGTCGTATAACATTCAGAATTCTTCTGCTTATCTTAAAAACCAAATATATAAATACTCCAGCTTTCATCGACAAATATCTAATCCCCTGCACTCCCTCTCAGATACTTCAATCTAACAACCAAAATCTACTAATGATCCTATCCATCTGTGAGATATTTTATGACACAACCCATAAAACCATCTTTTCAGTTGCAGCCCCCTCTCTTTGGAATGCTCTACCATTAGACTAGAATCCTCCCAGGCTAAATTTAAATCCAAACTTAAAACTTTCCTTTTCAGAGATGCTTTAAGCTCCTGAGGCAAGACCTTTTACACAGAAAATGCCAAGATCATAGCTGAGAAAGACAAATGCTTCTTAAGAAGCGACCCCCCTTCTACTGTATTCTCCCTTCCTTTTCTTTTCTTTTTAATCTAGATGCATTTTTTCATTTCCCCTTTCCCCCCCACTCCTATTGGTTCTAGTATGTATTCTTTAGTTCATTATCCTCTACTATCATTTTTGATTTTTTATTATTTTTAATTTTTATAATTTTGTAAAGCGTTTAGTTATCCACTGATAGACGGTATATCAAGTGACAAACTTGGAAACTTCTTGTTTAACTTGTATTTTTCTTATATTCATTGTTCCTTTCAGAGGCTTGTTAATGTTTTAACTACATTACTGTTCATTCATTGACTGTTTTAAATTAATGTGAGCAGATTAGACACTTGGGGCTCCTTTTATCAAGGTGCGCTACGGGGGTTAGTGCATCAGACATTTCATCACGCGTTAACCCCTGCGGCAAGCCAAAATACTAACGCCTCATCAATGGAGGCGTTAGCGACTAGCGCGACAGGCGGTTTAACGCGTGGTATTCCACACGTTAAACCCCTACCGCGCCTTGATAAAAGGCCCCTTGGTTTTGCAGAGTTCCTCATACCTGCCTTCTCCTATAGGGTTGTTGCCAGATTTGATACAAACTGAAGGGGGCAACAGAGACTGGGAAGAAGGAGGAGGAGCTGAAAAGCTATAATTGACATCTTCTGCAGTATGCTTGCGAGCATGCATAGGCAATCCTACAGTTCAGCATACCATCCCTATCTACTGGAAAAGATTATCAAGGTAAGAACCTAATCTCTTTTTATTGTTAAATCACAAGTATAGCTCATCCCCATTTGACTTCATCAGGAACTGTGATTATCCTTTACTATACCCACAGGCAGACATTTTTTTAATAGGCCATTATTCAGTGTCACACATTCTTTCCTTCTCTCATTCAACCCATACCCATAAAAATGAAGCATGCTGTTGGTTTGCAAGCATACCTTTTTTTTCTGCCTTCCTGTAGGATCCTACATTGAATCTTACAAACACATATCAGGTTATTTCAGATTAGTACACTTTTGGGCATTGGCATAATAAGGGGGCAGGGGGTGGTCCATCCCAGGCACTGTCTTGATGAGGGCACCGGCACCTGTCCTCTCTGCCCCTTTCTACTCCTCCCCCTGCCCCATGTGCATACCTTCATCCCCCCTGTACTTCTAGCTCTTCACTGGCGCAAGCAGCAACTCGAACCTTTGACGCCACTTCTGGGTCCCATGCCTAAGAAATGATGTCAGAGGGAGAGCCGACGCTGACATCAAGTTGGTGATACTGTTCATGGTGGGAAAGTTAATAAAGTACAGGGGCACGCATGTGCCCAGCAAGGGAGGGGCACCACCACTCTGGCCACTTCAAACTCTCGCTACGCCATTGCTTTTGTGGAAACGAAAGAGAGAAGCGGAAAGCAGAATGGTTTAGGAATGCAAACACAGGATATGTTGGAAGTCTACAAGTAGGGGAAGGAGTGCAGCCATCCTTTTTATTTTCTTTTATGTTCTCAATCACCTTCATCCCAAATATTCAAAATACCTCACCAATTCAGCATTTTACTTTCCCTACAAGGATTCAGGTACCATTCCTTGGATACTGGTATGAAACATCATTTCCACTAACAGATCATTTTAATCCAGACAATCATTTTGACGCTGTTGCAGTGCCTGCATAGTATCATTAGGAGAATGATTTTCCGTTTCAATACAAAAGGTGCAGTGAATAATGATTTTATTAAAGAGGCAGTGCTTGAAGTGCAAAGCAGTCCCAAGCCCCAATGCTCAAAGCTTACCGTGCCAGTAAGGTTCGACTTAGACTGGTGTATAGACAAGTCTAGCTCCAATGCACAATAGGGTTCTGCGTGGCTTTTACCGTTTGCAGTAGCAGCCACCAACAATCCTATGCAAATGCATTACAACAAGCTCACTAGTATTAAAACGAGCACTCTGTGTAATGAACAGAGGGGGAATGCCCATCTTTTCTGTGCACAATTTTCTGGCAGGCCTGAAGCTTCAGGGAACATGAAAGTAACTTCTCATGGAGCAGTCTCCTAGCAGTTTTAAAAGCTGCACAGGTGTGTGATTGTTGCCATATGCATGTGTCCCACGCATAACAGCTGCATCTAAAATTGCTGCAACTGCGTGATGTTTTGATTTTTTTTTTTTTTTTTTTTTTGTCCTTGCTACTGCTGCCTTGTTTGGAGCTCCAGAGATCACAGGTGTACAAGGTCTGTTCAAAAAGTTCCAGGACAGTTTGAATTCCGCACCCACTGGAAGTTCGTTTGAGATGTGTTAGGCGGAAGATCATCAATGTCAACTGATGATGATTATGTTGATCGTGAGGGTTCTTGTGCACGCTAATCAGTGATTGTTAGGAAATTGGCAGAGGAATGCAACATCTCCATTGGTTCAAGAGTACGCAAACGACCTACAGGAAGGTGTACGTCAAACAATCTGGTTGGCTTGATCACTCATTAAGGCTTTGCATTTGATTACGTACTCTTACAAGAGCATATAAAAAAACAAGGAACTGCTTTATAATCACAAGTCAAGTGAAAATAGCTTGCTAAAATACCAGTGATAATTCTCAGTGAGCAGAAGTGCTTTTGCAAACTCACAATGGTACAGGGTCCAATAATAACAATACACATTAAATACAAGCTATGTAACATTAAAAAAAACCCCACAGATTAAGATCATAAACTGAAAAGTTTTAATAAAATCAACATGTTTATATATATATATATACATTCCACATACCATATTACTGGATATGTGCACCAACAATAAAACTGGATCCAACAGTAGAGTTAAGTATAAAGGCAATCACAAGAAGAAGCAGCAGAATGCAAGAGCTACAGAGATTGTAGAACTGGCCTCGTCATCACCCCAACATGTAATGACTCCACACTCACCCTTTCCCTTTTTCATTCTAGCAGCACGTTTATTAAAATCACTACGCAAAGGCATAATCTCATTCAGTTTGAACAGAAAAGTTCAATGGCAATAAATGAGTGAAAACATTTAAAAAAATTCATTTGATACATATATTAATTTACGGATAGAGCAAAGTGACTCAGTTGTCAAAGGATGACTCAGTTATTGGCCAAGAGTCATTCTGTAGATGAACATGATTGAAAGAAGTAGACCATCTCAGTTTCTCTCCCCAATGACTACAAAGAAATTTGTTTCCTTACTAATAGAAAAGTATTATTCCTCATTTTTCAACAATGATGCACTTTGATGATAGCAGGTCCTCTCTACAGTGTGACCATTCCTAAAAGTCTTCACAGTAAGAATAGAGCCAACAGGGTTGGTTAGTTAAAAAAAAAGCCCCTTCCAACCTGATCCCACTTTGGTTCTGAATATAAATGCTTCACAAGTGCATAAATGCAAGCAGAGAAAGCAGACAAGACACTTTTAAATGTGACTGAGGACTAGATGCACTAAAGTCTACAATCCTCTAACGACTGTCGCTAAACCAGCTTGACTGGTTTAGCGGCCGATCATATTTGCCGATGTTCTAAACAGGTTCACCGCGTGGTTTTCCATACAGTCCTACATTCTCTGATTCTGGCATGCAAATGAGGTCATCCGATTGATGCCCTAAACTTGCATGCCAGAATCAGGTTGGTAGCACTGACTCGGAAAAGCCAACAGGTCTAGCTAAACCTGTTGGTCTGCCTCTTTTTTTCCCAAGGGCACAGATGTTATGTGTGTATAACACACACACAATATCTGGCCCATTAAAAAATATGCTGTGTCCCCCCTCCCCCTGATGACGTTCCTTCCCGACAACTCCCCCCAAACCAGAATGGAGACAGGAGAAATGCCAACTCTCTCCTGCCACTTTGAACCCCCCGTACCAGCCAAAATCAAGAGGGATGCCCACCCCCCTGCCAACGAATGCCCCAATCCCCATACACCACCCAAGGATACAGAGGGAGGAGCCTAAGGCCCTGATTGGCTCAGATGCCTTAGGCCCCTCCCCATGCATCCCAGGATGCACCGCGAAGGCCCGCCAGAGGATGAACTGGATATCCCTCCTGGTGTCAACTAATTTCCAGGTACGGTGGGGGGTTGGTGGGTATCCAATGGTAAGAGAGTGTGGGCATCCCTCCTGCCGATTTTTTTATTTTTTAGGAAGGGGAGGTGTCAGTTCCAGGGATCCTTGTGAGGGGGGGACAGGGGAGGTGCGGTGAACAGGAGAGAGTGGGCATCCTACGTACCAATTTTGACTGACAAGGGGGGGTGCTTGTGTGGTGGCAGGAGAGAGTGGGCATCCCTCTATCGATTTTGGCTGGTGTGGAGGGGATGTCCAATGCCAGGAGGGAGTGGGCAGCCCTCTTGCTGATTCTGGCTGGCGCAGGGGGGGAGTGGGTATCCCTCCTGCCTCTATTCTCTTCTGGGGTGGATCATTGAAGGGGGGCATCATCAAGAAGAGCCGTTTTTGGGTTGGGGGGCCGGCGTGGCATATATATATATATTTTTTAAATGAAGCAGATATTGTGCATAGGTAACACATGCACAATATTTGTGCCATTTAAAAGAAAAGAAAGAAAAAAGCCTCAACAGCTGAGTGACAGGAGGCTGCTTTGGGGCTTTCCCTGCTGCTCAGCTGTTTAGGCTTCCCCAAACCAACTCTGAGAGTGTGTCGAAGTCTCTATCAGAGGGACTGGTCAGACGGGATTAGGGCAAACCTCTGTGAAAATCATTTCTATGGAAACTTGTTGAAACATTAATTGCTGTTCCAGAGTTGGTCAAAAAATAGACCAACAGCGACTCACACGGTCTTAACGACTGTGTTTTGTGCATCTAGCCCCTGAGTGAGGATATTATTTCACAATACTGATACTTATTGAAATTTAACAAATAAAAGCTGAGGATTTTTACCTAGATCTCAAAACAATACTATCTCCCCAACTCTGCTGCTGTCAGATACCTATACCCACTATAACATCCCCAACCCTGAAATGTCCCGTCTAAATTAGATTGTAAGCTCTTCTAAGCAGGGACTGTCTATTGTATGTTAAAATGTACAGCGCTGCGTATGCCTTTCAGTGCTATAGAAATAATAAATAGTAGTAGTAGGGCTCAACAACCCAGAAGAGGAATAATATTTTAAATGGATGTTATGCTTCAGAGGGAATGTTAAGATAGAGGATACAGTTAGACAATGTGCTCTTTGTTGGAGACAGTTAATGAACAAAATACAATGTTTAGCAATTATATATGATTCCCATAGGCAGGCTCTGAATCCATCAAATAATCTCCATGCAGAAACAAGATGTTCTCAAAAAGAATAGTTTAAAGTAAAATATACTACAACTAGTCTTTAAGCCCGTTACATTAACGGGTGTTAGAATAGATGTGTGTCTGTCTTTCTTTCTCTCTCTCTCCTTGGCCGCTTTCTGTCTGTCTGCCTTTCTGTCTCTCTCTTTCCTCGGCTATCCACCACCACCCCTTGCCTGCTCCTCCTGTCCAGTAGCAGCCCTTCTCCCTTCGTTCAACCTCCCCCCTGTCCAGCAGCACCCCTTCACTGCTCCCCCCCTGTCCAGCAGCAGCCCTTCTTACTTCGTTTAACCTCACTGGTCAAGCAACACCTCTTCCCTGCTCCCCCTGTCCAGCAGTATGCCTTCTCCCTTCCTTTTACCTCCCCCCTGTCCAGCAGCACCCTCTTCCCTGCTCCCCCTGCCTAGCAGCAGCCCTTCTCCCTTCATTTTACCTCCCCCCTATCCAGCAGCAGGCCTTCTTCTTTCCTTTTACCTCCCCCTGTCCAGCAGTAAGCCTTCTCCTTTCCCTGCACACCCTGTCCAGCATCCGCTAGCCCAGCAGCCTTGGGACTTTTGCTAGGCCGTTCACCTTGCATTATCGAAGTGGGCCGGCCTAGCAAATGCCCCGCGGCTGCTGCATTTGCTGGTCCGGGGGTGAGAAGATATGTCTTGGCAGCGGCAGTGCAGGAGTGAAATTTCCACCACCGTCGCAAGCCGCCCTACGCACCGGAAATCGAATTCGGCACAGAGGCAGACAGCACGGCGGCAGGGATCACAAAACCCTAAGTGCACATGCGCGCTTAGGGTTTTATTATAGAGGATTATCCTTTAAGTCAAAATCCTTCCACAATAATTCATTCAGAAGAAATCCCCCTGTTATGGTTTTGTATGATTTCATACAGCTATTTAACATCCACTATAAAAACTATCATTTCCAAAGAATATGGTGTTACTTCTTAATAAAAACTACTTTTATTACATTAGGGAAGTGAATTATTTGAAACAGTAAAACCCAACGCAGAGCTATTCTAGCATCCCATTTTCTTTTTTCACTTAGCAGGACAGTAGAATTGCTTCAGGAAATATTTGTCTGGTTTTCCTCCATAACACACGTACAGGCAACTTTTAAAATTTCATCCCTCTCAAAAGGTAAGCAGCACAGAATAGATATTCAAAAGCAGTTAACTTCATCATTCAGCAGTTTAACTCTTGTCAGTATATTCAACTGCAGCAACCCAGAAAAAGCAATTCAATAAAGATAGCAATTTTATAACAGGCCGACTATGAGCTCCTTTTACTAAAGCAAACTAATGGTTTTAGTGTACTCTAAATCCTAAGAAGTCCATAGGAATAAAATGGGTTGTTTATCATTTAGCATGTGCTAATTCCATTAGTGCACCTTAGTAAAAAGAAAGATTAGGTTCTTATCTTGATAATCTTTCTTGCAAATAGGTGTGTCATTCTGGACAGATGGGAATTCAATCTGAACCTGGAAGCCGTGCAGAAGGTATAAATCACAGTTTTAACTCCTCTTCCTGATCAAGTGCACTGTGTTGCCCTCTTCAGTTTGTACCAAAGCAGGTGATAGCCCCTTTAAGATAAACATAAGGAGAGGGCACAGGGAAGTTCCCAAAAACACAGATACGTTCTGTTCTGTAACAAGTATATGAGGGCCGCTGAAAAGATCTCAGCCCAACAAACAAAGTTGAGGCAGTCTCCATCAAGGGCTGTACACTTAGGGCTCCTTTTACTAAGGTGCGCTATGCGTTTTAGTGCGTGCTAAAAATGCTAACGTGCCTTTGTAAAAGAGGGGGTTAGTGTAGCGATTTTGCACTTTTTTTGCTCCATATTTTTCTGACAGAATGAAAAAAGTACAAAATCATTGGACTAAGTGTATAGCTCTCGACGGAGACCGCTGCAACTTTGCTGGTGGGGTGCAGGCACGGGCCACAAACAAGGCTACTGTTGCAGCCTTAATGCCTCAAACTGCCTTTTCAGCATCATGTCCATTCTGCAATCCTGCGCATCCTTTAAGAATACTCCTTCCTCGCTCAGGAGAGAGGCACAATTTAGTCACCTGGGCTACCAAGGAATCCACTTTTGGCTGTGCAAACTGTAGACATTCCTGAGCCATAGGATAAAGCCTTGTCACAGTCTTGGTCACCTTTAAGGACCCCCTCAGGAACATCTCAGTGATCTATGACTGATACATTAATGTCAGGATGCCAAGGAAAGGATTTGGGATGAGACTTCACACTGCTCATGACAGAATGTCATTCTGTCGTTGTCATGACATTGTCAGGGGCTCTAGATTTAATGATTTCCAGTAATGCCGTGGACTTAAACTGGCATCGTACAGACTGGTCATCTCCCCAATCTAGGGCTACCACTGCCTCCTGGCTATTAGACCCTATTTGGGATCCTGCATCACCCATCAGGGAAGCTGATTTCTGAGAAAGCAAAGGCATAGAAACAGATTCCCGTCTGCACCAGACTGGACTTCATATTCTTGAACAGGATCCTGTTCTGAGGAAAGTGCCCCCCTTCCCCCGAGCAGACTTGCTTGCACTAAGGCCTGCCACATGAGATTCACAAGTCAGGGGTAAACCCCTGCTGAGGTAGCTCCAAGTCCCCCCTGGAAGAGTCCAGTTTCTTTTTGTTGGGTTTTGTGGCATCTATGCCTCTGCGCTTCGCCAAGCCGCTACCCTGGGGTTCTGGAGACATTTTACTCCCTGCAGGCGCAGTTCTATGTGGCTTCCCAGCCCTAGAGACATCCGAGGGAGGTTGAGCCCAAAGATCACATCCTCCCTCAAGTGTCCTGCTACACATGGTGCATGGGCGCTCCTCAGCCAGCCAGCCAGAGTAAATCTGGCATGATATAGCAATATTAAGGTCTGAGGAGTCCATCAATAACATTTTTAAGTGAAAATGAAGTGTTTTGAGGCAGATGAAGGTTTTATAAACAAAATCAGGAAATCCAAGATGGCTGCTGCGGCATTTTAGCATCAAAGAATGTCTGAAAACGGCAACACACAAGCACAAAACACCTAAAAAGGAAGTTTATGAGGAAGTGCAACCCTCTGGGCAACCTCAGAAACCTTTAAAAATGTATTTTAAACACCCACGTCCTCCGGATTTTTCAATAGCAAGTACTCATTGCGCCATGCTGTGCTGAAACAGTGTCTCAGCCTGCTTCAGCTCACATGTGCTGCTGGGATATGGAGAAGTAATACTTCCTCAAAAAGGAATGTCTAGCTCCAAAAGGATGAAATCTTTGGCTACCAGTCGGACCAAAGCCAAACTGAAGTCTCAGACCTCCATGGACCCACGCGCAAAAGGGAGAGACAAAATGCAGCTAGCACCCTGAAAGCCCAAATGGACCACTACAGGGGGGAGGGGCAGCAAAACAGCCTATGCTCAAGCTCCTGATAATAAATCATAGGGCAAGCTAGTTTCTAGGGTAAATTACCTCAAACTCCTTAAATATTTAAGCAGTCTGGCTGTACAGGTAGCCGAGGAAGTGGCCTGTCAGCTGCAGACATCTAGTTTGCTTCTTTTCCCAGGCAGAGTTGCCCCAGTAACACTGGGGAGCTCTGGGCACCAAAACCTCCAAAATAAAAAAAGTTTTAAACAGAGCAGATCAGAAAGACACCTTACAGCTTGCATGCAAAAGGGTAAAGGGGATGGGACTTATACTGCTTTTAATGTGTGTGGTTACAATCAAAGTGGTTTACATATTTTAGACAGATACTTATATTGTACCTGGGGCAACGGAGTGTTAAGTGACTTACCCAGAGTCACAAGGAGCTGCAGTGGGAATCAAACTCGCAGCCTCAGCGTGCTGAGACAGCTGCTCTAACCACTACGCACTCCTCCATCTGAAAACCTGAAGGGGGCAGCACAATGCACTGGATAAGACGTTAAAAACTGAATATCTTCAGTGAGTTCAGATCGAATACCCATCTATCCAGAATGACACACCTATTGTACTAAAAACAGCCCTATGTGCCTTTACACAAAGACTTCAGGGAAAGTCAGTGCACACATTTACATTTGTTCTAACACAGATACAACTGTGTGCATATGCATATATTTTATAAAATACAAGGACCAATCGCATTCAAGCTCTATCCATGCTATTTCTCCTGGACTCTGCCTATGTATGTATCACTTAAAAGCAGGTGCTATATTTGGATGCTTGTATACCCATAGGCAATTTTTCTAAGCCCATTTGAGCAAGATGCTCCAGATGCTCGAGGTCTTCATCAAAATTACCTCTGGCTTGGACAGTTAGATTTAAGACAGCCATTAGTGTGGCCACATTTAGCAGAGCTAATTTAGTTGGATGGTACTGAATGTTGTTAAATTTGAAAATTCTACAGCAAGCTCCTTCGTAGCCTCCTCTTTTGTCTAGATATATTTGAGCAGATGTTTGCTGAACTGCCTGGCAGGGGAGAGAAATATTTTTTTGACTACATTTGTCATTAAAAGCCAATTTTATCTGCACAGAACTTTTGAATATCAATCCCAAAGGCTAGCCAAAGTCAGTCCAATTTCTGACAATGTGTGTTTGGTCTCCAAATGTTAGCACATTTTTGGATGGTCATTAAAAATGATCCACATTCGAACAAAGTTGAAATGCTTAGTATTATCTGGTTTATTCCAGAAATTTTTGACGAATCAATTTTGCTTCGATTTATGAGGGTAAAAAAATAACTAAAACCTCCCAAACCCTGTACAATTAACATTTAAAGCCACAACCTCTTCCCTTCAAATAACATGTGCAATCTGAGGACATTTAGAAAGCCTGAAATATTTGCGATCTAGTGGTGGTGTTCAAAGAATGAACATTTAAATTAGCGTGAATTCTCCTTTCAGTTTAAGCAAGTAAAATCAAGAGAACAGTATACCCAAAAAACTGTCAACACATTTGAAATATTCTACTTCTTGGTGATGCCAGAACTCCCAACATCGCTCCATGTAGCTTGAAAACAATGCACTAGGAATGGCACACTAATGCTTTTTACACAGTGCACACAGCGATATAAGTTTCATCATGTTCTCTATCATCATCTGCTTAAATTAAACTCTAAGTAACTAATGTGTAAAGGCAGAAAGATCTTTTTTAGTATTAGCTGTATTAAGTTCATTTGCATAGCATGAGTTTTGTCTTTCAAGCTAAGGCTAAAATGAATTTGCACCATGCACGGTAACTGTGTTGTGTTGTAAAGGGTGACTTTAAATACCAAAGTGAGCTTCACAAATACAGAACTATTTAGCAAAAGAAAAGGCATTAAATTTAAAATTCCAATGAGGAAGGTATAGAGATTATTATTAAATTTGGAAAAGATCTGATCACTTTACATCAAAGTGTTAGAGAAAAGAGAAAGAGAAGGGTTTAAGAGCCAACGTCTAGCAGTAACCAATTCCAAGACCATAAAAGCCAATTCATGATTCGCTCTTTGTACACAAAGTTAAGCTTCACGTGTGGGTGGCTCAAATTCCCAGCTCACTTTAATTTATCTACATTGTGCTTGTCTCAACCTGAAGCATGGCAAAGACTGGAAAAAGAAAGTACACTGAGAAACAATATCTGTAGAAACATTTGCTGTAGTAGGTCACATTATAATATGCAAAAATCCTCAGTGCAAATGTAGGTTTCTTTCAGAAAAGTAAAAACAAAATCACGTAATTATTAGGTCCCTTTCAGTCCCATACTTAACACAGTTTGAAGAAAAGGGATCAGCTCTCTTTCAGAAGAGAAATGACTTCTTTGTAGCATAGGGAGTCTAATCTTCACATGTTCCCATTTAGCATCAACATTCCCGCTGCTATCTCCCTACAAATATCAATTAAGTGCCTTGTTTTCACATTTACAGAGTTCAGCCCCATAAATCATAGATGCAGTCTTCCAGTGATGTTAAAAGGACTTCTCTTCCTCACTAAGCATGCCACTTTCCCAGAAATAACCATCAACAGGATGTGGCGCATTCCTTTTCAAGTCCTTCGACTGGGGCTGGATAGGTGATGGGTTGAGCTAGGGTTTGTATGTCGACTTGCAGCACAGTGAGTATGCACGAGGCTGCCATTTGGGTACCTGACAAATGCAGGCTCAAGGAAAGGGTCCCGGCACACCTGGCAGAGATTCTTGTCCGAGAGCACAATTGAACTTTCCGTGGCTTTTAGCTGCCAACAAGAAAATAAAAATGTCAACAAAAGCAGTGGCCAAACTAGAACAGAAGCACATCTACTAACTGGAGAGGCCTTTTGGATAGATAAAGCAAAAAAAGTAAACCAAAGTAATCTAATGCTAGTTTTAAACTGAGAAACAAGAAAGGATCTATCAAGCTGACATCTGCAAACAAGGATCACAAAGTGGTCTTCCCTTAATACAACAGGAACTTATTCTGTTCTCTTGGCCCCACACAGGTAAATTCCTCTCGCTTTGCTTCCCCAATCTATTAATATCCAGAGGTAATGACCTCGACAAGCAACAAGTGCTGAATGGATTCATGGGTTATAACAAGGTTCTAAAGCATACAAACCGTTGTCTAATCCTATGCATCAGCTTCTGGTGTAATTTAGCAAACTGTCATCCCTTTTCCTAGCCCAAAGTCACTGAATTGTGAAAGTGTTCCTGCTTCAGTACACGAGGGAAGAGGAAAAGGAGAAATACTCTAGAGTAGTGTTTTTCAACCTTTTTACACCTATGGACCGGCAGAAATAAAATAATTATTCTGTGGACCGGCATCGGTCCGTGGACCGGTGGTTGAAGAACACTGGGCTAAGTCATGGGCCAGACCCCACCCATCTCTACCCAATCTCCACCCCAGACCCCGCCCCATAATAGTACTAATTGCACCTTGCACATCCCGTGCCTCATCTGAAAGCCTTCCCTCTGATGTTGCAACGTCAGAGAGAAGGCTTCCGGTTCAGGCGCAGGACACCCATAGGAGCCACTGCCCGTGGCTTTGTACACTGAATCAATTAGGAAGAGGGAGCTGGCTCGAAGATAACGCCGCATCGATCGCACCGTGGACTGGTGGTTGAAGAACACCGTTTTGGGCCTGATGCATGTGCTGGCCCTGTGGACCGGCAGGAAATTTCTGTGGACCGGCACTGGTCTGTGGACCGGTGGTTGAAGAACACTGTTCTAGAGCAGTGCTTCACAACCCAGTTCTTGAGATACACCCAGTCAATTGGGTTTTCAAGTTATCCACAATGAATTTGAATGCCAAGAAGGCAGTGCATGCAAATTTATCTCATGCATATTTATTATATATATATCTCATGAAAGCCTGACTGGTAAAGTACCCAAGGAATGGGTCAAGAAGAACTGTACTAAAGGAAATGAATAAGCTAATTTTCTTTATCGTCCCTTCAGAAACTGATGGGATATAGCTCACTTTGACCAGCAAGTGGAGACCGAGACACAAACTTTTGGCTGTAGTATAAGTGGGCTGCGCAGTCCCAAGTACAATCAGTCTGCTCTCAGTCTCCAGCAGTTGGAGGTGGCAAGCCTGTGCAGTCTTTCCCTGGTTTAGTGTATGGCTGTTGGATGTTGGTTATATTGGCCTTCATGTCCCTGGTTGTGGTGCTGGATTGAGCTTTCGGGAGTTCGTCCAATCTCAGGGGTGCCATACTCGACTGATAGAGTCCCTCAGCCATTTCCCTTCTTTAGATGTGCCTCAGCTATAAGCCTTGCCACCAACTACTGGACAACTGGTTGATTCCAGCAAAGTCCTTTCAGGAGTGCTCCTGGGTTACAACTCGGGTTGTGGAGTTCCTGCAGTTGTTGGGATGGGTGGTCAACTTGTCCAAAAGCCGATGGGCTCCGTCAGAGTCTGGAGTACCTCGGAATTCTCTTCAACACCTGCCTAGGGAAAGTCTTCCTTCCAGAGGCCTGAGTGTGCAAGTTGCAGTCGCAGATTCACTTCCTGATGGATTGTCGGTGTCCTTGGGCGGTTGGCGTTGCTAGCGTTCCAGACGTTGCTTAAGGGCAAATCGGTTTGGGTTTTCTCGGACAATGCCACAGCAGTGACTTATGTCAATCATCAGGGGGAAACCAAGAGTCATCTGGTGGTGCAGGAGGCTTCTCTGCTAATGGCTGGATCCCGGCGAGTGGTGTCTTGGTTCCGTGGCCTTTGAGTTGATTGTGCAGGCTTGGGGCTAGCCGGTCATAGACCTGATGGCCACGAGTGTCAATGCCAAAGTGCTGAAATTCTTCAGTCAGTGCAGAGATTTCCAGGCCGAGCAGCTGGATGCTCTGGTAGAGCCTTGGCTGATGGACAGTCTCCTGTATGTTTTTCCCCTGTGGCCGATGGTGAGCAGAGTCCTTCTTCGCATTGTTCGTCATATCGGCCACATAATCCTGGTGGCTCTGGACTGGCCCAAGTACCCATGGTACACAGATCTGGTTTGTCTTCTTGTGGCAGATCCTCTTCCACTGCCCCTCTCGCCCGATCTTCTGATATAGGGTCCCATTTGATCTTCTAATGAAGGGTCCCATTGCTTTTGAAAGGGAACACCTAAATAAAAAAGGTTATTCAGATAAGGTGATCTCCACTCTCTTGGGTTCCCAGACTTTCCACCTCTCGGGCTTATACACGAGTTTGGGATCTCTTTGAGGAGTGGTGTTCCATGCGTGGCATGATTCCCCTTCGCACTTCTTTGCCTCACATCTTGGAGTTCCTGCAGGATGGTCTGGACAGGGGCCTTTGCCTGTTCCCCCCTCCAGGTTCAGCTTGCGGTTTTTTTCTACGTTTGCCAGTTTGTTGCATGGCCAGCATTTGGCCTCTTCTCCGGATGTAATTTGAGGGCAGCAAAATTGCTCCATCGTCCAGTGTGGCCTTCGGTTCAAGCCTGGGATCTCAATCTGGTTCTTTCTATGCTCATGTGCCCTCCTTTTGAGCCTCTTGGCACATTGAAGGACCTTACTCTTAAGGCAGTCTTCTTGGTGGCCTTTACTACTGCGAGACACGTTTCTGAACTGCAGGTCTTTTCATGTAGGCCTATGTTCCTGGAGTTCTCTAGGGAGTGGGTCGTGCTGCGGCTGGTACCCTTTTTTCTGCCGAAGGTGGTTTCGCCTTTTCATGTCAACCAGGCTGTGGTCCTCCCGGTCTTGGGTAGTCAGGAGGGCTCTTTGGAGCAGAGACAGTTGTGCAAGTTGGATGTTGGTAGGGTCCTTCACTCTAATGTTCAGTGGACCCAGGAGTTCTAGAAATTGGATAATTTTTTTGTCTTTTTAGCGGGTCCTCATAAGGGGGACGGTGCTTCTAAGGCTACCATTGTGCGATGGATCATGGAGGCTATTGTTTCAGCGTACCTTCTTCAGAAGAAGCCTGTTCTGAAATTTCTCAAAGCTCATTCCAGTCAGGGTCAGGTAGCTTCTTGGGCTGAGTCTTCTCTTGTACCTGGTGGATATCTGTAAAGCTGCAGTTTGGTCTTCTCTTCATTCTTTTGTGCGACACTACCATGTGGACGTTCAGGCGCATTGGGACGCCGTGTTTTGTGATCGTGTTCTTGTGGCGGCCCTTCGGGGGTCCCACCCATGATGAATATTGCTTTAGTATGTCCTATCAGCTTCTGTGCAGGTCTGGAGGGACGATAAAGAAGGAGAAATTAGGTTCTTACCTGCTAATTTTCTTTTAGTCCCTCCAGACCGGCACAGAGCCCCACCCTATTGATTTTATTTGGAGTTTTGTGCGATGAGTACTTTTTTCTGCAGTGTCTTTTTGTCTGGGTTGTTAGGGGAGATTAAAAGAACAGCGGTGTTTGGTTCATCTGGTGTAGCTGTGGGAATGTTTTTGAAGGTTCTTATTCTAATCAATATCCAACAGCATTTCTCTCTGTTGCTATTCTTCTTCTGGGAGTGAAATCATCCTTATAGTTCACAGTTTTTAGTTTCTTAGTTCTGCTTGGCTATTCGTCAGACTGACTGTACTTGGGACTGCACAGCCCACTTATACTACAGCTAAAAGTTTGTGTCTCAGTCTCTACCTGCTGGTCGAGGTGAGCTATATAACCCATCAGTTTCTGTGTCGGTCTGGAGGGACTAAAAGAAAAATAGCAGGTAAGAACCTAATTTCTCCTTATATGTTATCAAATGATGAGCAACTGGAAATATCACACTCTCTTGTGTCACACAATGGGTCAACCGTTACCAATGTTACTGTCAATCAAAAATGGGCCAATAGCTACTCACGTTACTATTAACCTAAAAATATGTGCAATATAAAACAGATCATAACCTAACAAAAAAGGACTCCTCAATAAATGGCAAAGGGCTTTAAAGTATAGGAGGTCATCTCTAAATACTGAAGCACAGTAGAGGGATGCGTGCTGCACTAAACACATTAAGATATTACCCCATATGAAACAGTTGAAAGTGAAAAACGGGGTATCCAGATGATAAGCATGAAAAAAGTTTTATGTATAAACAATTTTTAATTGTCTTCCAAACGTCATAACAAATAGGCTTGTATTATCAATCTCTAATGTCCATTTTCACCATGTATTTTGATATATATTGTTCTTATTCCCTCTTTGAGTGACTGAAACTTGTGGTGGGCATATTATAACTCTACAGACGTCAATCTTTGGAACCTCTTATGATATGTATATCATTTCAAGTTCCCGTCTTGTGTGTCTTTATAATCATTTATGCCCACCACCACCTACCAATTAATGTTTTTGATTGATATATTTTTTATTAAATTTGTGTTATTTGTGTAATTTATCAATTAATAGTGTTACCCATAAATATAATTCCTAAAAACTCTATAAATTATGTAGCAACCAATTTTTCAATTGTTATTATTGAAAGGCAACACTTATCTTTAAACTTGGTCCTACCACCATCAACATTGATGTTTCTTGACTCCCAACACCCTCACTTTTTATGGGCATTTCAACCCTGAATGGGTCTTCTTTGGGGGAAGTTAAATGTAGGCTGCCTCTCTCAAATCTAAATGCTGTGATTTCAAACTTCTTAAGAGTATATAAAAAGATCTTATCTTTATCATGACCAACTGCTAAATAGTGTACCTTCTAAACTTTAGAACCTTGTGACTCGAACTTCTTGACGAAAGGGATAATCTCAAAGATGGAATAAAAACAATATATATTAAAACTAGTTTTTAAGCCCGTTATATTAACGGGTGCTAGAATATATGTCTGTCTGTCTGTCTTTTTATTTCTGTCTCTCTCTGCGGCTGCTTTTCTTTATTTTTGTCTGTCTCTCTGCTCCTGTTTCTTTCTTGTTTTCTTTTTGTCTCACTCCCTACCATTATAGGTAAGAGTGCGCATGCACACTTAGTGTTTTATTATAGTAGATTGTGGATGTTCAGACATGGAGTGTAAAACTGTGTATGTGTTGTTAAGGGTTTCATTTATCTATAAAATGTCCTTATACACAATATTTTTTGTGAAGATTCTGTTTGAATTAGGTAATAGTTTTCCTTGGTTAGGGCCATCTAAAATTGTCATCATAATGTCTGAAAAACTTCTAACTGTAGAAAAATTTAGACATTTTTAAAAGATTTAAATTTATTTATTTTTGCAAGTATGCATTTTTTAATCTCTCCTTGCCTCCTTTGATTGTGTATGTCTGCGTCCCTGTTTTTTTTGGGGGGGTTTTCCCTCTGTGTCTCCTTGACCATTGTCTGTCTTTGTTTTGGTGCCTGTCCTTCTGTATGTGTATTTTTTTACCTGTTTGTTGTCTCTCTCTACTTGTTTTTTCTTTAAATGTCTCTTTAGACCCCTGGTTTTGTGTTGTTTTTTGACTATCACTTTCTGTCTATATGTTTGGCTGATGTCTGTATTTGAATCTGTATTTGTAGCCCCCTTGCAATGTGTGTATTTTGTGTGTGTGGAGATGTCTGTCACTTACCTTTTTTTTTTTTTTTTTTATAATAAGGGAAGTTGCACAGAGTAAGTTGTTTGAAGTAAATCGGCACAGTAGAAATGTTCCAAAGTATGAAATAGGCACAGCGTGACTTGTGTAGGTCAAACAGTCACTTGACACTCATTTAAATGCGAAAGTTAGCACGTGGAACGGGCCTATTAGTAACCAGATGCAATATTGTTATGGCAACCGTCTAACGTGTCTACTATTACCCGGATGGGAATTGTGATCTCAATAGTTTTAGAGGGAGAGGTGGGGAGGTGGCATGCAAATGAGATAGTTTAGTTTTTGAACAGCATTGGCATCGAGCATGATAGGTGGTGGCTGCGGATGACAAAGTTTATTGTTTAATTCAAAATCGACGCCGCGGCTCCTCTCTCGATCCCCGCCTGGTGCGGTTCGAGAGAGGAGCTGAGGCGGCGGTTTTGATTTTTAAAAATGAACTTAGTCATCCGGAGTCGGGAGTTGTGGGCTTAGATATCTTTCCTTCTCTGTCAGCGGGGACCGCCGGGGCCTGGGTGCGGCAGGGAAGGTGGGTCTTACCTAGCCGGGGTCGGACGAATCCTGAGTGTGCTCTCCTTCCCCTAAAAGAGAGTACTAACCGGCCATTGACATGGCCATGGGTGTGTTTTCTAAAAATGTTTGTTCCTGGCTATGAACACATTTAGCGTTGTAAGAATGATACACTGGTCATGTCAGCGCCACAGCCTTCCTTCCGATGCAACTTCCTGTTTCTGCAGAGGCAGAATGTGTCAGAAGGAAGAATGTAGAGCTTGCGGTGAAGATTGAGGCTGTGAAAGAACGGCAGCGGGATTAGAGTGCATCACATTGGCTTGCATGACACAGCGGCTGCCCACCTACCAGTGTTGCGCTCCCCCAACCGGGCCTTCTGCCATGTTCCCAGGTGCATGTTCCTACATCTCTGCAGGGTGGGCTGATAGGAACCCGGGACCGGGACAGAGGCTCGTTGCACAGTGTAAACACAGTTGTTCAGTGTGAGGCTTCCTTCGCTCTTCCGGGTCTGCATTCCGACTCCTCAACGCGCCATCTAGCGCATGCGTACTCGTGCGGCCACATCCCGACAGAAAAGGGATCAGGGAACACGGTTCGCTACTGCGCATGCGCGGGCTAGCATTTTATTATATAGATACATGGTGAAAATGGACATTAGAGATTGATAATACAAACCTATTTGTTATCATGACGTTTGGAAGACAATTAAAAATTGTTTATACATAAAAAATTTTCCATGCTGCACTAAACACCACATTCTCAAAAATCTCTATCCCTGAAAAGATAAATGAAGGCAGGTTTTTCTGCATAATATCCACAGATATAAAAGTATTAGCAGAGGATCACTTTTTTATCTTCAGTACTTAAAGAAAAACACCTAGATACTTCCCTCTGTGAAAAATGTGTGTATTTCTGCTCCTCAGCGCTTATTATATTTATGGGAAAAAAAATCTATTTAACCCATTTTTTAAAAACTAGCTTGGGGAAAATTCTAAAAAAAATTTTTAAATTCTGTACAAAATTTTACAAATTGAGAACAGAATTTTAAAATTCTACATAACTTGTAATTTATTTGTGTAGAATTCTCCCATGATATTCCCGTGCCCAACCATTTCACTCCTTAGACTCCATCCTCCCCAGATCTCTCTCTCCCCTAACTCCTCAGTATTCCTTGCATCCCAGTTTTCCTTCCCTCTAACTCCCAGCAAGACCCCTAATTCTTCATGTCACTAATGTCTCTCTCCATGCACCACTAACTCTTCTTCCTTTCCAGGCATATAACCCCCTCCCCCCATGCACATACCCGAGCTCTTAGCTTCTTCTTCCCACCAAACCACATTTAGCATGATCTGCTCCTACCTCCAGTTTGCTCCAGCAACTCCCCTACCTCTAGTGGTACCTATCTCAACTTACTTTTAACTTACCTCCCTGTCTTAATCATGTGACAAAAGGAGAAAGCAAATGTCTGCACATAGGGCCTCATCCTACAGTATGCCCAACTGCTTATTTGAAGCATACAGGCCACATGGTGGTAAATTCTGCACCAACTTTGTGCTGTACGACTACAATGAATTCCTCCATTAAGTAAGAAATAGATTTTTTGTTTTATAAACAATTGCTGCCCTTGTATATTAAGTGCTAAGCTATGTGTGCAATGCACTCACCTTTTCATACTGATAGATGATGTTTTCAGCTTTTGCTAGCCCCAGTGTAAGCTGACTCATTCTCTTCCTATGAACACTCTCTCTCATGGCTCCAACCAGGAACTGAGAAAGTAGCTGTGCAGACCATGTATCAGGAACTTGCCGCAGCACCTGAGCGGCATTGAACTCTGCAGCATGATGATTTAAGAGATCCACAGCAGCTGTCAGCAGCGACTCATCGGGCCTGTCTGAGTGCAGATATACAGACAGCAGCTGGTGGAAGAGCCGCTGCTTATAGATGGGGTCCTTGTTCTCAGAGTTCCATAGGCAGTAGTGTTCAGCAGTAGAAAAATCCTTCAGCTGCCAGACTAAGATGTTAAGAGCTTTTTCGTGATCTTCTGATTTTCCGTACAATATAGCTTGCTCTAGGAGAAGATCGGAATCTTTGATTTTATCTATAATGCACAAAGGAAAAACAAAAGAAAAATTATGTGGACATTTGCCTCATGCTTAGGGTGATTTCTCTATTCTTGAACGAGAATTTCCTCCTACAACTTTATTTTCTTTATGCAGAAAATCATGCATAGCATTTATTTCAGTAAAAGCAACACAGTATATGACCTTCTCTGGGAAAAAAGATGACTAAACTCTCTATCCAAAATGTTGAGAAAAGCTACTTTTCATGTCCTGCTGGGTCCACAGTCTGAAAACATTACATGTCTGAAAGAAAGATTAGGTTCTTAACTCGATAATCTCTCTCGTAAGTGTGTCTAGTAGTCCTGAATTCTAGGGTTATGCATCTGAACCTGCAAGTTGCTTGCAGAATGCTGTCAATCATCTTTGAACTCCGCCTCCTTACCAAGAAGTTGCTCCTATTCCCCTCAGTTTGTACAAAAGCAATCAAGCAGTGCTGTAATGACTGGAAGGAAGGAAACGTGAAAAACATCCCTGACACTACAATTCTGGTTCTGCTCTGTAACAAACTTATCAATTAACATTATAACATTCAAATAACTGATCAAAACATATACTAAAACTATGTGCAACCAGCACTAATATTATACAAAGCTCATAGCTACTTTCATGTACTGTTATCAAGCAGAGACTTAGACCGGACTTTACTTTTGTATCTTTCTTTGCCAGCTTATCTGAAAGACTGAGAAATCTTCAAATCCAGATTGATCCTAAGGCAGGCGACGCCCACTTACAGGGCAAGGCTTCAGGACTACTAGACACATTTACAAGACAGATGATTATTGAGATAAGAACCTAATCTTTCTTTCTAGTGCAATGTGTCTAGTGGTCCTGAATGCTAGGGACGTACCAAAGCAGTTCCCTAAATATAGGGTGGATCCACTGAGTCTGCCTTCAAAACAGAGGACCCAAAAGCGACGTCTTTACTGGCTATGTCAGTGGTTCCCAAACCTGTCCTGGAGGACCCCCAGGCCAGTCGGGTTTTCAGGATAGTCCTAATGAATATGCATGAGAGAGATGTGTATATAATGGAGGTGCCAGACATGCAAATCTACTCCATGCATATTCATTAGGGCCAACCTGAAAACCCGACCAGCCTGGGGGTCCTCCAGGACAGTTTTGGGAACCACTGGGCTATGTCTACTCTATAGAACCTGGTAAAGTTATGAAGGGTAGACCGTGTAGCTGGTTTACAGATTTCCTCAGGCAAAACTGCCCGAGTCTCCATCCATGATGTAGCAACTCCTTTGGTGGAGTGCGCTTTCAATGTGATCAGCGGTTGTTTACTGCAGCACACATACACAGAGGTAGAAACATAGAAACATAGAAAAAAGCAGCGGAAAAGGGCTATAGCCCACCAAGCCTGCCCATTCCAAGTCTCCCCTCCCCTGAATTTACTCCCTTAAAGATCCCACGTGAGTATCCCATTTTCTCTTAAAATCCGTCACGCTGCTGGCCTTTATCACCTGGAGTGGGAGTCTGTTCCAATGATCCACTACTCTTTCGGTGAAGAAGTACTTCCTGGAGTCGCCATGAAACTTCCCTCCCCTGATCTTCAGCGGATGCCCTCTGGTGGTCGAGGGTCCCATGAGCCAGAAGATATCATCTTCTGACTCGATGCGTCCCGTGATGTACTTATATGTTTTAATCATATCTCCCCGTTCTCTTCTTTCCTCAAGTGAGTACAGCCGCAATTTTTTAAATCTTTCTTCATACGTGAGATCCTTGAGCCCCAAGACCATCCTGGTGGCCGTTCGCTGAACCGACTCGATCCTCAGCACGTCCTTTCGGTAGTGTGGTCTCCAAAACTGAACACAGTACTCCAAGTGAGGCCTCACCATGGCTCTGTACAACGGCATCATAACTTCAGGTCTCCTGTTGATGAAACCTCTGCGGATACATCCCATCATTTGTCTTGCCCTGGAGGAAGCCTTCGCCACTTGATTGGCAACCTTCATGTCCTCACTAATGATCACCCCTAGGTCGCGTTCCGCCGTGGTCCTAACCAAGGTCTCACCATTTAGTACATAAGTTCTACGCGGGTTTCTCTTACCCAGGTGCATTATCTTGCATTTTTTAGCATTGAAGCCTAGCTGCCAAGTAGTTGACCATTGTTCCAGCAGCAGTAGGTCGTGTGTCATATTATCAGGTAATAAGCTTCTGCCTACTATGTTGCAAAGTTTGGCGTCATCAGCGAACAGTGATACCCTTCCTCTAAGTCCTTGCGTCATATCTCTTATGAATAAGTTAAATAGAATTGTGCCCAGGACCGAGCCCTGCGGCACTCCACTGATCACGTCCGTTGCTTCGCATGGGGTACCGTTCATCACCACCTTCTGAAGTCTACCGCTCAGCCAATCCCCAACCCATGTAGTTAGAGCACAGGTGTCAAAGTCGGTCCTCGAGGGCCGGAATCCAGTCGGGTTTTCAGGATTTCCCCAATGAATATGCATGAGATCTATGTGCATGCACTGCTTTCAATGCATATTCATTGGGGAAATCCTGAAAACCCGACTGGATTACGGCCCTCGAGGAGGGACTTTGACACCCCTGAGTTAGAGTGTCTCGTAATCTTCGATGAGGGACGCTATCAAATGCTTTACTGAAGTCCAAATATATCACGTCCAGTGACTCTCCGGCATCCAGTTGTCTAGTAACCCAGTCAAAAAAGCTAATCAGATTAGATTGGCAGGATCTACCCTGGGTGAACCCGTGTTGGTGTGGATCACGCAGTTTTTCTTTGTCTAGGATTGTGTCAAGATTCGGTCTGATCAGTGTTTCCATGAGTTTACACACTAAAGACATGAGACTCACTGGTCTGTAGTTTGCTGTCTCTGTCCTGCAGCCCTTTTTGTGGAGTGGGATTACGTTGGCGGTTTTCCAGTCCAAGGGGACCCTTCCTGTGCTTAGGGAAAGATTGAAAAGAACAGATAATGGTTCTGCCAGGACTTCCCTTAACTCCCTGAGCATTCTGGGGTGTAGGTTATCCGGTCCCATGGCTTTGTTTACTTTGAGTCTTGATAATTCGTCATAGACGCTACTGGGCGTAAATTCGAAATCTTGAAACGGGTCTTTCTGGTTATCTCCCGTCTGCAGCTGTGGACCAGGTCCCCTGCGCTTCGCGGGTGAACACTGAACAGAAGTACAGTGGTGCCTCACACAACGAACTTAATTGGTTCCAGGAGCAAGTTTGTTATGTGAAACGTTCGTTATGTGAAACGCGTTTTCCCATAGGAATACATGTAAAAAAAAATAATTCGTTCTGCAGCATAAAATATGCTAAGATGACATAAAAAAAGATAAATTTTTGGTTATTATTTTTATTTAGATACATCTAAAAACATAATTGTTTTTTAAAACAACACACATTTTTTAAATTTAAAGACAGACTAAGTAGAGTCTAATTTTACAGTGAGAGAGGGCAGAGTCTCAGCGGCAAAAACTGGGACTTAACTGTTCATTTTTTTTTTTTTTCTACCGTGTTTCCCCGATGATAAGGCAGGGCCATCAAATAAGACAGCCCCCCCTTTTTAGAAAAAAATGTAAAATAAGGCACCCCCCCGCAAATAAGCCACCCACCGATACCTGCGCTTATCCGAATCGGGTGGTACGGTGGGTGACTCCGTGTGGTCCCTGGCACCCCCGACACGATCGGGGCAAGAGGGAGCTCAAGCCCTCTTGCCCCCCCCGACTCCCCGACACGATCGGGGCAAGAGGGAGCCCAAGCCCTCTTGCCCCCCGACTCCCCGACACGATCGGGGCAAGAGGGAGCCCAAGCCCTCTTGCCCCCCCGACTCCCCGACACGATCGGGGCAAGAGGGAGCCCAAGCCCTCTTGCCCCCCCCCCGACTCCCCCACACGATCGGGGCAAGAGGGAGCCCAAGCCCTCCTGCCCCCCGACTCCCCGACACGATCGGGGCAAGAGGGAGCCCAAGCCCTCTTGCCCCGCCGATTCCCCAACTCCCCGACAATATCGGGCCAGGAGGGAGCCCAAGTCCTCCTGGCCACGGCGACCCCCTAACCCCACCCTGCACTACATTACGGGCAGGAGGGATCCCAGGCCCTCCTGCCCTCGACGCACACCCCCCCTCCCCCCAACGACCGCCCCCCCCCAAGAACCTCCGACCGCCCCCCCAGCCGACCCGCGACCCCCCTGGCCGACCCCCACGACACCCCCAACCCCCTTCCCCGTACCTTTCTGTAGTTGGCCGGACAGACGGGAGCCAAACCCGCCTGTCCGGCAGGCAGCCAACGACGGAATGAGGCCGGATTGGCCCATCCGTCCCAAAGCTCCGCCTACTGGTGGGGCCTAAGGCGCCTGGGCCAATCAGAATAGGCCCGGGAGCCTTAGGTCCCTCCTGGGGGCAGGGCCTGAGGCACATGGTCGGGTTGGGCCCATGTGCCTCAGGCCCCGCCCCCAGGAGGGACCTAAGGCTCCCGGGCCTATTCTGATTGGCCCAGGCGCCTTAGGCCCCACCAGTAGGCGGAGCTTTGGGACGGATGGGCCAATCCGGCCTCATTCCGTCGTTGGCTGCCTGCCGGACAGGCGGGTTTGGCTCCCGTCTGTCCGGCCAACTACAGAAAGGTACGGGGAAGGGGGTTGGGGGTGTCGTGGGGGTCGGCCAGGGGGGTCGCGGGTCGGCTGGGGGGCGGTCGGAGGTTCTTGGGGGGGGGCGGTCGTTGGGGGGAGGAGGGGTTTGCGTCGAGGGCAGGAGGGCCTGGGATCCCTCCTGCCCGTAATGTAGTGCAGGGTGGGGTTAGGGGGTCGCCGTGGCCAGGAGGACTTGGGCTCCCTCCTGGCCCGATCGTGTCGGGGAGTCGGGGGGGCAAGAGGGCTTGGGCTCCCTCTTGCCCCGATCGTGTCGGGGAGTCGGGGGGGGCAAGAGGGCTTGGGCTCCCTCTTGCCCCGATCGTGTCGGGGAGTCGGGGGGGCAAGAGGGAGCCAGGCGGAGAGAGGGCAGTTAAGCGCAGTGCCTGCGCGGAAGGATGCAGCTCGGGCGACTTCGTTGTGTGAAACGAAGTTCGTTGTACGAATCAAGACATAAAGTTCGTTGTGCGCAGCGTTCGCTGTGCGAGGCGTCCGTTATGCGAGGCACCACTGTATTTGTTTAGTAGTTCTGCCTTCTCAGAATCTGATTCCGCAAAGTTACCGTCCGATTGCTTCAGGCGTACTTATCCCATCTTTGTTTCTTTTCCTGTCACTAATATAGCTGAAGAAAGATTTATCCCCTTTCTTAATTTTCCGTGCTAGCTCTTCCTCCATTCGGAGTTTGGCTTCTCTGACTGCTGTTTTGACAGCTTTAGATCTGTCTAGATAGTCCTCTTTCGCCCCCTCTCTGCCTAAATGTTTGTAGGTGATAAATGCGTCTTTTTTCTGTTTAACTAGGTCTGAAATTTCTTTACTGAACCATTGGGGTCTTTTGTTTCTCCTGTGTTTACTTACTGTCTTTATGTATCGGTCTGTTGCTTCGTGTAGGATGGACTTCAGAGACGACCACATATCCTCCACATTGTCAGATATTGCTTGTTTATGTAGCTCCTGATGGACAAAATCTCCCATGCGGTTGAAGTCTGTGCCTCTAAAGTTGAGAACCCTTGTTGCTGTGTTTGTCTTAGGGAAACCTTTCTTGAGGTTGAGCCATACCATATTATGGTCGCTGGAGGCCAGTGTGTCTCCTACTGAGACTTCCATGATGCTATCTCCGTTGGTGAGAACTATGTCTAGGAACGCCTGGTCCCTGGTGGGCTCCAATACCAATTGCTTGAAACGTGCACCCTTTATGGAGGTTAATATTCTTTTGCTGCTACCCGTAGTCGCGGAGAGTGTGTTCCAATCTGCATCTGGCATGTTGAAGTCTCCTAGGTAATGGCTATTTTAATCCATCTGGAAATCGAGGACTTAGACCAGGGGTGTCAAAGTCAGTCCTCGAGGGCCGCAATCCAGTCGGGTTTTCAGGATTTCCCCAATGAATATGCATGAGATCTATTTGCATGCACTGCTTTCAATGCATATTCATTGGAGAAATCCTGAAAACCCGAATGGATTGTGACCCTCAAGGACCAACTGACACCTGTGCCTTAGACAATGGCCTCCCTTTCTTTTTTAAAAATTAGATTATTATTAAATGTTATAAACAAATAACGGAGAAAGGAAAGAAAACAATATACACATTATTTCCTAAAGCCCACATTATGGGCAACATAGGAGGTTCACATAATTCAACACCTAAGAAAATATCAAACAATTCAAAGCAGGGCAGGTAAAAATTACTATCTAACCATGTTTAAACCTGATCATATCATACAGATACTGTACATTCAAACTTTTATTACTAATAAAAGTTTCTAAATGCACTGGATCTAGAAAAACATAAGAATCTATGTCCCAAAACACCAGACATTTACAATGAAATTTTAGGAAAAAAGATCCACCTCCTGCCAAAACGTTAGGCTTCAGCTGGAGGAAGGACTTATGACGTTTTTGAGTTTGTCTGGAAACATTAGGGAACATTAATATAGTTTGACCGAAAAAAAGGTATATTCTTCTTTTTCAAAAAAAGCTCTTATAACTACCATCTTCTTTTCTACTGAGGATAACGTTATTAACAAAGTAGATCTTTTCTGAATTATTTATTGTGATGATTCCAATAACTCTGTTAAATCTAAACTATCTGGAGAGGTTAAATTATCTATCTTTCGGGTCAGAGATCCAAGATGGCGACGGGATAGGTAGCCTGTGCGTTTGCTCCCGATAACCTCCCACAAGCGGTTCATATTTCTGCAGGCAATTTATAATTACCTATTTTTGAGATGCCCAAGCGAAGAGGGAGAAGCGCCGCTGCGGCCTCGCAGCGCTCCAAGACTTCGACGGCGGGCAACATCGAGGAGCTTATCCGGCGCATGCAGGAGACGTCAACTCATTTAGGGCTCCCCCCGCTGGAGACGTTGCAGGAGAACGGCATGCAGCAGGTCTCCTTGGGGCTTGAAACCACCTTCAGCCCTGAAATGCGAGCTCCTCCCCCGCATCCCCGAACAGCCAGTTCCCCGAGGGAGGGGGAGCCTCCGGGAGTTCGAGAGCTCCTTCCTTCAGAGGCAGTGGAGAACAGTCAGGGGGACGGAGATTCGGGTTCCCAGTTTTCTTCTGGGAACCTGAGTATGGAGTTGGAGGCCTCGACATCTGCGGGAGAGGGAATGATCCAGACTGAACAGTTGGTGGAAGACTTGCCAGTGGGTGAGCACAAGAATTTACATTCACATTTACATTTTCAATTTCCTCAGTTAAATAAACCCCAGGAAGTAACTTTGGATGCCCTGTGGGACTTGGTTGCCACTATACCTAAAACTCTAGCGTCTCAGTTAAATCAAGTAGAAGAACGGTTTAATATGTATGATAAGAGTATTTCAGAACTACAGAAAACCTCCACTGATAATAAATTGCAATTAGAAAATCAACAACAGAATATAAACTCTTATAAAACAGTGCAGGAGGCACTAATTAAAGATAACATAAGTTTAAGAAGAAAACTTGAATCAATTGAAAATTCCTCAAGATCAAATAATCTTAGATTAATCAATTTTCCAAAGATTACAACTGTAACTCCTAGGGAAATGATTATTCGTTATCTAACAGAAATTTTGGAAGTTCCTGAATCTTCGATACCACCTTTCACTCAGGTTTATTATCTTTCTGTTAAAGATATTAAAGTAGAGAAAAATTTACAAGAAGTAAATCAAGAGCCTTTGAATGTGACGGCTTTATTAGAATCCTCTGACAGGGAAGTAGCCACTCCGGCAACTTTACTTATTTCAGTGGCTCTTACAATGGATAAAACATGGTTACTGAAGCTATATTTCAAAAATAAACATAAAGAGTTTCTAGGACTGAGAAATCAAATGTTTCCTGACCTGGCCAGAGACACACAGAGGCGGAGAAAATAATTTTTGATATTGAGACCAGCAATTACTACTCTGGGGGCTACCTTTTTTCTTCGGTATCCTTGTAAATGTATAATACATTATAAGTCGCATAAATTTGTTTTCTTTGAACCCTCACAACTGACAACATTCCTATCACTGTCAAGGCTGGAGAAAGCGCAAGATGGACAAAATGATAAATGACTTCCTAGCACAGATTTACCTATAACTGTTTTTTCTTATCATTGATGATTGCTTAAACTCCGTTTTTACTTAATCTTGGATTTCAAATGATGAGGACTTGAGTGAGATTTAAGATAAAAACTTTTTTTTTTTCCTTTTATATACTATATATTAAGTTTGAACTATTTTCTTTTTTTATTTCTTGAATTTTGCTTTCTGTACAAGTATATACTTGATTGTTATATTTGAAAAATTTACAAATAAATAATAAAAAAAAAAAAAAATTATCTATCTTTCCCTCTTGAGTTTGCTTCTTACTAGCTCGAGGCAAATAATAAGCATTCCTTACATCTGTAACTTCTAAACTCAATTGCAATATATTTTTCACATACATATAAAATATTTCTCTAGGAGAGAGCTAATGTGTTTCAGGAAAATTCAGCAATCTCAAATTTATTGCTCTGGAGGCATTTTCTAATGCCTCCCATTTGCATATGAATCATCAAGGTCTCTTTCACTGAGAATGCTAATACTAATTGACAAGATTTAACCTGAAAGTCCATTTTCTCAAAATTTTTTCAATAGTAGAAAGCCTCTTATCCTGTTCAATAAACTTTTCAGTTGCCTCCACAGTATTAAAGAACTAGATTATTTTGTAATGTCTGATCCATTTTAGTTATTGCCAAAAAAACATCTTAAAGTGATATTTATTGATAAGTGGAAGGGGAATCTTTTATAAGTTGAGGTTTAAAAAGAACAGGTGTTGGTATCCTGATAGACCCAGTAGTAGAAGCTCCTTGCAACACTATAAAAAAATATTTTGTCTACTAAGAAGTACGTATTCTGATTCTTATTTTCATCATTATATCCAGTAGATTCTTGTAAATATTCAGGTTGCGTGGGAGGGGTATGTCCCCCCCAAAGAGAAGTTAGCCTCTGGAGGCAGAGAAGACTCTGACTGCACTACCAAGGAAATTATTAAATGTTTGACCATTGGACTTTTATAGCCACTGTCGGAGCATAATTTCCCTTAAGTCCTCTTTTCCTCTTCCCCATCGGAGCAGAGCATCTCACTCCACGCTCCTATGTGCTCTGAAGGGGCTCCAAAGGGGCGTTCTCTTTTGGTCACACCCCTTCAGGCATGCAGCTGTATACTGTAGAATGGACGCTCAGATAGAGGGATCAAGACCTCTCTCTGATGTTACTGGTTCTTGAGTATCCAAAACAGTGCCTGCTCCAACTTAGAACTCTTCCGATGTTACCTTTAGCATGACTGATCAGAACAAAAAGGTACCAAAGAAGCACTCATTTGACATCCAGCAAATGCAAATGCTTTATCCTTTTTATAGACCTTGTAAGGTGAAAAGCATGCAAACGGATTTCCTGATTGACATGGAAGGCAGAGACTACTTTTGGTAACAAGGTTGGAACCATGCATAAGGAAAACCCTGTTTCCGTAATCTTAAGGAACAGCTCCATACAGGACAGAGCTTGTAAATCGGACACTCGTCTTACTGATGTAATCTCCACCAGAAACACCGTCTTCACTGTAAGATCCAGAAGGGAAGCCTCCTGTAAGGGCTCATTTGGAGACCTTGCAATACAGTGTGAGATGGGAGATGCACTGGAGGGAGCAACTAAAAAGCCCCTTTAATGAACCGGGTTCATTAAATGACATCTTGTTGAAAAGCCAGAGAGCCTCTTTCCCCCTTCCCCTTAAGCCTTCCCATATAATGCCTCACGCTCGTTACGATCATCCTCCTCAAACCTATTATCAATTCCCTCCTTGAAAATTATTGGCACAAGAAGAAATTATATATTTTCCGTTATGGCCCCTACATTATGGAATTCCCTTCCAAACTATATTAGAATTGAAAAAGATCTTTTATCCTTTAAGAAAATTTTAAAAACCTTTCTGTTTGATACGTAATATGGCACACCTTAATTTTTTACATTATGTTGTGACTATTAAACTCACTAATCCCCTTTACTCCTAATTGTGTTTTCCCTTTTATGTAAACTTCAACATATAATGATATTGTAACTTTCCCCTCCTTTCCTACTCACTCATGTTTGTCCTTAATTCAACTGTTATAATGCCAATTGATGTAAATTGTTTGTCTTATGATTAATTTGTTCAAATTGTATGTGAGACCACCACCTGGTGGCTTTTAAACTGTACATCGCTTAGAAATCTTATATAAGCGATTCATCAAATGCTAAATAAACTTGAAACTTGAAGCTTGGAAGCAGGAAAGGCCTGCTATCTGTACTTTCAGCAATCCAACCAAGCGACACTTCTGAAATCCCTCTTGCAAAAAGTCCAGGACTACCAAAATTGGAGCTCATAAGGGCTCTAAATTATCCACAGCACACCAGTGCTTAAAAGACTTCTAGGCCTTAGAATAGGCTGCCACTGTCGACGGCTTCTAACCACTAAGCAGAGTAGCAGCAGTCACATCTGAGTAATCCTTGCTTGTCAGGGCAGCCCACTCAAGAGCCATGCCGTAAGCCCAAGTATGTTCCAGATTCTCTATAGCGACCGGTCCCCAAGTGAGAAGATCCTTTTGGACCGGCAGTCGGGGGCCTTTGTCCCTCTGGAGGTGAACTAGGCCCATGTACCATGGGGACAACTGGGCGTCACTAGGACTACCAACTCCACACAACCTCACTCTATCGTTCTTGAGATAAGGAGACCAGAATTGAATGCAATACTCCAAGTGAGGACACACCATGGAGCGATATAGAGGCATTATAACATTCTTAGTCTTGTTAACCATCCCTTTTTAAATAATTCCTATCATCTTGTTTGCTTTTTTGGCCACTACCGAACATTGGGCGGAAGGTTTCATCCTATTGTCTACAATGACACTCAGATCCTTTTCTTGGACGCTAATCCCCGGGTGGACCCTAGTATCCAGTAATTGTGATTCAGGTTATTCTTTGCATTTGTACACATTAAATTTCATATGCCATTTGGACGCCCAGTCTTCCAATTTCCTAAGGTCCACCTGCAATTTTTCACAATCTGCATGCATTTTAACAACTTTGAGCAGTTTAGTGTCATCTGCAAATTTTTTTTCACTCGGAGAATAGTTAAGCTCTGGCACGCATTGCCAGCGGTTGTGATAAGAGCAGATAGCATAGCTGGTTTTAAGAAAGGTTTGGACAAGTTGCTGGAGGAAAAATCCATAGTCTGTTATTGAGAAACATGGGGGAAGCCACTGCTTGCCTGGGATTGGTAGCATGGAATATTGCTACTCTTTGAGTTTTGGCCAGGTACTAGTGACCTGGATTGGTCACCGTGAGAATGGGCTACCGGGCTTGATGGATCATTGGTCTGACCCAGTAATGCTATTCTTATGTTCTTATTGTAGGGGGAGCGTGTGGCATAGTGGTTAAAGCTATAGCCTCAGCATCCTGAGGTTGTAGGCTCAAACCCACACTGCTCCGTGACACTAGGCAAGTCACTTTATCCCCCCACTGCCCCAGGTACATTAGATAGATTGTGAGCCCACCAGGACAGACAGAGAAAAATGCTTGAGTACCTGAATAAATTCATATATAACAGTTCTGAGCTCCCCTGGGAGAATGGTATAGAAAACTGAACAAATAAATAAAGAATAACCTATCTTACAATAACTCATACATAAACACTGTGTTGATAGAGATTTGAGTTATGACTGTGCCTCCTGCTGACTGCTATGCTTTGGATGAGAGAGAGAGCGATTGGGGGGGGGGGAGGAGTTCATGGTTCAGTACTGCCACCTGTTTCTGCAACTTCAGGGCTTGAGGGAGGGATGAGAGCTTTCCAGCTCAGGACCGCTGTCATGCTGGTGCTTCGGAGTGGGAAGGAGGGGTTTTGTAGCTGTTTCGGAGCTTGAGGGAGAATTTGCAGCTCAGGACGCTGATGATGGTTCTTCAGAGGATTTTTTTTTTCTCACCGGCAATTTTTTTTGCCAGTTGCGCAAGAGTCCCGGTTAGCTGAGACTCAGTTAACCGAGACTCTACTGTGCTTTGTTGTTCCTATTTCTTTTCACTGTGGCTCATGCACAGTATCCCACAGCATGTACACCTGTAAAATCACTTTGTGAAAACTAGTTTATTCATCGTTTTACATGTAAAGCACCTTAAAATGTGCATGTTTGTCTTTTATGCTGTACTTGTATTTTTATTTATGGTTCTGCAGGTATTTTCTTATTTTTAAATAAAAAAACAGTCTTTTAAATAACCTGCCTCGTAGTTAGTATTGTGAGCAGAGGTTCTCAGTAGTGTTAATGCCTCCTGAAGAAAAATAGCACTCTCTCTCCTGTGCACTTATAGAAAATGAGTGTTTCATCCAGGCGCATACATGCAGAACAGAAGGTACTATATAACTGCTGCCTACCACTGACTTTTATCTTCTATTTAAAGCTGAATTCTGACATTTAGTGAGATCTAAGCTGAACCTTACCTAATAAGAGGTGAACACGGTAAAAATCAGACTGTTGAAGAAGATGCTGGAACTTCTTCTGTACTTCAGCCAGTTCCATGCAGTTCCCTTTGACCACAGCTTTCAGCCGCAGGACCTCTTCCAGGTATAACACAGCTAGATGTGTATGGTATTTTTCTTTCTGTAATCAAGAAAATCAAGAACCAAATTGCACTTAGTTGCAAAATAAAAAGAAAATATATCAGAACACATACAGGAACATTTCTTTGCTATTTCTAATGTAGCAAACACATACACACAAACTGTTGTGCTTCTCAGCAACACCAATTTTGTAGTGATGGTAATTATGTCTAAACACCCTTATTTCAATCTTAGAACAAAGTCAGCTCCTGTGGAGAGATCAGAGAAGACAAGAAGCCCTGAACATGGAACCTAGTGAAGGCTCTCTAGGCCAGGCTAAATGTTTATTCCTTTTTGATACACCACTTAAATTGATACAGAGAGCATATCTTAAAAAAAAAAAAATCCAGAATATTTAAAATATTTCTCAATCACTATTCCATGCCCATATGCCGCTTGCTGAATTCCATACCAAAGTAACGTGCATTAGTAGTTAAAATACATGAGGGGGGAAATTATTAACATGGGCTACTGTTAAGACAGGTTATTCTACTATTAACTCGAATTATTATTATTAGTAGTAATGTACAGTGTATACCGCCTATCAATGGAGATTGTCTAAGTGGTTTATATTCAGGTACTCACCTAATTCCCCATCTAATTATAGACCGATCGCCAGCATCCCCTTATTCACCAAAATGGCGGAAGGGCTGGTAAAGGCGGAACTCTCTGCATACCTAGAAAAATTTAACATTCTAAGTGACTATCAATCAGGCTTTCGCACAGACCACAGCACCGAAACCATCTTAGCCTCCCTTCTCGACCACCTCCACACGCTCTTTAGTCAGGGCTCAAGTGCCTTGATCATACAACTTGACCTGAGCAGCGCTTTTGATCTGGTAGACCACACCATTCTCCTTGAATGCCTGGCTCACATTGGCATCTCAGACCAGGTCCTTAACTGGTTTCAGGGGTTTCTAAGAAATAGATCCTACAAGGTATGCAAGAACAACTCTTTCTCTTATAGCTGGGACAATACCTGCGGGGTCCCGCAAGGCTCCCCCCTATCCCCCACCCTATTCAATATCTACCTGGTCTCTCTAGGTAACCTTCTTAATAACCTCAAGCTCAAATTCTTCATTTATGCAGACGACATCACAATATCCATCCCACTAACCAATTTCTCTCAAGAAATACTCGACCACATTACAAACATTCTCAACCAGATTGAACTCTGGATGCTATCATTCAGACTGAAACTAAACCCCGACAAATCAAAATTCTTCCTAGCCACCCTCAATGACAAAATCAAGGAAGCGACAATTCAACTGAAAGGAATGACCTTCCCCCTCGAACCGACCTTAAAAATCCTGGGAGTCACGCTGGACAAAAATCTTTCCTTAGAAACTCACACCGACCTCATCGTCAGGAAAAGCTTCTCTGTACTTTGGAAACTTCGCACCATAAAAAAATACTTCAATGACACTTCTTTCCGCCTTCTTGTACAATCCTCCATCCTCAGCATTCTAGATTACTGCAACATTATATACCTTAACGCCACGAAGAAAACAACCAGGAGACTAAAAATAATCCAAAATACCGCCATGCGCCTCATCTTTGGCCTAAAGAAATGGGAACACGTCACCCCTTTCTACCACCAACTTCACTGGCTGCCATTCGAGTCGAGTCCTTTTTAAATTTGCATGCTTCTGCTACAAGGCTGTAAATGGTTCTTCACCAAGCTACATCAACCCCCACTTCAACCTCTATCGCACCAACAAGAAATCCCGTCGTATCCAGCTGTTCGCCTTCCCTTCACTCAAACTTTGTCACCTCAAAAGATTCCTGGACAAAACTTTCGCCTTCCAAGCAGCTAAGCTGAACCCATGGCTAACCCAAATGATACTCGAGGCCCCCACTTACCTCGGCTTTAGAAAACTACTTAAAACCTACCTATTCAGCAAACAAGACCCGAATTGTCCCCTCCCCCCTGACAATAACTCCCCGCCTCCCCACTTCGCCTCCCTCATGAGGCCTCCCTTTCTCCCTGCTTTCCACATCCTCTTTCTAGTTTGTTTAAAGCTGTAATTTCTGATAAATAATTGTAAATTTGCCGTCTAGGCAGATCCTAATGTAATTGATGTAAACCGCCTAGAACTCGCTGGGTATGGCGGTATCTAATATAATAAAATGGTAGGCCGCGCATGCGCACTAAAAAAAACGTGTTCCCTGTCAACCCCCTCCCACCCCAACTGGAGATCGCCGCTCTCACCCGCTCCCACTGTGCAAACCCCCCCCAACTGGAGATCGCCGCTCTTTTCCCCCTCCCCCCCAACTGGAGATCGCCGCTCCCACCCGCTCCCACTGTGCAAACCCCCCCCAACTGGAGATCGCCGCTCTCACCCCCCTCCCCCCAACTGGAGATCGCCGCTCTCACCCGCTCCCACTGTGCAAACCCCCCCCTCTCCCCACCCCCCATGGGAGGATGCGCCGCAGCAAAGTGCTGCACAGGTACTGGAGGGGGAGAGACATATCGCTTCTGCACCGGTACAAACATCCCTCCAGCGTTGGCACTCGCTGCACGTTAAACAGGCTGCTCGGGCTTTCTCCTGCAGTTGAGTCCCTTTGCCGCGTCAATGATTACGTCATCAATGACGCAACAGAGAGCCTCAACGGCAGAAGAAAGCCGAAGCAGCCTGTTTAAGTGCAGCGAGTGCCAACGCTGGAGGGAGGTTTGATATTAAAGTCTTGCTAGGAGGGTCGCAGAGTCAGCGGGGGTTGGGCTGGGAGGGGAGAGAAGCATCTGCCTCGGGTGCTTCAGGCAGCAGCAGCATTTACAATTCGCTGCTGTTGCTGGCTTCAGGCCTTCCTCTCTGGCCGGTCCTGCCTACTTCCTGTTTTCATGAAGACAGGACCGGCCAGAGAGAAAGACCTGAAGCCAGCCACAGCAATGAATTGTGAATGCTGCTGCTGACCAATGAAGTAGTTAAATGAGGAAAGGGAGCAGAGGGGGAGAGAATGGCTTGGAGGGAAGGAGGAGATGGAGAGAGGCCATATGGGAGAGAGAGAGAGAGGGCAGTGAATGGAAGGGGCAACATAGAGGGTGAACAGTATTCTAGCACCCGTTAATGTAACGGGCTTAAAGACTAGTATAAGAATAAAAAAATTTTCCCTAGTAACTAGGTCTCATTACATAAAATGGGACCTGTACTAAAATAGCAAGAGTTAGTCGTAAAATAACAGATCTTAATGGTAGCCCACACTGATAATTTCCCCCAAATGCTGTTTAATTCAAAAGAGCATGCTTTATGGTCATATTAGAAAGGGAAGGGGGTAAGACACAGTCTCTGACCTTCTCCAATACATGGATGCATTCCTGTAGACCATAAATGGTTTAGTTCTAAAGGTATTTTGGCATCTATTGTGTATTAATATGGAAACATGTCATGATTGCATGGGTTATCAAAACTACAACCAACATAGTTAGGCATTGCTTTTTTTCTCCACTGTGAATACTATGAGGGCAATTTCCAAACTACCCTCACAGCTTCAAAGTACATGGATATATTTACTTTTTTTATGCCTAAGAAAAAGGCACCTGCATACACGCCTGGATCTTCATTTTGCTTGGATATATTTTCAAATGACAGATTAGGTTCTTACCTCATTAATCTGGGTTCTATTGGGATACACAGGAATCCATACTTGAGCTGTTGATTCCCTTTTCCAACAAACTGCAGAAGGATATTCCTTCAAGAACTTGAAAGCTTTTCCCCCTTCTGCAGTGGAGCACATCACCCTCCTCAGTTGGTACCAAAGCAATTAAACTCCACTGAAACATAAAAAAGAGGAGAGGCATGGGGAACTTCCCTGGCAAGAAACATATTCTGCTCTACTCTGCAACTTAGAAAATAGAACAATAATCAATAAACATTTAACAAGTAATCAGAACAAAGCACTCATTTAAGTAACTCAGAACCAACCTTGCTAAGGATAACAATCAGGGGCTATAGGACACACCCAGGGGGAAAGAGAAAGGGAACCTTCCCCCCAAAATACCTGAAACACACCTTCTCTAATCTTAGGTATAATAGCAGAGGCCCTGAGTTGGACACTGGCATAGTCCGAGGCAGAAATCAGGCAAATCAAAACGAGTCCACACAGGGAGGGTAGTACGGACTTCTGTGTATTCTAACAGAACCCAGATTAATGAGGTAAGAACCTAATCTGGTGCACCATAGGGCCACTACTTCTTCATGACCGTTGTTCTCGTGCAGAGAAACAGACTGTCAGAGAAACTGCATCCCGAGACAATAATGTATGGAATTGGACTTTCCATCTTCCCAGACAATGTCAGACTGAACATCCTAGTCCAATTCTGTGTCCTTGTCTGGTCAGGGTGCATGCTGAGGGGAGATCCCCAGCGACACTGCCTCTGTCATGCTTAATGCAGATGCCGAGGACCTTCAGCAGTTCAATTAGGTATTCCACATAAGGCTCACAAAATCCAGGGTGAAGTCTTGTACTGGGGATCTCGAGAACCCCAGCAGGGAAACCCTGCTGGTCCTCTTGGGCTCCATGGCAATCACGTGTCTGCACTTAGTCAATGCACCTTCAGAAGGCTCTGGAAAGGGTCTCTTCCCTTGGGAATGCATCTCCTGCAGACTCCCGGCCCTGGAGGACTCAGGGGAGCTTAAACCCAAGGCTCCCGTCACACGCAGGACACGGACGCTCCTCAAATGGCCACCCAGCGCAAACCTAGCAAAAGGCCCGAGGGGTCCACCCCTATCGATTTTAAGTAAACACTTCTAAGCAACTTGCTTACATAAAAAAAATGACTCACAGGATTCTGCAAGCAACTTGAGGGCTCAGATACATAGCCCTAGCGTTCAGGACTATTAGACACATCGCACTAGAACATTATTACATACCACTTTTTATTTTGCTTTTCCTTCTGTAAGGGGCTGCACACATAAGAAATATGTAGTCAATTACTTTATTATCAGTTAGCCTCTTGGGTTGCTGGATTTCATCCATGATTTCTACAATCCAGTTCATATATGCATTTCAGGAAATTATTAAAAAACATATTTGCTACATTTTTGTAAATTTTAATCATTTATATGTAATTGTATGAAGTAATTTACTGATATGTATTTTGTAATAATGTAATTTGCTGATGTTTGGCTTTTTATTGCTGTAAATCACATAGAACTGAAAGGTTTTGTGATCCATAAATACATTTTTATATTATGTTACTGTTATGTTTACAAATTGTGTTTGCTTAAAAAATGCCTTCCAGGATTGTGATTAAATGGGGCATGTTGGGCAATTTTCTCCACAGAGGAGATGAATGAAAACTCCTCTTGCATCCGCACCTTTAATTCTAAGAGGCAGGGCTTGGTAATTCTCAAGTGTTACAGATCTTGCAGTCAGCACAATCAATGTGACCATCTAGAAAAGGACTTGAGATTTGTTTTATCTAAAGCTGATTGCAATGGGAAGAGATAAACTGGTATTGTGATGATTTCTAGCTACTTGGCAGCATAAGTGTTAGTCAGGCACTCAAGATCTAAGCAGGATCCTTTGGTGCTCATCATGTAAGCACACTGTTTGCCCAAACCTACAACATTATAAATAAAAAAACTATATTTCATTTACCAAGATTTATTATGAATACAGTCCAATTGATTTATTCCAAGCTTTCTATCCAATTTGATTTCCCATTACTCTGAAACACTTACTTGGAGTCCTTGATCAAGGACTACATATTCCAGATATTGAAGTAGCGCTTTCGGGTATCTATGAAGACAGCTGATGACATCATTGGGACGAAAGCTGTTTTTCTGCTGCTCTTCCAAAGGCCTTTTAGTAAAAATATGAATCCCAACCTAAGACCAAGAGCACTATATTTTAGAATCAATCTTTTCCACTGCCACAAGCAGTAACTTGTTTGAGTTTTTATATATCTATAGCTATCATCATATACTATAAGCGAGTACTCTACATGCCTGAATGAATGAGTGAGACAAAGCTAGTTTTCATGAACTTTGTTTCATATAATTAACCGTGTCATGAAACATTGCTCCTTCCTGGGTTCAAGATTTGTCAAAAATAAAATATGACTTCAACACATGAAAAAATAAGAATTGTATGCAAATATTACAAATACAATTTTTGTAACAATATGATTAAATGAGTAGAAAATCAATAGCAGAAGTAGCTCATGGACAAATCATTGGGCTGAGAACTAGAAGGTTTAAATCTCATAAATGCTTCTTGTGATTTGGGGTACGTCACTTAATCCACCATTACCTCAGGTAAAAACTGATATACATATTTTTCGCTCCATAAGTCGCACTTTTTTTCCACCCAAAAGTGGATGGAAATCTCAGTGCGCCTTAAGGAGCAAAGGTACAAATTTTAACACCCCCGCACTGTTTCAAGACAAGCCGCCACCACTGCTGCACCTTTAAAAACACCCACCCACTGCTGCCATTGCCGCACCTTTAAAAACATCCGCCCACCGTTGTAGTACCTGGTGGTCCAGCGTGTATCTCCCTCACTAGCGGTGCACAGGTCAGGAGTGTGGATGTCAGGAGCAAGCTTTCCGCGCTCCCGCTTGGGCCCGCGCCGCTTTCTGAATGGCTGGCATCAGTTCTCGCAGGACTCGTGAGAACTGATGGCAGCCATTTAGAAAATAGCGCGGGGCCAGGCGGGAGTGCAGAATGCTCGCGCCTGACATCCGTGCTCCTGACCTGTGCGCCGTTAGCAAGGGAGGGATACAAGCTGGACCACCAGGTACTATGACAACGGGCGGATGTTTTTAAAGGTGTGGTGATGGAAGTAGTGGGTGGGTGTTTTTAAAGGTGCAATCATCTGCTCTTCTGACCTGTGCACCGTTAGTGAGGGAGAGATACACACTGGACCACTAGGTATGGGGGGATGATCTAAAAGTACTGGAGGGCACGGGGGATGATTTTAAAAGGTACGGGGATGATTTAAAAAAGGCACTGGGTTGGGTCTAGTCTGTAGGGAGGGCAGGACTGGATACTCCTGGGGGGGGGTTGGTTTTGTTGTGGGCTGCAAGTGTGGGGGGGTTGTGTTCAGTACTGGTTGGTATACTGAAAACTTTGACTTGGATGTGTTATGTTGCTATGTGTGATATTTGTCATAAAATTGTTTCAAACTAAAAAGGTACTAGGGGGGGGGTATGTGGCCTGCCTGCCTGTCGCTAGGTCTGCCTGTCACTAGGCCACTAAGCATGCCTGCCTGTCACTAGGCCACAAGACCTGCCTGCCTGTTCCTAGGCCTGCCTGTCCTGTGCCCTGTCCCGGCCTACCACTAGACCACCAGAGGGGGGACAGGGTACAGAGCCTGGCAAGGAGTGGGGGGTTGGGTGCAAAGACTGGCAGGGAGAATTTGACTCAGAATGTTTTTTTTCTTGTTTTCTTCCTCTAAATCTAGGGTGCGTCTTATGGTCAGGTGTGTCTTATGGAGTGAAAAATACGGTAAGTCCTCTGAGAAAAGAGAAAAATCTACTTTATCTGAATAGAGCATATGGGAACAAACTTCAAGATCTCAATATGTATACTTTAGAGGAAAGGTGGGAGAGGAGAGATATATGATAGAGACATTTAAATACCTATGTGGTATAAATGCACATGAGGCAAGTCTCTTTCAAATGAAAGGAAACTCTGGAATGAGGGGTCACTTGTAGGATAGCAACCTCAGAAAGAAGATAGTAACCTCAGAAAATACTTTTTTATGGAAGGGTTGGTGAATGCGTGAACGGCCTTCTGGTGGTGGTGGAAATGAAAACCGTATTTGAAGTCAAGAAAGCTTGAGACAAGTACACTAGATCTCTAATGGAGAGGAAGGAATAGTAGATGGCATGGATAAGCAGACTGGATAAGTCATATGGTCTTTATCTGCCTTTATTTTTCTCTGTTTCTATCTTTCCAAGACAAAGAATATTATAATGTCTCTGTATTGCTCTGTGGTATGATCTTGGCTTGAGTACTGCCTCTCAAAATAAGATACATCAGAATCACACAAGGTTCAAAGGACAACCAAAATAGATAAAGAGGATGGAACTCCTCTCATATGAGGAAAGGCTAAAGAGGTTAGGGCTCATTAGCTTGGAAGAGAGATAGATATGATAGAGGTCATCAAAATTCTGAGTAGTGTAGAATGGGTAAATGGGAATCGATTTTTCACTCTTTCAAAAGTAGAAAGACTAGGAGGCACTCAATGAAATTACAAAGTACAGTCAAACCTCAGTTTACGAGCAATGCGGTTTGTGAGTGTTTTGCAAGACAAGTAAAACACTCCCGCAAACCTTATAACTCGCAAAACGAGTGTTGACTTGCTAAACGAGCTCTCAGCTATGGTGGCCCAGGGGTGGGTACCTGTCTGTGGGTGCCGCAGCCCCTTCAGCGGGTTGGCTTCCTTCCTTCGGGGTCCCCTTGCGGCTGCCCTCCCACTTCAGCTGATGCCTCTGCTGTCCGCCAGCGCCTCCTGGCTCCCGATTCAAGCCGGCCGCTATCCTGCAGAAGCATGCGCAGGACCTCTCAACTCCCAAGTCAAGCTGGCCGCCGCCCCAACTCAGGAGTTGAGAGGTCCTGCGCATGCTTCTGCAGGATGGCAGCTGGCTTGAATCGGAAACCGGGAGGCGCTGGCGGACGGCAGAGGCCTTGGCTGAAGCGGGATGGCAGCCGCACGGAGACCCCGAGGGAAGGAAGCCACCCCACTGAAGGGGCTGTGGCACCCACAGGCAGGTACCCACCCCTGGGCCACCATAGCAAGCTTTGGTTGTAGAATGAATCTTCTGAGTTTGCATTATGGCCTATGGGGAACTTTGCTTTTGATATACGAGTGCTTTGGCTTACGAGCATGCTTCTGGAACGAATTATGATCGTAAACCAAGGTACCACTGTAATAATTTTAAAACAAATAGGAGGAAATATTTTATCACTCAATGAATAGTTAAATTTTGAAACTCGTTATCAGAGGATGTGGTAACAGTGGTTAACATATCAAGGTTTGAAAAAAAGGTTTGGACTGGGGGACCCTTTACACCTAGGTTCTCCATTCCAGTATATACCATACGTTGTGCATCCAACCTTGTTCATCTGTGACAGCATATATAGTGTTTATCATATGATAAGAGATTTTCTATCTCTCAGACTGTGATATTATAAGGATCAATTGAAATTGTGCTTTCTGCTTGGTCAATGTCTTGTTACATTATTAAGATGGTATATTTATATTGACAAAGAGAAAATGGGATGAGGCTGGGGAGAAAAGATAATACAGCGAGAGATGACTGAATAGAAACGACATTGTGACATTGCATACTTTATTACAATTCTGTTTTCAATAAAAAGAAAATAAAAAAAGGTTTGGACATGTTTTTGGAGGAAGAGTACATAGTCTGCTATTGAGATGTTTTTGGAGGAAAAGTGCATAGTCTGCTATTGAAAAGCCACTGCTTTCCCTGGGATCGGTATCATAGAATGTTGCTACTGTTTGGGTTTGTCAGGGTCTTGTGACCTGTACTGGCCACTGTTGGAAGCAGGACAATGGGCCAGATGGACCATTGGTCTTACCCAGTATGCAATTCTTCTGTTTTTAAGTAAAGTGGTATTACCAGTGGCGAGCTGCAAGGTTAGATTGTTGAATCACTTCTTTTTAATATTTTGTAAATGATATTGCAGAGGGACTTAACAAAGCTTGAAAAACGGCCTAGAATTTGGCAGATAAGATTTAATGGTAAAAAATTGAAGGTTCGTGTATTTGGGTGACAAAAACTGAGGGAGCAAAAGTTGAGGGGGTAAAATACTTGTGTGAATGACATAGGAGCAGGATTTAGGTGTGAATGTATGTGATGATCTCAAGATGGCCAAACAAGTAGAAAAGGCAACATGAAAGCTAGGAGGATGTTTAAATAGGAAAAGGAATAGCTAGCAGGAAAAAGGAGGTGATATTGCCTCTGTATAAGTCTCTGGTGAGACCTCATTTAGAGTACTGTGTACAATTCTGGAGACTGCACTTTCAAAACAAGATATAAACAGGCTGGAGTTGATCCGGACTGATCGATTTTTGCAGCGCCCGTACCGCCCCCTTTTTAGAAGTTCAAATAATTGCTTCTTTAGAGCTTTTTTTTGTACAGCTTCTATAATTGTTTTATTGTCTTAGCTCTCCATAACTTATACCACGGTTTTTCCCCATATCATATATATCTTTCTTAGTTTTGGTGTCAAATGGAACACGATTTTAAGAAATAGATGTCACATCAGAAACGATGCCATGAATTTGTTTTATGTTTGTTTTTAGTTTGTTTATTATTTTTTTACCTTAGCCCATGTGAGACAACGTAGTAAATTTGGACTGGCATATTTACCCATGAATCTTTACCATAAGACTTATAGGGTATGTATTTACCTTTCAGATCTTTTCATATGCGCTTCCTTCTTGAGCTTTTAAGCCATAATTTGATAGCTTTCTTAAGGTGATCTGAATGCATGCTTCTGTTTGGCAGGGTAAACTACACACGCATGGCAGAAATTACACTGTATTCCTTTTTAAGTGTCATTACACTCTTAGGCACTTTGTTATATTTTCTTCTACCCCACCACCAGTTCTTCACCATTTGTTCACGAGCTTCAGTCTTACCAACGGATCCTCACCCTATTTTCGCATGCTCCATTCACACATTTATGTATCTCACATCATTAGTCATCATATTTTTCTATCGTTATATTTCTGCACAATACCACACTAAGCATGGCCTCACATTTATTTCCATTATCATGTACTATCCAGTGATGTTTCATGCACACGGTATACAATGCCATTATACTCATGACATTATTATTCATAGGATCCCCCCTGAAGAAGAGATTCTGTCGAAATACGGACCGAGTTGGGTCCAGGGTCCAAGGCTTTTCAGGGGACTGAGTCCTAGAGGTTTTTATATGGTTTGTCAAGTTTTAAATATTATTTTACTATTAAGTTTATCAAGTTTCAAGTTTATTGGAGTTTTAATATACCGACTATCAAGCTAATATCTAGCCGGTTTACATAAAATTTAAAAAAAAAAAAAAAAAAAGAAATTTAAAGAGGTACAAGTAATATAAAATATTAAATAAATTAGAGTGTGTAGTGAACAATCAAGACTTTAACATAACAGACTAGATAGTGGGGGCAAAAGGGGAAGGGTGGGTAAAGTTACATTGTAGAGAGAAAAAGGAGATAGAGGGGTTGGGGTTATAACATATAGGGAGGGGAAAAATGAATGTGATGTAGAGTAGTATATGAAGTATGAAATTGAAGAGAAGTTTAGACTGAAGAAAATGCGTCAAGAAATAGGAATGTTTTTAAGCTTTTCTTGAATTTATCGAGATTTTGTTCTTCTCGAAGTGGTTGTGGGAGAGAGTTCCACAGTGTCGGGGCAGATACCGCAAAATTTATTTTTCGTGTGTAGTAAAATTCTTTTATAGAAGGAATTAGTAGGAAATTTTGATTTGTAGATCTAAGAGTTCGAGAGGAGTACTGAGGAATGAGAAGTTTGTGAAGAAATAATGGTAAGTGTGAAGATTTTATTTTGAATGTCAGTAGAATAATTTTGTATGTGATACGATGTGTCACAGGAAGCCAGTGAGCATCTTTCAAAGCTGGTGTGACATGGTCATATTTGCCTAGGTTGTAGATAAGTTTTATAGCCGAGTTTTGGATTAATTGAAGGCGTCGAATTTCTTTTTGTGGTAATCCATTGAAGAGGGAGTTACAGTAGTCTAGATGAGAAATAATCAATGAATGAACAAGAGTTTTGATAGATTTAGTTTCTAAAATTGAAGTCAATGAGCGTATTAAGCGGAGTTTATAGAAACAAGTTTTTACGACTGAACTTATATGGTCGTGGAATGATAGGCCATTATCAATGATAATACCTAAGAGTTTTATTTTTGTCTCCATTTGGATTGGGATGGATTTGATAGAAATTTTTTATAAAGGCAGATCTCTCTTTGGCTTCAAATTATAGACCTATCGCCAGCATTTTCACAAAAATCACTGAGACCCACAAAAATAAACAACTCACAATTTACATGGAACAACACTCATGCCTCCACCCAACCCAATTTGGATTCTGTCAACAACACAGCACAGAGCTTCTCCTCCTCACCTTAATCACAAAAACCAAACAACTGCTCAAATCAGGACACCAAGCAATACGCCTCCAATTTGATATTTCAGCAGCCTTCGACTCAGTCGCCCATCATTTACTATTAACAAAACTATCAGAAATAGGCATAATAGGCACAGTGCTAAAATGGTTCTCAGATTTCCTAAAAAAACAGAGAATATATTGTTGATAAGAGTGGAGAGACCTCCAACCCCTGGAAAGCCTTCTGTGGTGTGCCACAAGGCTTCCCACTCTCCCCCATCCTATTCAATCTCTTCATGAGTTCTCTAGGTAACATCAAATTTGAAGACGAAAGCATAATGTCATACGCAGATGACATTTTTCTCTTTATTCCCATAACCAAAAATCAATCGGACTTACCCAACAAAATCTCACACAATATAGAAAAAATCCAAAATTGGGCAACAACCAACAAACTGAAACTAAACACAACTAAAGCCAAAGTTCTATACTTCCACACGGCCCAGCAAACGGCATCTACAAGCATCACCCTTCGATCAGGAGAAGAAATCCTCTCCATAGATGAGTCCTCCAAAATCCTAGGTTGCATACTAGACTCCACTCTAACCATGGAACCCCATATATCTAGTCTCCGAAAAGAAATCCCTCTACACCCTGAGACAATTAAGACTAATCAGACCTTACTTTCACCAATACCACTTTGCCTTAATCGTACAACTGATGATCCTACCACAACTGGACTACTGTAACTCCATCTACATGGGAATCAACACTGCTCTAATTCACAAACTGCAACTCACCCAAAACACTGCAGTAAGACTTATCTTCAACCTGGGAAAATACGACTCAGTCACAACCTTCATCAAACAAATGCACTGGCTACCCATCCCATCACGAACAACAGTCAAAATATCTTGCATCAATGACTGCATACTTTATGGAAACTCTGCGGCCCCACTCATCCAGCTCTTCTCAATAATATGGTCTACTTCCCGCAGAACCCTCAATCGGATGCTACTAAATCGCCCATCCACTAAAGATCTTCACAATAAACAAGTTTTCCACTCCATGCTTACCTCTCTAGGAGTCAAAACTTGGAATAGCCTTACAGAAAGGACCAGAACTGAACCTTGCCACATCATCTTCTGAAGAAAACTGAAAACCCATCTGTTCGATACTTAATCTCCTTTACCCTCTCTCCTCTCTCCCTTTCCCCTTCCTCCTCTCTCCCCTCTTTTTCTCTCCCCTTCCTCTCCCTCCTCCCTATCCACCTCCTCTCTCTCCCTCCTCTTTCTCTCCCCTCTTACCTCTCTTTACAATCGCCTTGAGCCTGTATAGGTATGAGCGATGCACAAATAGAAGATTAGATCTCAGGAACATCATTTCTCCACATTGTTTTTTTGTTTCTTCTTGGATTTGGCTGTGGAGATAATTGGGTCAATTCTCTCTTGTTTTTGTCTGTACTTTGGAAGAAAGGCAGGAGGGGGAAGATATGATAGAAACATTTCAATACCTCTGTGGCATAAATGCACAGGAGGTCTCTTTCAATTGAAAGGAAGTTCTGGAATGAGGGGACAAAAATGAAAGTGAAAGGGACAGACTCAGGAGTAACCTAAAAAAATACGTCTTCACGGAAAGTGTATTGAATTTGTGGAATGGCTTCCTGATGGAGCTTGTGAAGATGAAAACTATTCAAATTCAAAAAAGCCTGGGACAAGTAAATTGGATCTTTAAAGGAGAAAAAGGCACTGCAGATGGCATGGATGAGCAGATAGAACAGGCTATATGTTCTTTATCTGTTTTTCCTTTTAAGAAATGTATTGATTAACATAGAGTGAAAGCTGGAGTCAGACAGCATTCCATGATACCCCAGATGCCACTAGTCCTTTTGTTTTTTCCCTCCCCATCACTTTTTTTTTTTAATAAGCAATGTATTCTCACCCATTTCCCTTTTGTATCTAGTTTGGTTTGGTGTTTGATTTGTTTAACATTCTTTATTATGTATGTAATACCACTTACTTTTAATTTTTAACAATGTATGATGTAAACCACCTAGGAATGGAAAGCGGTATATCAAGTATTAATAAACTTAAAACTTGGAAAAACCTAGAAGGGCTAGGAAAGGATTCTTATTTCTGGGGCAAAGAATCTGGGTTTTCCCTAATCTTTATAGTTACAAAAGGGAGAAAGAAAAATAATATTTTTCAGTGCTCCAGAAGGTTAATTTTCTCTCAGTGCTCATATTTTAATGTTTCTCGCAATTTTTTTCTTAATTCTACAATGCCTTCTGTTATTACCATACCACCCTCTTTTACAAAACCATAGCGTGGTTTTTAGGGCCGGCCACAGCGGTAACAGCCCCAATGTTCATAGCCTATGCGGCCAGCACAAAAAAAATGTGCTACAGTTTTGTAAAAGGGAGGGATAGTTAGGGTCAGATGTCTTATTCAGAGGATTGTTATCTGCTTATATTTCAACTGAATATTTCTAGGATTTAAAATTTTCTTCTCTTTAGTATTTCCTTTAGCCAGAATAACTCCAATTTCTATAATGGAAATCCTCAGTTTGGGGGCTAAATAGGAAAAACAATTCCCTTTATATTTAACCAATAATTTTTGCTTGGTTGTGTTTTGTTATATGCAGTTCCATTTCTGGTTTAAACTGTCCTTGACACAAACTTCAAAAGTCTTTAAAGACACAAGGTAAAAAAAAAAGCCCTCCTAGCACCAAATTTATAGAATATTTCTTTAAGCACAAACCTGTTCATTTTTCTGCAAAATCCAGTCAGCATACTTCCACACCAGCTCCTGATTTGTGCAGAAAGTCAAGAAATCCACAATGTACTCAAACAGGTCTGGGCGGGTGTTGTCTTCAAGTTCTCCATTTACTATTTTTGCCCATAACTGGAAAATTATAGATATAATCTTATGAAGAGAAAACCTTAGCCTTTTATTTTGTTAATATACACTGGCAGGTAGTATTATCAAGACTGCAAAAATATTCATCAAAGGTAAACTACAAACATCTGAAGTCACGCTGCTGCATAGCTTTGTTTTAACAAAGGCACTGCCATCAGATAGATTACAGAATAAACCTTGACACAAGTCTGTGGAAAAAATAAAACTGCACTTTATAGGGTGGGAGGGAAAGAATGTGAAGCAGGGGTTGCTGTTGCAGCTTGTAGACTATGGACAGTCAGTCCCCCTCTAATGATATTCCAAACATGGATTCTGGTGCCCTAGGAAAGGCTCTCATCTTGTTTGTATTTTCCAATGTCCCTGCATAATATGAACATCACATGGAATTGGTTGGGGTGTTGAGGAGGAGAAAGTCAGAGTGTGTGCAACTGGAAAACCACTTTATGGGTCGGGGAGGGGGGGTTATGTATGTGTGGGTTACAAGGAGATGCAATGTATAAAGCTGGTTTACAGCAGTTGTTAAATCAGCCCAGTCATCAGGACACACCTATACAGACAGTTTTCAAAGATACCCAAAACTCATATGCATGAGCTAGGTTTTCACATAATGGAGGTAGTGCATGCAAATTCACTCATGCATATTCATTGTGGACTGGGTTGAGAATGCCTGATTTAGAGGGGAAAAAATCATATTATTTTGCACATATTTTGACATGATATGGTCTCAAATTGCAATCCTGAAGAAAAAAATATTCCATAGTTATCAACATAGAAAAAAAAAATAATTGGAAGGCGTACCATCACCTTCTTTATATATTCTTCCACAATAAACACTGCATTTGCAACTTCATGAAATGCAGCATGCTGCAAGAGCTATGCTCCACAATAAAAAAGGGCTAAAATTCTAAAGGAAACTCTAGAAAAGAAATTGCTCGTTTTCTGCCTCAAAACAAACATGGCACCAAACCTTTTGTAGCTAAACAAAAATGCTTCAAAATATAAAAGATTTTGGGACTTAACACCATAATGCTGCCATTTAAAAAAAAAAAAAAAGAATCAACAATGACATGCAAGTATGAACTAAGAAGTGCCCAGGGAGCCACTACACACGATGTTTTCCTCCTGAAATTCTTAAATGAAAATGTTACTTACAGTTTTTATGTTTAATTTTGGCTTTGGAACATTTCCTTGCTGGAGGTTAAGGTCTCTTATCTCTCTAGATCTCAGTAATACTAACACATTTCTGCTAAATGCAGAAAGAGCTATTCTTATTAATCCTGGTTACGTACCTACAGAAAGATTAGGTTCTTACCTCAATAATCTTCTTTCTTGTAGATTTGTCTAGTGGTCCTGAACGTTAAGGTCATGCATCTGAATCTGCAAGTTGCTTTCAGAATGTTGTCAATCATTTTTGGAACTCCGCCTCTTTCCTAGGGAGCAGCTCCTGCGCTCTCAGTTTGTTCAAAAGCAATCAAATTGCACTGTAATGTCAGACATAACCGGAAAGAGGGAAATGGGGAAAAATCTCTGACATTACAATTCTATTTTGCTCTCTTACCAACATATACATTATCATTATAACATTCAAGTTACTGATCAAAAGATACAAAAGCTGTGTGCAACCAGCACTAATCTTATATAGAGCTCAGTTACTTGCATGTTCTGCTATCAAGAAGAGACAAATCAGACTTTTCTATCTTGAGCATTTTTCTTTTTTATATCCTCTCAGTTCATCTGAGAGACAGAAAATTCTCCAAATTCTGACTGATCCTAAGGCGAAGCCCACTGACAGAGTGGGGCTTCAGGACCACAAGACACATCTACAAGAAAGAAGATTATTGAAGTAAGAGCCTAATCTTTCTTTCTAGTGAAATGTGTCTAGTGGTACCAAAATAGTCCCTTGAGCCTAAGGTGAGTCCACTGAGCCTGCCTTCAAAATGGAGAACCTGAAAGCAGCATCTTTCCTGCTATGTCCACCCTATAGAACCTGGTAAAGATATGAGGGGTAGACCACGTAACCCCTCTATAGATTTCCTCATGTGAAACAGTCCCCAAGTCTCTGCCCATAAGGTAGTGACTGCTCTAAAGAAGTGTGTTTTCAATGTGACCAGTGGCTGCTTACTGCAGCCCACATAAGTGGAGGAAATGGCCATTTTAATCCAGTCTTTAGATGTCAGCCTCCCTTTCTTGGCATGACTGGTCAGAACAAAAGGTGATTTGATACGTGAAATTCATTGGTAATTTTGAGGTACCAGAGAAGCACTTGCTTGACATCCAGCAAATGCAACACTTTATCCTTTTTTTTAGACCTTGTAGGGTGAAAAGCAGGCAAACGGACTTCCTGATTAATGTTGTAGGGTCATGAAATGGTTAACTGTTGTTTAAAATATTGCTATGGCCTACATAGCTGAAGAAAGTTTACAATCTATTGACTTCATCTGCCTAAAATGTATGTCCCTGCCTTACCACATTGTAAGCTAAATAGATAAGAGTTTGAGCCATGATGTACCCTGCCCTTCTGTACATTTAACATTTAGAACTGTAAGAGTTAGATAAGTGACCTGCTAGTGTGAGCTTAGTACCAATAATAATTGTAGAAAAGTTATAGAAGTAACAAATGAAAATTGTAGTTTTTGCATATATTAGTTTGCAAAAAGGGCATAAAAGTCCGTGTATTTCCTGTTTCTGACACTCTAGTAGGCAGGCTATTAACTGCACTAGAGTCCGGTATACCGTAATAAATCTCTTGTACTTTCTTCACGCCTCTGACTTTGTGTGTCCAAGTGACCTTTCAATGTGAAGACTGAGAAGAACGGAACCGTGTGCAAGGAAAGCCCTGCTTCTGTAAACTTAAAGAATGGTTCCCTACAGAACATAGCCTGTAACTTGGAAACTTGTCTCGTTGACATAATCGCCACCAGAAACACTGTCTTGACAGTAAGATCCAGAAGGGATGCCTCCCGTAAGGGCTCAAATGGAGCTCTACTGAGACCTTGTAACACAGCGTTAAGATTCCAGGAAGAGAAAGGGAGACACACACCAGAGGGTGCAATTGAGAGCCCCTTTAATGAACTGGGAGACATCTGCACTTTCAGCAATCTAACCAACAGACCCTTCTGAAGTCCCTCTTGCAACAAAGTCCAAGACTACCATAAATAGAGCTCGCAAGGGTTCTACATCATCCACAGCACATCAGTGCTGAAAGAACTTCCAGGCCTTGGCATGGGCTGCTACCGTTAATGGCTTTTATCTCTAAGCAGAGTGGAAATGACGTCCGAGTAACCCTTGCTCATCAGGGCTGCCCCTCAAGAGCCATGCCATGAGACCAAAGAATTCCGGATTCACGATAGATCCATTTGGACCGGCAGTCTGAGGTCTTCATCTCTCTGGAGGCGAACTAGGGCCGCACACCATGGTCTGTGGGAACCAATCGGGCACCACTAGGACTACTGAACCCAGATTAGTTGCAATCCTGTGGATGACTCGCACTAGCATAGGCCATGGTGGAAAAACAAACAAGAGTCCTTTTTCCGGCCACGGTTGGACTAACCCATCCAAGCCCACGCTTCCAGGCTCGTATTTTCGGCTGTAAAGGTGATCTGCCTTACTTTTTAAAGCTAAGGCCATCAGATCCCTCTATGGATGCCCCCATAGCCAAACTATGAAGGTGAAAGCCTGGGGGAACAGGGACCATTCCCCTAGGTCGAGAACCTGCCAACTGAGGAAGTTAGCCTGTACATTTTCCACTCCCACTATGTGCGTGGCTGAGAGGGCTTGCAAATGAGCTTCTGCCCACTAAAAGAGGAGTTGAGCTTCTAGGCATTAACAGGGCACTTCTGGGGCCTTCTTGCCTGTTGACATAGGCCACCACTGTTGCATTATCTGAGAGAACTTACTGCCTTGCATTCCAGAGACTTCTCCAGTGCCTGAAGTGCTAATCTAATGGCTCTGAGTTCTAGTGTAATGGCTCAGAGTTCTATGGAATAATTCTAAGCACTTAACTAGGAACGGCTTAAGAATAAGCAATAGTATATAGTAATCCATAACATTGCTTATTCAAAATATCTCTATAGAGGCACTTTCATTCGTTCCTTAGGACCATCAGAGATGGGAGTTAATTTCACCACGTCTTCATTAGTCCAACGTAAAGATTTTTTGTATATACATTTTTCATCCTTTTCTCTAGTCCAAAGTAAAAAAAAAAATTGTATATACTTTTTTCATCCTTTTCACTTTAAACTTATTAACTTCTCAAACATGATATACAGTATTAAGGAAAGACAAAACACTTATCTGCATTCGTATCGGGGGGGGGGGGTTAGTTCTGCCGACACAAATCCATGTTTCACCAATATAGGCTGTTTCAAGGAAATAACCCCCTCCCCGTGTAATGTTCTTCCTTCCAAATGACATTTGGATGGAAGAACATTACACAGGGGGGAGATTGCCTTGAAACAGCCTATATTGGTGAAACATGGATTCGTGTCAGCAGAACTAACCCCCCGATACGAAGTGTTTTGTCTTTTCTCAAAGGAAGCTGAGCTCAAGGCTCCTGCCCCTTCCCCATGCACTCCGTCAAACACGAGAGATAGATGCTCCTTGTCTAGCCTTCCAGTGCAAACCTGGCATGATAAGGGGAAGAAGGACTGAGGGGTCCATTCCTATCAATTTTAAGTAAAATCAAGATGTTTTGAGGCTGGATGCAGGATATGAAAGAATTTGGGAACTTCTGGGCACTGAGCCTCTGACTGAACACTTAGAAAAAAAAAATACCCCAAAATAATAAAACCACAGAGAAGAATGGAGCTCAGCAGAAACACTTCTGAGCAACTTAAATTTAAGACAGCCAAGGTATGTGGCTTTAAAATACCACTTCTGGTTTTTCATAATGTTATACGGCTATATTATTAAGTTCACCCCCCTCTTCACCAGTTTATTTTCTGTTTCATTAGTCTCACTGGCCACTGCATCAGTGGATCATTTTCACTGAGTTTCTACAATGCTGACATCATGTTTCACCTCTTTTAGAGTTTCTATTACCATACGTCTTTTTTGTGGATTAATTACAATATTACCATTTGTCGTTTCATCATTTCATCTCACACAGTAATTCATCATTCACACATTATATTTTTATGTTTATCACCAGTTATTCTTGGTTAATTTTAAATATATTTTTTCTAAATCTTTTAGGACCCTATAAGACCCCTGAGGAAGGCATTTTAATTTCTAATCTGCCTTTATCCAAGGCGGCTCACAGTATAACATATACACTTCAGGTTTAAACATCTTTAAAAGATCACATTCACCAGTAAAAATCATCAGATTATACCATCTTAACCTATAGATTACATCTCAGCTATTCATCTACTACCATTACTTCACAATAAAGCAGAACAGATCTGATAACCTGCAGAAGGAGACGACATTCAGAAGATAAAATATCAACTAAAAAAGGCAGGATATTAGCTTAGAAAAGCCTGAGCAAACAGATGGGTGTTAAGCAGCTTTCTAAATTGCAATAGATTTCTACAAAACTGTAAGGTACCAGTCAACACAATCCACATAAATGGTCCAGCTGTAGAGAAACAAGAATTTTTGGTTCGTACATATCATAAAATATTCCCCTTTGTTGTGTCTAACAACCAACCATTCTGTGACCACAGCGTCCTTGGCGGAGTATATAGCATTAGGCATTTTGCCAAATAATTTGGCAGAATGTCATAAACACCTTGTTGGACAAGTTTTAACACTTTGAATTGGATATGAAACAATATTGGCAACCAATGCAATCTTTTTAAAATAAGTGTAATGTGTTCGTATTGAGATACTCCAACCAATAGCAGGGCAGCTGAATTTTGTATCATTTATAACGCTTTAATATGTACTTGAGACAAACCTAGATAGATACCATTACAGTAATCTATCTGAGATAGTACTAGTGCTTGAAGTACCTGTCTCAAATCCCAATTTGACAAGATATTCTTCAAATGAGACAATTTCCGCATGGTGAAATAAGTCGAAACAGGGCCCATGTTGGGTCATTTGTATTTTATGCATTATTTGGGTTTTATCTTGTGGGTCACTTGTGACTGTATATATCTTTTGTGGATTGTTTTTAAGATTATTGTTTCTAAGTTATTTGGACTCTTATTAAACTACAAATTGGTACATCCGATCTTCTGTTCCACAATCTTTTTTGTTGTTTTGCTGCTTAATTTCCTTTGTGGAACCTTTTGGTGCTATTTGGATTTTGGTGTTTTGTGCAAAAATAAACCCCTTACTCCAAAGCTATGCATGTTGCCTCTGCAATACCATACAAAGCAGTGAGATGTGAAAAAAGTCACTTGATATATATTAATTTAATTGCAATGAAGTGAAATCTTACACACTTTTAGTAAGAGGCTAAGAGGAATGACTCTTCCTTGCAAGAAACACTTTCCCAGTGTGCTGTCAATCTAAGTGATGGGTTACTCCCCTCTCAATAATAGTCTGCACATGCAGTACTGGTACTATTTAACATTATTGATTTCTAGGGCTTTTATTCCTAGGTTTTTATAAATTGTAAATTTAGGTGTTTATTTCCCAGTTAAAGATAGATTATTAGAGACTACACAAAAAAATCTGTTTCAGTGTTTTCATGGTGCAGATACCATCGATGGGTTTCTTTTCCCAGCAGCATCAAATCACATATTTGTACAGCTGAGTCATCATCAACATGGAAAAAAAACACACAAAAATAGAGTAGAGAAGTCAAGGCAGGCAAAGGCAGGGGTGACAGACTACTAGGGGAAGTTGTGTTTATCTAACAGACACTTATTTTACTTTCCCCCCCCCTGGGGTATTTTATCAGTATTTCCTGTTAAAGCCTAAAGTCAGCAGTCCTCTATTTTTTGTATGAGCTAAAAGGCGAAGCACCAGAACTCAGAGCCTTAAGTGAAGTCCCAAAATTACATCTTAATATCAAATGGTAGACAGAGACAGAAGGCAAAACTTACCTGCAATGCAGCAGCATCTTGGCCATGGTAGTGATACAAGAGTCCAAGTGCAAAATACCTAAACCCCAAGAGAAAAAAAAAAAAAAAAAAAAATCACCACAGAAGGCAATTAGTCATGCTATGAGTACCTGACACAGATTTTTGAACATTTTAGCTACTGCATGCTTATTGATTATCATATAACCCTGTATTTATAAGGATGTGAAAGAATTTGGCACTTGCGACTGAACAATATAAAACCAATTACAAAATCTCACATCCCTACTGACAGAATCAACAGCAGAACAGTTTGTCAATATGTGCACACAGTGCCATCAATCCCCTAATGAAAAACCCCTTACAACAGCTTTGTTTCTTATTCATGCTCATTTGTGTATCAGAATGGAAAATCTATACTTTGTTTTGCTCATTAGATCAATTTCTAATGGGCAAAATGTTGAAGACAGATCACCGTATCTTCATCCTTATCTAAAATTAGAAAATATGTGGCCATTTCTGGGAACAGAAGACTAAAGCTTCAGATCCATAATGTTGAGAACGGCCAATTTTTCACATCATAGGTCCATAAACAGTCTACAAAAGTCACATGTTTGAATTTCTGTAACTTTTTTTTTATTTTTTCACATAAAAGGATGTGGTTTGGACTGTTGTATTATAAATTGTATGATCTATAGCAGTGGTTCTTAACCCTGTCCTGGGTTAAGCCAGCCAGTTGGGTTTTCAAGATATCCCTAATAAATAAGTGTGAGGCAGATTTGCATGCCTCTCACCTCTATTACCGTATATATTCAAATATAAACTGAGATTTTGGGGCCCAAAAATGGGAGTCTTGGTTTATATTTGGGTCAGCACTGACCCACCCTCAACTCGAACCTGTTGCAGACCTCTGTTCCAGGGTTTATTTTCAATGTGCCTGCTTAACATTTAATATCTTGCATGGCATCCTTCCTCCTTTAATTCCTCTGTTTTGGAATTCTGTAAGATCTGACATTACCAGATCTAATCAAAAAATTTAAATTGTCCGTTCCTACATCGAAAGGCGTGACCTATATTGGCAAATTAGGGAGGTCTCTACTTTTCAAAATTACTGAGTTGTGGACTAATTTTCCTACTCAATTGCGCGATCTGGGCTTTTTCCAACCATTTCGAAAACATCTGAAAACTTGGCTATTTTCAAAGTTGTAAATTCCAGTCCTCTCCATACTATTCCAATTCCATATTGTATCTGTTCTCTTTTCTAATTTCTTGTAAACCGTGCCAAGCTCTACTGTTATAGAGAAGATACGTTATATAAGCCTAAGGTTTAGTTTAGTTTGTAGATGAAAGGAATGCACAGGAAAAAGAGAAATTGGTACCAACTTGATGGAAAAATAAATCTCCAGACAACAAAGGTATATATTGTGTTCAACAGAAAAGGAAATGTATTTCTGGTTTTATTTCTCCAGTGTTGAAGTACTTGTTGACCTTTGCTGTGGTTGGTGAGGATCCCCAAGCACTGCTAGCTGAGGACCTCCTCCATAGGCGGCCAGAATTTCCCTCCACCAAGCATAGCAGTTGCTGGCAGCATCCCTGAGCCACTGAGGTGCCAGCACCTGTGACTCAGGGTCGCTGATGCTGCCGGCCAAGCTTGGCAAAGGGGACCCCTGGCTACCTTCAGAGGAAGTCCTCAGTTGACATAGCTTGAGGGTCCTATCAGCTGGAGTATTTATATTTTATATTTACACTAGTCTTTAAGCCCGTTACATTAACGGGTGCTAGAATATATGTCTGTCTTTTTTTTTCCTTCTGTCTCTCTCCCCCTCCATTTCCTTGTGTAGTGCTGTCTCTGCTTTCTTCCTCACTTTGCACTCTCCAGCTGTAACATTACTGCCTCGCTTTTTCTCCTGCAAGCATGTCTGCTCTCTTTCTCATCCCCAGTCTCTTTGCCTCTTCTTGCAGGGGTCTCTGCTCTACTTTCTCTATGTGTTCCTTATTCCTGCAAACTTCTATGCTGTATTTTTTTTCTCTGTATGCTCCTGATCTTGTGTTTCCCTGTAGGTATTTATTCCTATTTTTTTCCCTTCTTCAGTCTCAACTCTTCTTTCTCTGAACATTTCCTACCTCAGTCTCTCCAATTTTCTTTCCTTCTTCAGTCTCAGCCCTTCTTTATCTGAACATTTCCTACCTCAGTCTCTCCAATTTTCTTTCCTTCTTCAGTCTCAGCTCTTCTTTATCTGAACATTTCCTTCCTCAGTCTGTCCAATTGCAGCTCGCTTTCCCTCTAAGCCCCTGCTGCAAGTGGCTGTGCATGTCTTCTCTCCTGCTCCCCTTTCCCGACAAACCTGCGACTCCAGCAGCGTGTGCAGCACTCTACACACGCTGCTTCGGGGCCTTCTACTGCCCTGATTTAGTCTGGCACGTCCCTGATGACATCATCAGAGACGCGGCAGAGCAAATCAGGGCAGTAGAAGGCCCCGAAGCAGCGTGTGTAGAGTGCTGCACACGCTGCTTGAATCGGCGTTTGGAGTCGGGACTACGGCTCCTCTCGATCCCGCCAGCATCGGAAGCCTTCTCCGACGCTAGTGCGGCTCGTGAGAGGAGCCGACAGGAGAGCAGGATGTCCAGCGCTAGGGTCCAGTCCTTCCGGCGAGTGTAGGTAGGTGCTGGGGATTCGCGCAGACCTACTGATCACCGAACACGCAGATAGGAGTGCGCATGCGCGTCTAGCGTTTTATTATATAGGATTAGAGGCTCTGGCAGAGACCTATTTACAAAGTATGTACATCATTATTCCCAAATAATATTTCCAAATTGATAAAGTGTCTTTGCTTATTTGTAAATGGGTCTCTACCAGAGCCTTTAATTCAGTAGCATAATTAAATGAAATAACTACTTCTGAAGTTTATGGGGACGGATTAGATTCCAGCGGGGACAGGTTTGATTTTTGTACGCACACAACTTTCTACCCCGAACTCCAGAAAAGTCTCTGCAGGCTGGCCAACAAGTACCACAGAGGGATTGGCCTGTCAACTACAGACTTCAGTCAGTTTCTCCTCCATGCAGACAGAGCTGGACCCTCAACATAGGGTGCTCTGACAGCAAAAGCCATAAAAAGGCTGAAGGAAATAAAGAAATATACAGAGCAAATCAGAAAGGCTCCCAAGCAAATAGAAAAACTGAAGGGGGCAACAAAGCCCTCTCGTGAAAGAGGAGAGATTCAAAAGCTGGAGTGGATTTCCTTCTGCATTACTCGCAAGCATAGGGATATTACCCATCCATCCAAAATGACACGCCTATTGCACTAGAAAGAGACTAGTTGAAGAAAGAGCTCCAAAGAAATCAGGATAAAATAAAGTCAGAATTCCGCATAAGATGCAATAAATGAAAAAAACCAAAAACAAACCCAATCTATCGCAAAGTCACTTTTCTACAGAAAAAATAACCCACAAAGTTCAAAAGGACTCAAATCTCTAAAATCAGTATAGCTCATCGCTAATACCAGGTCCATCAATAAAAACAACGAAAGTCTAAATTCCTCGTATGGCATGGTTAAGGACTACTGAAATTTCAAAATGTCTGGGAAAAATAAAATTTCAGATGCCTATGTTTGAGGTATTTGGGGTGGTAGGGGGAAATCATATAGCCACTTTTGCACAACACCACAAATTTGTTTTATTATAATTCAAATCGAAAAGTCTTAGAGCAACCCTTTTTGCAAATATAACAGATTATACCAGTACCCAAGACAATATTCAGTGGCATAAGAAAACTTTTCACTGTCCAAGAAAAATCAAGTTCCACCCAGTTCTATACTTAAAACACCTCAACACATTGGTCATCGATTTGCATTTTTGCATAGAAAATCTCATCTCTATAATCCAGACAAAAAATCCAGATCATTTACTAAGTTCAACACATCTACTAAAAGTAAATATCCATTCTTGTAGCTAAGACATCACCAGAAGTATTTCAGATTTGTATTAAACTATGGACTTTACAAATGCACATCAACATCATTCTGTCCTCCTCAGTTCTCTAAATATTCTCAAAGAGGAGTCCTGGTATACTGTACAAAACTAAATACTTCTGAAAGACTGAACTCCTTTTTGACTCATATGGTTAAACAAAAATGGCTTCCCAGCAAGCACTACTTCCATTTCCCCTCAATATTGCCTTGACTTCCCATAGTCTCTCGAGACTATGACGGGAACTCATGGCAGCCATTTTGGATGAGTGATATGCACAGGGCAGAAGTGTAAGATCGCTCCTGTCCCGAAAGATCGCTAGACCACCAGGTAAGGTCCGGGAGGCAGTTGGGATGATTCTGGCTTTAGGAAATCGTGAATAATCAAAATCAAAGTCCTAAAACCGCAAATCGGGAGGGGGATGTGATCAGACTCAGCATAATAGAAGCATACAAAATGATCAAGAAACTACTTCCTTCCTTAATGCCCACTTCACAAGGTTTGTAACTATAACTTCCAGTTTCCTGTGACACATTTTTTTCAAGATTCAATAACAATTATAATTTGCAACATTTTCATAAACTGTTATAAAACCATCATTTTCACTGCTTTTACAGTATATTTCATGCTGCTTACTTTTTGTATTTCTCCAGCCATGTGGCACTATCTGCCATAATGCAGGAATTCTCCGAGCCCAGAAGATCCAACAGATTTTCATGGCTTGCCTCTGCATACAGCTTCAACAGAGCGGTGTCGATGTCTTCCTTACAGCCGTTTGCCACCTCAGTTCTTCGAATTTCATTCAAGTAACTCATAAGGAAGCGCTTGCACTGGTTCATCTTTTCCTGGTCCCCCTGTGTCAGGTGGTTCAAGTCTGCATACTCGTGGAGAGGTGGGTGCACTCGGGTGAACGTGGCCGACGTAGGCAAAAGGAAAGGGTAGAGGGAGATCAGCTCCCGGACATCCAGTCGGCCGCTTCTGCAATTACAGTGTCAAACTAAATGAAGCAAAAAAAAAAGAGAGAGTATACATAGGCGCACAGCAAAGCAAAGGCAGAGAGAGCATGTGTGGGAATATTTACCATTACCAGGCCACTGCCAGGACCACAGTATTTTAAGCAGGTGCTGTGCATAATATATTTTATGGACAATGTTTTTGTCTAATTTACAAAATGAGCCAGAACAAGTTCTATGGGTATCAGAGATGCAAATATGCTAGTGCACATTTGGTTCTTTAACATTTCTTAAGTTTGGTGTCAGGTCAAAAGCGCGCCGGGACAAAGGCGCGAGCAGACAACTGAGCACAGCGCGGAGGCGCGCGCCGAAGAAAAAGACTGTTTTTAGGGGCTACGACGGGGTGTGTGGGGGGAACCCCCCCCACTTTACTTTAAACAGATCGCGCCACGTTGTGGGGGGTTGTAACCCCCCACATTTTACTGAAAACTTAACTTTTTCCCTGTTTTTAGGGAAAAAGTTACATTTTCACTAAAATGTGGGGGGGTTACAACCCTCCACAACACCACCGCGATCTGTATTAAGTAAAGTGGGGGGGGCTCCCCAACAAAAACCCCCGTCGCAGCCCCTAAAAACAGTCTTTTTCTTCGGCGCGCACCTCCGTCTTGCGCTCAGTTGTCGGTGCGCGCCTTCGTCTTCCGCATTACTGTCTATGAACCCTTAAGTTTGATGGACATAAAATGGATTTAACACACATTCATTTATTAATCAATATAAGCAAAGCTAATTATAACGTTAAAAACAATTAAACTAGCAGATGTCCAAAATGACCCAGAAACCCCCCAAAACAATTTCCATGCACATTTCTAGAAGATAAAGAACCCATCAAAACTGAGGAAGTCCTATGATACCACCCATAGAAACTGTACTTCCTCCCAAGTGTTCTGAGAAGTCACAGACATTTAGCACTTAGAACAGACACAAATATTCAGGCACTGGCTTGAAAACAATCAGAAATTTCATCATCAGTTCAGCAAGAGCTGATGGAGGAACAACAAGCAGAAGTACTTCAGTCTCTTGTGGCCTATTAATTATCAATGCTAGTGGTCACACTAAAATGCCTTAGGAGCAAAGACAGCTTAGGCACTACTCGAGGAAAATATACTTCAGCACGTCCCCACAGCCTGGTTCATAAGGAGGGCAGAGCATAAAGAGGGAAAGGTGGTGTTCAAAGATGGAAAAAAGAGCAAATGAGAAAGGAAGGAAAGGGAATGCAAACATCTGAGCTTTAGAATTGGAATTCTACAGCACTGTGGGGAGAAGAGTATGTGGATGAGGTAGATAAAAGAAGCTGCAGAAAGCAAGGAAATAGCAGAGAGAAGGAAAGATAAGAGGATAGTGAAAGGAAACCACTGGAAGGGAAAACACCACACATTATTCTCTGATTTCTAGCACACAATAGAGCTAGATTTACTTGTGTGCCAATGTGCCAGACTTCCACGCTCAGGACCTAAGAAACAGACTGAGCTCCAGAGCTTCAATGCGTGAATGAGGCGATGGTACAGGGAGGAGGATTTTAGATTTGTCAGGAACTGAGTGACATTCTGGGGAATGGGAAGCCTAGTCCGCAACGATGTGCTCAACCAGGGTGGAACTAGACTGCTGGCATCGACATTTAAAAAGGAGATAGGATAGCTTTTAAACTAGAAACTGCTCAAAAGTGCATGGTTTGGAACAAGATATCTTTAAAAGATATCACCAAAATAGGAAAGATAGGTCATCTCATTAGTGAGGCTACAATAGAGACCATAGTTGACCAGGTGTCCTTAAATACAGAACAGATAGATTTTAAAGATTGTAAATTATCCATGTCAACTATTTGGGTTTTTGCCAGGTACTCGTGACCTGGATTGGCTACTGTGGAAAAGGATATTGGGTTAGATGGAGCATTGGTCTAACCCAGTATGGCTTTTCTTATGTTCTTATGCACAGTGGCTACAGAGATTTGACACCTCCTTCAACAGTATTCCCATGTTGTTGCGTCATGCCTCACCACTCTTATCAAAGATTAGGTTCTTACCTGGATAATCTTCTCTCTGTTAATCTACTATGGATTCTGTTCTGGTGTTCAATCCCAACCCGCAAACTGGGTCTTGCAGAAGTGACACTCACAGCTTTCAGCACCTCCCACACTACAGCAGGGTATAGTGCTCCCTTCAGTTTTGTCACCACTGGAATAAAACACAAATAAGAAGGGGTACAGGTAACTTCCCCGTCAACATCATACAGTTCTGTTCTGCTCTGCAACTTATAAGAGAACAAAGAATTAGTAATAAACATGAAAACATTCAAGAATCATAGCAGCAATAATAACCAACCTGCTGTGTTCAACAAGTACTAAGAATCCAAAGGAGCCAGAGGCTGACTAATGCACTTACATATACAAGACAATCTCATACATGGCCAACTGGCTGGCAAGAGAAGAATCGCAGGCCTGGAAATGAAAAATATCCAAGGCGGAAAAGCAGGCGATACAGAACAGACAGAAGGCGAGCCATACAGAATCCGTAGTAAATTAACAGAAAGATAATTCAGGTAAGAATCTAATCTTTCATTCTGTTTCATCTACTCCGGATTCCGTACATATGGTGATGTACCAGAGCAATGGCCATGTTTAGGGTGTGACAGAACATGGCGGCTAAAATAATTTTCAGTAAAAATAAATACGATTATGTCACTCCACTGTTGAGGGCTTTACATGGCTTCCGATATATTGGAGAGTTCAGTTTAAGTGTGTAAATGTTATTTTTAAGTGTTTATATGGGATTTTTTCCCCCCATTATTTCCTCTCTTTTAATTCATATTGTATTCTACGAGGTATATACATAAGTATAAATTACTACTTCCATCTATTAAAGGGATTCAAACTTTAGGTAAACTTTCACATTCTTTGGTATTTACTATGGTGAAAATCTGGAATGACCTTCCTTCAGACATTAGAATTCTCTCTTCATTGACTCATCTTAAAAAAACCTTAAAAACTAATCTGTTTACGAAATATCTCACAGATAACTGATAGTATTCTTTAGCTGATAATTGTATATTGATATCTACTGATTCTTCCTCTTCTATTACTGTTTATCAATCTCTTTAAAATTGTGTTTTGTTAACCGGTTCGAGTCCCTTAAGGGAATGGCCCAGTTTATAAGACCAAGGATTAGATTAGATTAGCCTGCCTACAAAACCGAGGCCCCAAAAGTGGTGCCCTCTCAAGCTGCCACATCCACTCTGTAAAACCTTGTAAAAGTATGAAAAGACCAAGTAGCCAACCTACAAATTTCAGCTGGAGGGACTGACCAAGACTCAACCCATGAAGCTGCAACACTGCTGGTTGAATGAATCTTGAGAGAAACTGGCAGCTGTTTTCCACAGGTGATGTATGTCGACAAAACGGCCATGCAAATCCATCTGGCAATAGAGGCCTTGGACGCTGGCTTACCACGTCTGGACTGACTAGTTAGTACAAACAGATAGTGAGAAAGACAAGTTTCTATAATACCGTATCCTGCTTATCTGAGCTGGCAAACAATCCTCCAAGCTGACTTGGAAATAGGAAACAACTTTCAAAAGGTTACTCTGCCTCTGTGATCCTTGCAGAGCTTGCAGCTCTGAAATGTTTCTTGCTGAGATAATCGCCACTAGGAACACTGCATGACTTTAAGGTCCAAAAGGGATGCATGCTTGAGTGGATCAAAAGAGGCTTTAGTAAGACCCTTCAAAACAATGTTAAGTTCCCATGTTGGGAAAAGAATGACGCAGTAGTGGATGCAAATGAAGCACACCTCTGTGAAATCTAGTCACGTCCGGATAAGCTATAAGTGAAACTGAATCACTTTATGCCCTGAAACATGAGAGACTTGCCAATTGTACTTGGAACGAAGCCACTGCCAGGCCTTTCTCCACACCGGCTTGCAGAAAGGCTAAGACCACTGGAATGGGAGCCCATAATGGCTGCATCTGGTTCCTGTTACGCCACTATTGAAAAGCCGTCCAAGCCTTAGCATAGGCCGCCATAGTAGAGGGCTTCTTCACCCACAAAAGAGTGGCAATGACTATGTCCAAGTAGCCTCTTTGAATTAGGGCCTTGTGCTCAAGAGCCATACCCATAAGACCAATGCTTTGGGGATTCTCTATGTGAACCGGTCCTTGACTGAGAAGAACACGATGAAGAGGGAGCTTGATGCCCTTGTACCGCTAAAGACGGACAAGATTCACATTCCACAGATGGTGAGGCCCATCTGGGGCCACTAGAATTACACGATCTGGACAAGTCGCTATCCTGCGGATGACTCATCCCAACATGGGCCGAGGTGGGAAGACAGAAAAGAGATCCTGGATTGGCTAGGGCTGAACTAATGTATCCAACCCTAAACTAACTGGCTCCGCTCTTCGACTAAAGCATGAAACTTTCGAGTTCTTGGCAGAAGCCATCAAGTCCATTGCTGGTCTGCCACAACGAAGCACAACGAGATGGAATGCCTTTTGAGATAAAGAGAGGCCATTCCCCCGGATCCAAGACTTGTCATCGACTGAGAAAATATGCTTGAACATTTTCTACTCCAGCCATGTGCACAGCAGAGACAGCCTGAAGGTGCACCTCCACCCACCAAAAGAGCACCTGTGCTTCCAGATTCAATGGAACACTTCTGGTGCCCCCCTGTCGGTTTGCATACATTACTGCTGTTGTCAGAAAACACCTGTGCCGCTTTTCCCTCTAGGGCTTTCTCTAGATTTCGTTAACGCTAGCCTGATGGCTTGAAGCTCTAGACACTTTAGGGACCACTGGTCCTGGATGGAACGGTCTCCACAATGGGCTCTCCAGTCAAAAAGGCTAGCATCGGTCGTGAGAGTCATCCACTCCACGATCCAGAGAGGTATGCTCTTCAACAAAGAAGTGTCTTGAAGCCACCAGCATAAGCTGTTCCTGTGCAGTCCCTGAGAGGCTAGCAAGTGATCATGCTGAAAAAAATTAAGACAATAGAACTGGGTGACGTTACAGTGAGCTTCTGAGATTTGTGATGAGAGAAGAATGAAGCACTGAGAGCAGTGACAGGAGCACAATAAAAATTTAAGAAATGTAATTAGTTACTGACAGAGAAAGAAAAACAAAACCAATAGTGCATAGGGGAATCAAAGTACAGAGATGACAAGACTGAGTACACCTGAGGAAGAGCAAACAGATCTTATCTGAAGCCAGGTGCTTTGGAAAAGTAGATAAGTTAATAACTATGGAAACAAAGTTAATAAAGTTAAAATATTTCTATAGAACAAGTTTAGGTAAGAGAGAAATGTGAAGGTAGAAAATTCCAGTAAGCAAATTTCAGTCTGTACTAGGCAGGGACACACGATAAATTGTGTATGCTAAGACACGTCATAGATAGGTTAGAAAAACTTATAAAAAGACAGCGAAGCAATACAGAATTGAGGAAGTCAGCTCTGAGATTTAGAGAGCAACATCTCCCTGGCACAACTATATATATTATATATATATATATTAGTTCCATACAATTTATAGTTGGCTTAATATCATTTAAATTGCTTAATAACATTTAAATTGCTAAAATAAAAGAGAAATTTCATTATACTTGTGCGAGTCTCTGTTGAGTAGGGTATTGCAGCCTAACCTACTCACCCCTGTCCATGGGAGCTGCATCTGAAGAGAATGATGCTGAGGTGACCAGCGAGAGAGGAGAAATTCCTGTAGGGGCTGCATATGTGCCCTGGCCCAGGGAACAACCTCCAGTGAGGCTGTCTTGGAACCCAACACCTGAAGATAATGCCAGGTCCTGGGGGGTTATAATCACTAATAAATCCAAAATTTGTTTCTAGAGATTGTTTGCATTGCTTGAAAAGAAAAACATGGCTGTGTGTCATGTCGAACTGAATGCCCAGATATTCCAAGCTCAGTCTTTGCAGGTGAGCCACCACCTTCTGCATTGCCTGTTCGTACTCCAGCTTGGACGGAGCTCTGATGAGCCAATTGTCCAGATGGGGGTGTACTTGAACACCACCTGAACTGAACTGTCAGATTAACTTCTGTTGGCACCTGAGTTTGTAGTGGTTTAGTTAACCCCATGACGACGCTTTTGGCGAAATGGGTATTCCCATTGGGGTGTCCTGGAAGCCTGGAATTGGCACACAGGAGGAAGATTTATTCATAATAAAGAACTGCCAGAATGGAGCCAAGTATATGAATTTAATCTGTTTTAGGACTATGCTCTTTTGAACCATATGAACTAAATGAATTGTGCGTTTCTGAATCCCATATATTGTTGTAAGATTTTCACGATATATTTGGATGAACTGATTTAATATATATCGCAGTGTGTCTTTGATGAAAAGGTCATAGTGTTAGTTGGTATGTTGGCTTTTAGCATTAGCTGGTACGTTGAGCTCCTTAATAGTTGTGAGTTCTTTTTCCTCCACTTTTGGATATTGATATTATGCTACCTCTTTCCAATAGAAGAGAATAGATTAAAATTTAAAATATACTTGTACCCCATTTTGTGAGGGTGAGCAGCTATTACCACTATTACTTTAGAAGCATAGAAACATAGAAAAAAGCAGCAGAAAAGGGCTATAGCCCATTCCAAGTATCCCCTCCCCTGAATTTACTCCCTTAAAGATCCCACGTGAGTATCCCATTTTCTCTTAAAATCCGTCACGCTGCTGGCCTTTATCACCTGGAGTGGGAGTTTGTTCCAATGATCCACTACTCTTTCGGTGAAGAAGTACTTCCTGGAGTCGCCATGAAACTTCCCTCCCCTGATTTTCAGCAGATGCCCTCTGGTGGTCGAGGGTCCCATGAGCCAGAAGATATCATCTTCTGACTCGATGTGTCCCGTGATGTACTTATATGTTTCAATCATATCTCCCCGTTCTCTTCTTTCCTCAAGTGAGTACAGCCGCAATTTTTTAAATCTTTCTTCATACGTGAGATCCTTGAGCCCCAAGACCATCCTGGTGGCTGTTCGCTGAACTGACTCGATCCTCAGCACGTCCTTTCGGTAGTGTGGTCTCCAAAACTGAACACAGTACTCCAAGTGAGGCCTCACCATGGCTCTGTACAACGGCATCATAACTTCAGGTCTCCTGCTGACGAAACCTCTGCGGATACACCCCATCATTTGTCTTGCCCTGGAGGAAGCCTTCTCCACTTGATTGGCAACCTTCATGTCCTCACTAATGATCACCCCTAGGTCGCGTTCCGCCATGGTCCTAACCAAGATATCACCATTTAGTACATAAGTTCTATGCGGGTTTCTCTTACCCAGGTGCATTAGCTTGCATTTTTTAGCATTGAAGCCTAGCTGCCAAGTAGTTGACCATTGTTCCAGCAACAGTAGGTCGTGTGTCATATTATCAGGTAATAAGCTTTTGCCTACTATGTTGCAAAGTTTGGCGTTGTCGGCGAACAGTGATACCCTTCCTCTAAATCCTTGCGTCATATCTCTTATGAATAAGTTAAATAGAATTGGGCCCAGGACCGAGCCCTGCGGCACTCCACTGATCACGTCCGATGCTTCGGATGGGGTACCGTTCACCACCACCTTCTGAAGTCTACCGCTCAGCCAATCCCCAACCCATGTAGTTAGAGTGTCTCCTAATCCTATCGATTTCAGCTTGTTCAGTACTGAGGGACGCTATCAAATGCTTTACTGAAGTCCAAATATACCACGTCCTGTGACTCTCCGGCGTCCAGTTGTCTAGTAACCCAGTCAAAAAAGCTAATCAGATTAGATTGGCAGGATCTACCCTGGGTGAACTCGTGTTGGTGTGGATCACGCAGTTTTTCTTCGTCTAGGATTGTGTCAAGATTCTGTTTGATCAGTGTTTCCATGAGTTTACACACTATAGACGTGAGACTCACTGGTCTGTAGTTTGCTGTCTCTGTCCTGCAGCCCTCTTTGTGGAGTGGGATTACGTTGGCGGTTTTCCAGTCCAAGGGGATCCTTCCTGTGCTTAGGGAAAGATTGAAAAGAACAGATAATGGTTCTGCCAGGACTTCCCTTAACTCCCTGAGCATTCTGGGGTGTAGGTTATCCGGTCCCATGGCTTTGTTTACTTTGAGTCTTGATCGTTCGTCATAGACGCTACTGGGCGTAAATTCAAAATCTTGAAACGGGTCTTTCTGGTTATCTCCTGTCTGCAGCTGTGGACCAGCTCCCGGCACTTCGAGGGTGAACACTGAACAGAAGTATTTGTTTAGTAGTTCTGCCTTCTCAGAATCTGATTCCGCAAAGTTACCGTCCGATTGCTTCAGGCGTACTATCCCATCTTTGTTTCTTTTCCTGTCACTAATATAGCTGAAGAAAGATTTATCCCCTTTCTTAATTTTCCGTGCTAGCTCTTCCTCCATTCGGAGTTTGGCTTCTCTGACTGCTGTTTTGACAGCTTTAGATCTGTCTAGATAGTCCTCTTTCGCCCCCTCTCTGCCTAAATGTTTGTAGGTGATAAATGCGTCTTTTTTCTGTTTAACTAGGTCTGAAAAGCACAGTTACTTACCGTAACAGGTGTTATCCAGGGACAGCAGGCAGATATTCTTAACACATGGGTGACGTCACCGACGGAGCCCTCGGTACGGACCTTTTTAACTAGAAGTTTCTAGTTGGCCGCACCGCGCGTGCGCGAGTGCCTTCCCACCCGACGGAGGAGTGCGTGGTCCCCAGTTAGGATAAGCCAGCTAAGAAGCCAACCCGGGGAGGTGGGTGGGACGTAAGAATATCTGCCTGCTGTCCCTGGATAACACCTGTTACGGTAAGTAACTGTGCTTTATCCCAGGACAAGCAGGCAGCATATTCTTAACACATGGGTGACCTCCAAGCTAACAAAGAGGGAGGTGGGATGGTTGGCCATTAGGAAAATAAATTTTGTAACACAGATTGGCCGAAGTGTCCATCCCGTCTGGCGAACGCATCCAGACAGTAGTGAGTCGTGAACGTGTGAACTGAGGACCAAGTGGCCGCCTTGCAGATTTCCTCGATGGGCGTGGAACGGAGGAAAGCTACAGAAGCAGCCATAGCTCGGACTCTGTGGGCCGTGACAGCTCCTTCCAGTGAGAGACCGGCCCGAGCATAGCAGAATGCAATACAGGCAGCAAGCCAATTTGAAAGTGTCCGTTTGGAGACAGGACGACCCAAACGGTTGGGATCGAAAGACAAAAATAGCTGAGGGGATGTTCGGTGAGCTCTGGTACGATCAAGGTAGTAAGCAAGGGCACGCTTACAATCCAGCGTGTGCAACGCCTGTTCCCCAGGATGCGAGTGAGGCTTAGGGAAGAAGACGGGCAACACAATGGACTGGTTGAGGTGAAAAGCCGAGACCACCTTGGGAAGGAATTTAGGGTGGGTACGCAGAACAACCTTGTCATGGTGAAAAACAGTGAATGGTGGGTCAGCAACCAGTGCATGCAGTTCGCTAACCCTCCTGGCAGAGGTGATGGCAATTAGGAAAAGCACCTTCCAGGTAAGAAGCCTGAGCGAAGTAGTGGCAAGAGGCTCAAACGGAGGTTTCATGAGTGCTGAGAGAACTACATTGAGGTCCCAGACGACAGGAGGAGGCTTGAGAGGCGGTTTGATATTGAAGAGACCTCTCATAAATCTGGAAACCAGAGGATGAGCCGTGAGGGGTTTTCCGAGAATAGGCTCATGAAACGCAGTGATGGCACTGAGGTGGACTCTGATGGAGGTAGTTTTGAGGCCAGCATTGGACAGCGAGAGCAAATATTCCAATACAGTTTCCACCGCTAAGGAGGTGGGTTCCTGATGATGCCGGAGACACCACGAGGAGAATCTGGTCCATTTCTGATGGTAACATTGGAGGGTGGCCGGCTTCCTGGAGGCGTCCAAGATGAGGCGGACCGGCTGAGATAGGTTCTCAGGAGAGGTCAGCCCGAGAGAAACCAAGCTGTCAGGTGGAGCGAAGACAGATTGGGATGCAGTAGAGACTGATGCTGCTGCGTAAGTAGAGTAGGAAACACAGGAAGGAGAATGGGTTCCCTGGAGCTGAGTTGGAGCAGGAGTGAGAACCAGTGTTGGCGAGGCCACCGAGGTGCGATAAGAATCATGGTGGCGTTGTCCTTGCGGAGTTTGGACAAGGTCCGCAACATCAGAGGAAGTGGAGGGAAGGCATACAGGAACCGATCCCTCCAGTCGAGCAGGAATGCATCCGGAGCCAGACGGTGAGGAGAGAAGAGTCTGGAGCAGAATTGGGGCAGCTGATGGTTGTGAGGTGCTGCAAAGAGGTCCACCTGCGGAGTGCCCCATCGAGCAAAGATGGAGAGCAGAGTCGGAGGGTCCAACGTCCACTCGTGAGGTTGAAGGATGCGGCTGAGATTGTCGGCCAGAGAGTTCTGTTCGCCCTGGATATAGACCGCCCTGAGAAAGAGGTTGCGGTCCGTGGCCCAGGTCCAGATGCGCAGAGCCTCCAAACAAAGGGGGCGAGATCCGGTGCCGCCTTGCTTGTTTATGTAGTACATGGCGACTTGATTGTCTGTGCACAGGAGGAGGACTTGAGGGCAGAGAAGATGTTGGAAAGCCTTGAGGGCGTAGAACATGGCTCTGAGTTCCAGGAAGTTTATGTGATGACGACGCTCCTGTGGGGTCCAAAGTCCCTGGGTGCGTAGATCTCCTAGGTGAGCTCCCCACGCGTAGGGGGACGCATCGGTGGTGATGATCATAGAGTGGGGGGGCAGATGAAAAAGTAGACCCCTGGAAAGATTTGAGGAGTTCAACCACCATTGGAGAGATTGCTGAAGAGATGATGTCACAGAGATGGGATGAGAAAGAAGATCTGTAGTCTGTGACCATTGGTTGGCGAGAGTCCACTGAGGCGTACGAAGGTGGAGACGTGCCAGAGGAAGGACATGCACCGTCGAGGCCATGTGACCCAGGAGGACCATCATCTGTCGGGCAGGAATGGAGGGATGCATGAGTACCTGACGGCAGAGATGGAGCAGGGTCCGCTGGCGATCGGAGGGGAGAAAGGCCCTCATCAGCGTGGTGTCCAGAACTGCTCCAATGAATTGAAGTCGCTGGGTGGGAAGCAGGTGCGACTTGGGGTAGTTGATCTCGAACCCCAGGAGGTGGAGGAGAGAGATGGTGTGATGAGTAGCTTGTAGCACGAGTTGAGATGAAGGTGCTTTCACCAACCAATCGTCCAAGTAGGGGAACACCTGGAGGTTGTGAGACCTGAGGAAGGCCGCCACCACTATAAGGCACTTGGTGAAGACTCTGGGGGAGGAGGCGAGGCCAAACGGTAGCACTTTGTACTGATAGTGGTGGTGTAGCACCCGGAACCGCAGGTAGCGGCGAGAATTCTGATTGATGGAGATGTGAGTGTAGGCCTCTTTGAGGTCCAGGGAACATAGCCAGTCGTGTTGAGAAAGAAGAGGGTAAAGCGTGGCAAGGGAGAGCATTCTGAACTTTTCCTTGACCAGACACTTGTTGAGGTCCCTGAGATCGAGAATGGGACGAAGGTCTCCCGTCTTTTTGGGAACCAGGAAGTAGCGGGAGTAGAATCCCTGACCCCTTTGATCTGGAGGCACTTCTTCGATGGCATTGAGAAGGAGGAGGGATTGAACCTCCCTCAGGAGGAGGGGGGTTTGAGATGAGTGTGAAGCAGACTCTACGGGAAGGTTGTCTGGTGGAAGAGTCTGGAAGTTGAGAGAGTAGCCGTGGCGGATGATGTTGAGGACCCACTGGTCCGACGTGATGACTTCCCAACGGCTGGAGAAAATGGTGAGACGACCCCCGATAGGCTGTGGAAGAGGTAGCGAGGGTGGATGACTGGCTATGCCCTGGAGAGAAGAGTCAAAAGGGCTGAGATTGTTTAGCAGGCTGAGGAGGCTTAGAAGGTTGAGTGGCCTGAGATCGAGCCTGGGCATGGTGCTGCTGTTGACGGGGTCGCCGAGATTGTTGGGGAGGCGGATTGAGTGGCCTGGCTGAGAACCTCCGCTGGTAAGATGATTGAGGCCGATAGGGTCGGGCAGGCGGAGCCTTCTTTTTCGGCTTGATCAGGGTGTCCCACCTGGTCTCATGGGCAGAGAGTTTCTGGGTGGTGGAATCCAGTGACTCTCCAAAGAGTTCATCCCCGAGACAGGGGGCGTTGGCCAAACGATCCTGGTGGTTGATGTCCAGGTCGGAGACTCTGAGCCAGGCTAAGCGACGCATGGCTACGGCCATGGCAGAGGCCCGAGAGGTGAGCTCGAAGGAGTCGTATATTGAGCGGACCATATATTTGCGCATTTGGAGAAGGCCAGAGATGTGTTGTTGGAATAGCGGGACCTTGCGCTCAGGAAGGTACTTCTGGAGGGCAGACAGTTGTTGGACCAAGTGTTTCAGATAGAAGGAAAAATGGAAGGAATAGTTGTTTGCCCTGTTGGCAAGCATGGCATTCTGGTAAAGCCTCTTGCCAAACTTGTCCATGGTCTTACCTTCTCTGCCAGGAGGGGTAGAGGCATAGACACTGGAGCCCTGAGTCTTTTTTAAGGTGGATTCCACCAGAAGGGACTCATGGGGCAATTGAGATTTGTCGAATCCAGGAATAGGGATGACACGGTAAAGGTTGTCCAGTTTACGGGGGGCTCCCGGTACCGTGAGGGGATTTTCCAAGTTTTTGTAGAACGTTTCCCGTAGGATGTCATGCACGGGAAGCTTGAGGAACTCCTTAGGAGGTTGCTCAAAGTCTAAAGCCTCTAGAAAGGCTTGAGACTTTTTGGAGTCAGATTCTAGGGGAAGGGACAGGGCAGCAGACATTTCTCTCAGAAATTTAGAAAATAAGGACTGCTCTGGTTTAGAGGTGGCATCGGGTGCCGATGGTTCCTCATCAGATGAGGAGGGATCCTCCTCGGTACCGAGAGGAGTTTCCTCCCATAAGTCAGGGTCCCTGACCTCTGGTGCATGTCGAGACACCGGGGTGGAGGGCGCGGTATGGCGAGTCTTGGACAAAGACTTTCCAGAGCGCACCGAAACGGTACCAGGGGAGGACGACCGGTGTCGATCTCGGTCCCGAGAAGAATGCCGTACCGCCTGGTGCCGAGGAGGATCCAATGTGGCCTGAGAATGAACCACCGGATCGCCATGAAGTTGTTGGGCCGAAAGGATCGGCATGGAGGTGTTCACCGGTACCGAAGGGGTGGACACCGGGGGCTCGGTACGGGGCTCGGGCCGGTCTGGTACCGGAAGGAGCGGTGCCAGGATAGTGGGCAACAGTTGTTCAAGTTGTTTCTTCAACTGCTCCTGGAGTTGAGCCTTTAAGATGGCCGAGATACGGTCATCTAGGGGTGGCATCGGAACCGCTTTCTTTTTCTTCGGTTCCTTGGATGCCGCTCCACGCCCCGGCGATGAGGAGGCCGATGACGCGGCACTCACCGAGATCGGGGCGGAGCGTTTGCGGGACCGGTGCGATGCCGGTAGGGACGGTGTCGCCACCGTAGCTGGAGGGCGCTCGAGGGAAGAGGAAGGCTTCTTAGCCGGCTTACCTGGCGCCAGCGACGCCGATGTGGGGTCGGTCGGTGTCGAGGTCGACGGTGCCGATTTTTGAGGTACCGCCGTTGAAGGTGAGGAGTCCATCGCCGACTCGGTGCCGAAGAGAAGAGTTTGTTGAATTCTTCGGTTTTTAAGGGTTCTCTTTTGAAGAGTGGCACAGCGGGTGCAGGAGTCCGCCCGATGCTCCGGACCCAGACACTGCAAACACCAATTGTGTGGGTCAGTTATGGAGATCGGGCGTGCACACCGCTGGCACTTCTTAAAACCGACCTGCGGGGGCATGAAGGGGAAGATAGCCTCCGCAAAATCGAAGCCCGAGGCCTGTATATTGGCAACAGGCCCCGCCGGGGCAAAAACGAAAAAAAAAAAGGCAAAAAAGCAAAGTTTTTTTTTTTTTTTTTTTTTGCAAATCAAAGAAAAATAAACCCGAAGGTAAAGAGAGAAAAAATAAGGAAAAAAGCGCGAGCGGGAAGGCAAAAAAGTGGTTTCAACGGCCGTTGAAAAAACACACGCGTCTTCTTCGCTCCGCGGAAACGAAGAAACTGGGGACCACGCACTCCTCAGTCGGGCGGGAAGGCACTCGCGCACGCGCGGTGCGGCCAACTAGAAACTTCTAGTTAAAAAGGTCCGTACCGAGGGCTCCGTCGGTGACGTCACCCATGTGTTAAGAATATGCTGCCTGCTTGTCCTGGGATAATTTCTTTACTGAAACATTGGGGTCTTTTGTTTCTCCTTTGGTGAAAGTGTGGGGGAAGCCATCACCAATCCAAAGGGAAGGGGTGCAAACTAGAAATGCTGTGGGAGAACATGAAATCTCAGATATTTCCTGTGTCCTGGTAAGATGGGACTATGAAGATAGGCCTCTGTTAAATCCAGAGATGCCAGGAATTCTCCCGGAACCACCACTGCAATGATCGATTGGGCTGTTTCCATGTGGAAACGTGGAATCTTCAGAAATGCAATGACTGCCTTGAGATCCAGGATAGGCCTCCAGTCCTCTATGCCTTTCTTGGGCATGATGAAGTATAAGGAGTATCTGCTCGAGTCCGATTCGTCATCAGGGACCGGTTCTACAGAATGAATGTCTAAGAGCCGCTGAAGCATGGCTCGAACCCTGGCCTCTTTTTTCGGCCTCCCAACTGGACAATAGAATTCTATCTTGTGCCCCTCTCATATGATGACCAGCACCCATCAGTCCGAGGAGATCAGTTTCCATTCCCTCCGAAATGCCAACAATCACCCCCCAATGTGTGGAGGTGCAGTTCCAAGCCTGGTATCATTGGGACTTTTTGGAGGAAGGATTGACGCGAGACCCAGAGGTCTGCTGGCATCTGGGATTGCTATAGCACTCTCTGTACCCTTGAAAGGATCTCTGGGCAAAGGAGCTAGAGTTATTTTGGTGGGAGGGACAAAATTAACTTTGACACCCCCCAGGCGGGAGGTGAGGTCTGCTGAATGGCAGTGACGTAGGGTAGTGGTCTGCTACACTGGCCATGAGTTCATCAAGGTCCTTTTCAAAAAGCATCTGTCCTTTGAAGGGCAGTCTGCTTAGGGTTGCTTTAGAAGCAGAGTCACTGGCCCACTGTCTGATCCAGAGCATCCTGCGAGAAGAGATCTCTAATGCTGAGACTTTGCCGAGGATCCTAATGAGGTCATACAAGGCATCCACCACATAATCCACCCCTTCCAGCACCAGCTGGGGGCAGGCGTTCTTCACTGCCGAGGGTACCCTTTGCACTCTCTTGTGGCAGGCCTGTGCAGCAAATGAGGCTGACGTGGCTACCCTGATGCCAAAAGATAGCATCTCAAACTGCTTCTTTAATATACCATGTCTACCCTGTGATCCTGTGAATCCTTTAGCAGCACTCCTCCTTCACTAGGAAGGGCTGTGCACTTGGTGATTTGCAGAGTCCACCTTCAGCTGACCAAACAGTTGCTGAAACTCTAGGGCCATGGAATGAAGCCTAGACATAGCTTTCGCCACCTTTAAAAAGCCTTCAGGGGTCTCCCACTGCTCTGTGACCAGAGCAGTGATGTCCAGGTGCACTGGAATAAAGGAGATCTGAATACTGGAGCAGCTCATGACTGTACATTGAGAAGTGGAAGGCTGTACTTCAAGTTTCAATTCCTTCATCCACCATAAAATGGTGGACCAACTTGAACAGCCAGCGTATATAGGGGTCATGACCCTGATTAGGGGACCACAGAGGCATTCTGCTTGATGGAACCAAAAATGGAATTGGAGTCATCCAGGATGGAGCCAGTGCTTTGAGATAAGAGGCATGGAATCTGACCTCAAACTTGGCCAATCTGGGTCTGAGTGGTCAATATAGATTGTGAGCTCACTGGGACAAATAGGGAAAATGCATTGAGTACCCAAATAAATTAATGTAAACCGTTCTGAGCTAGCCTGGGAGAACAGTATAGAAAATTGAATAAATAAATTGGCACTGGGAACTGGATCACTGATCTCAGGAAGAGAAGACACTTCCTAGAAACACGACGACGTACTCGCTGACTGAGGAGTACAGCCCGGGACCATTAGAAAAACAATCTCCATATGAGATGGACAAATTCTGGGGAGAAGCCTTGTACAGGTCTAATAACCAATGCTTAACGGACCACTGACGAAGCTGTCATGGAATGCACGGACTCCACACACCGGCACTTCATGCCCTCGCCAGTTTCGGGTACCGGGTGGGATTTTCTCAGGACATGGATAGGGCTAAGCATGAAGCTCCTGACCCCTCCCTCATGCATGCCATGGCATGTAGTACATGGAAGTAGAGAATGACACGGTGGATGTTACCCGCGGCTAGCCACAGGTAACCCGCCAAAACAGTGAAGGGAGAAATAGGTGCTCACCGCAAGTACGGGGACAAGGCCATCCACCGCCCCGTGGAGTGGTGAATGGCCTTGTCCCCGAAGTTAAGGGAGGGAACGCACGTGGTCACCGATCACGCGCGGTCCCCTCCGTCCTTCCTTCCTACCTACCTGAATCTATCTCCCTCCCTCGTGGCACGTTTTAAGGTTTGAGACTTGTTGAAAGCTGCCTAAGCGTACGTGCAGTCGTGTGCGTGTGGGCAGAAGCTTCTCCTCTGACGAGGAAAAGCTTCTGCCCACACACGCACGCAACTGCACAGACACTCCAGCGGCTTTCAACAAGCTACTCAAACCTTAAAACGCACCACAAAGATAAGGGGGAGGGAAGGAGATGCATGGACCGCGCGAGGGGTGCCGAAGGAGAGTGAGGTGGCGAGAGGGAAGGGTGGATGCTACGGGAACGGGGCGGTGAAGGGGACGGTGGTCTGGTGACAGGGCAGTGACGGGACATATTTTTTCCCCGTGTCATTCTCTACATGGAAGCTCCTCCACCGGCAATGCATCGCAACTGACACATGGATTCATGCTAGCACATGAATGCTAGCTGAGGAGTCCATCCATTTTGATTTTTGTAAAAATTGAGGGGTTTTAATGCAGAAAAAAGCTTTAGAAAAAAAAATACTTTAAAATCCAAGATGGCTACCGCCAGAAAAACCGCACCAAAAAGGATCCATGGAGACTTAATTAAAAAGTAAGAAAAGTGAAAATAAGGGTTTTAGAGGTGGAAGACCTGGAACTCCATCCTTGGAAACTTTCATGAATGACTTTTTCAGACCCCCCTTTCCCCAATTGTCCCATAGGAAATAATGAGGTTGTATTCACAGTTCTGTGCAGTGCCTGCCTGTCAGCTTTTTCCTGCAGTTGAAGTAAAGGCAAATGACTTTCTGTTTCCGCACCAAAAAGGATCCATGGAGACTTAATTAAAAAGTAAGAAAAGTGAAAATAAGGGTTTTAGAGGTGGAAGACCTGGAACTCCATCCTTGGAAACTTTCATGAATGACTTTTTCAGACCCCCCCTTTCCCCAATTGTCCCATAGGAAATAATGAGGTTGTATTCACAGTTCTGTGCAGTGCCTGCCTGTCAGCTTTTTCCTGCAGTTGAAGTAAAGGCAAATGACTTTCTGTTTCAGAAACTTCAAAAAGTTACTTCAATCCTTGAAATCTTCAGGCTGCAAGTCAAATTGACCCCAACAGACATCCACTCACAGGTAATTTCAACACACGATGGGGGTGGGAAATATGCAGTTGGCACCCTGATATCCTGAGGGTTCTTACTCAGGGCACTCTCAGCCTGTGTTTAAACCTCTGAAAAAATTCAGAAGGCAATTTGGCTCCCGTGTGCCACTTCCCGAGCTCTGAAGTGGCACAGAGCAGGCTGGCCCCACAGGACCACCTGAAGGTTTGCCCTGTGAAGCTGCAGGCCAGCTCCACAGAACCTGCATGCTTCCCCAGGTAAAGATCCCCTGAATAAGGGGTTTCAAGGCACCAAAGCCATAGAAAAGAACAAGCAGAGAAGATCAGAAACACCTCTGCATGAACCCTTGCAAAAGGAAAAAACTGAAGGGGGCACTATACTCCACTTCAATGTGGGAAGTGCTAAAAGCTGTGAGTGTCACTTCTGCAAGATCTGGTTCTTGGGTTGGGCCTGAACACCATACGTGCGGAATCCAGAATAGATGTAACTAAATGTTCATTTAAATTAAGTTTTTTTTTTCCCACTCATCAACAACCATACTCCAGAAACAGCACATATCCAAACAAAACCCAAAACTGAACTGCAAGAACTGAACAAGTTCCATATTCCTAAGTCAATATTTGGTGCAAAAAAACTTTTGGCAGCTCTGGGTTGAGAAAGACGAGTTGAGCGTTTTAAGGTTGGGACCCGCTGATTGTGCCCAGTAATTTGTGTCCCACTAACTGGGTACCCGTGACCTTTATGCGCCATTGGTTGGATGCAGGGAACTTTTGGCGCTGCCTCAGTAGGAGAGTTGGTCTCACTTCCACCTCCTTCAGCACCATCCTAACAGCTTAAGAAAGAATCACAAGAGCCCTAGCAGGTGCTCTCCCCTACCGACCTGCCTCACTTCTCCAATAGCAGAAGCAGGTGTTCAAGGAAGCAGAGATAGAAACTAGAGAATGACACGGGGGAAAAAATTTGTCCCTGTTTCTGCCCCGCCCCATCTCCGCCCCATCCCCACGAGCTTGGTCGCCGCAAACCATCTGATCCCATCCGCACAAGCCTTGAATAGTTTTATACTGAACTTATTTTATTAAAGTATAAAAACAAACAATATTCTATATAATTGTCATTTTATAAATCTGAGTTCTGGCTGCTGAATTAGAGGAAGAGATCTTCAGCTGGCAGGGCTTTGTTTATAAACGTTTATCAACACAGCTACAATACTACTTTATCCTAAAGAAAACAAAAAGAAAAAGATATAGAAATTTTTTTCTATCTTTGTTGTCTAGTTTCTGCTTTCCTCATCTTCTAATCATTCTCTTTCTTCCATCCACTGTCTGCCTTCTCTCTGCTTCTTCCATATGGCATCAGTTCTATTTCGATGCCTCTACCAGAAACTGTCTGCCTTTACCTTCCATCTCCCCCCCCCAAAAAAAAAAAAAAAAATTGATCTAGCACCCATCTTCTTCCCTCCGCTCCCCCCATGGTCTGGCATCTCTGTCTTCTTTACTACCATCTCTCACTCCCTCTCCCAGGTGGTTTTTAGCATCTTTCTCCTCCTTTCCTCCCTTCAGATCTGGTATCTGTCTCCTCCCCCTCCCCTAATGCTCTGGTATCTCTCTCTCTCTCTTCTCCCTTTCTTTTCTGCTCTTCCTTCTCAATTTGTTTTCTACCTCTTGTCTACTTTCTTACCTTCCAGTCCTCAATTTCCTTTTATTGTGTCTACCTACAGCTTGCTACCTCTTTCCCTCACCCCTTCCAGTATCTCACTAATTCTATCCTCTTCCCCAATCCAGCATGTGCCCTTTTTTCTTTATCCCCTCTCTTCTGCTCCTCCTTTCTCCACTTCTTTAGCATCTGCTTCCCTCTTTCCTCCCAATTTCCTTCCAGTGACTGCTCCCCTCTCTCTCCTCTCCACTTCCTTCCAGCATCTGTTCCCCTATCCCTCCCCACTTCCCTTCCCAACTCTACTCTCCATTTCCCTTCAGCGTCAGTTCCCCCTCTCCCATCCCCGCTTCCATCCAGTGTCTGCTCTTCCCTCTCTCTCGACTTCCCTTCGGCATCTTCTCCTCTCCACTTCCTTCCAGTGTCTGTTCTCCCTTCTCTCTCTCTTTCTCTCCTCCCCACTTCCATGTGGTGTCTGCTCCCTACTCTCTCCTTCCCATTTCCCTTCAGCATCTGTTCCTCTTTCCCTTCCCCTTCAGCATCACTTGACCTCTTCCCCTCATCAGGCCATCTCCCTCCCTTCCTGTCACCTTCACGGGTGCTTTTCACAATTGAGGTATTTTTCTCCGAGTGGCCTGGATGCCACAGCCTTCTCACAGGTTGCATGCGACCACCCCGAAGCTTCTCTGACACAATTTCCTGTTTCCCTCTGGGCAGCTCGATTTAGAGGAGAGGTTTTGAGGCAATTGTGCGCAACTTGTGAGAAGGCCATGGCATCCGGGCTGCTCAGAGCGAAAACTCAGAAAAGTGTAAGCAAAGGTGAGAGGAAGGGGGGGGAGATAGCCCGACAAGGGGAAAAGATGCGAGGACCATGGCGATAGGGAGGGAGGGGGCTGCAGGACTGCAAAATCATGAGGAAGGCTGCTGATTAGGAGGAGTGGGAAGGGAGGCAATATTCAGCAGATACTTTACTGCGGGAACAAGGCCATTCACCACTCCACGGGACGGTGAATGGCCTTGTCCCCATGGCTACTAATTTTTTTTTCGCCCCATTACTGCAGGTTACCTGCGGCTAGCCGTGGGTAACAATCACAGTGTCATTCTCTAATAGAAAGGAGAAAGTACTATCATGGAAAGGCAAGTCAGAGAGGCAAGCTGGCAGGGAAGAGCTCCTGCTGGGGCTTTCAGGAAAACACTGAAGGAGGCATAGAACAGCCCAGACAACCAACAATATTTTTAGGACTTTGGACACTGGCATTTGGGTGCCCAAAAATTCAGCACCTAGGTGTATCAGTGCCTGGCTGGCAGTGCCTAAAAAGCAGCATCGAAATGGCCGCACCAAAATAGCAGCGCCTAAAAGTCCTGCTTCAGTTTTAAGGTTGTTTTATGTACTTTTTGTATTTATGTTATAAGTGTCAAAACCACGATTGCCTCTTAAGACAAATAGGCAATGTATAAAAATTTTAATAAATAAATTACAGCCTGGGAGTAATGCTCCCTCTAAGGATTGGCTGGGTGCATGCAAACTTTTCTCATGCGAGTGACAATTTCTAAAAAAATTGTGTGTGTGTGAGCAACAAATTCTAAAAACCAACAATTTTCCAGATTTCCAATTATTTTTGTGAACGACCATATAAAATCTGCGAGTGACGTTCCTAGAATGTATGAGCGATTGCTCATGTGCTCAGCTTAGAAGGAACATAGCCTGGGAGCCTATTGGGATAGGTCTTTACCAATTCTGCTCTCTTTGATTTTTAAATACCTCAAATTCTTAAAACCAGCCATTAAATATTTAATACAAACAAGTATTATCTGAATCAATTCAATTTTAATCTTACCTCCCACAGTTAATTTCATTACAGTACTTTTACAACTGACCAATACTTAATTGCAGTTTGATTTCCTGGTAGACGGTGTGTTTCCTGCTTGTCAGCTGATCCCGGCTTGTGCCGAACCCTGGGTCCCTGCTCAAGTCATGTTTAGTTTACTGGTGAAGTTGTGATGTTAGTGAGCCTTGCAAACACAGCTCCTGAAGACGCCAGGTGGCGAAACAGTGTCTTGTGTTGAGCTGAATGCTTTATGAATTGAAGAACAGGACCATCATGAAGACAGAGAGGCCTGCCGATTGTATTTAAGAAACTGTGATTTTCATGTTCTAGACTGTTGTGCAACTCTCCGCTTGAAGCCTCTTTGACTAGAAGATCATGGACTAATGAACTCATGAACTAACCAAGATCCAGTTTTGGATAAAAGTAATCACAATGACTAGTATGTGTGTGAAAGTTGGGAAGCGAGTTTGAGTGATGGGGATTAGGTTCACTGACTAAATTATTCTGACATTTATTAATAAATTAAGTATTGGTAAGTTGTAAAAGTACTATAATGAAATGAACTGTGGGAGATAAGATTAAAATTGAATTGATTCAGATGATACTTGTTTGTATTAAATATTTAATAGTTGGTTTTAAGAATCTAAGTTATCCAATAGGCAGCTATTTAATTAACTGAAAAAAAACCCTCAAGCTTAGGCTTTAGGTTGATTTTTAAATACGAGACAATACTGAAACTGCTCAAGATCTATCAATTTCCTTGTTGAGCGTTAATGTACAACAACCTTCAAGCCAAACCACAGATTCTCACCTGGATTGAGGTCAGAGCTCTGACCAGGCCATTCAAGGACATTTACCTTTTTGTTCCACAGCTGCTGCACTGTAGCTTTGGCTGTATGCTTTGAGTCGCTGTCAAGCTGAAAGGTGAACGTCTATCATATTTTCAGCTTTTTTGCTATTGTAGAAAACTAGCTTAAGTCCATAGCTATGTACCAAACTTTAGGCGTGAACAGCTCAATGGCTGGTATAAATGCTCATGCCTAACTCTGGTGTGCAACTGCTAATATTGTAGAACCTGTGACTGTAAATGGTAAGCCCACCCATGCCCCCTGGGTCCATATCCTCTTGCAGTTATGTGCTATGGATTTTCTGCACACAATTTATAGAATATCAATTAAGGGCAGTTATACACATAGCTTCAAATTAGTGCTAATCACCCACCATCTAAAATCAATCAATTTTTAAAGTTAGGTACATAATTAACCTTACTGGATAATCTGTGTGCAACTTTGCATGCTAAGTGCAAAAACAAGCACCCACTCCCTGCTCTACTACTACTAATCGTTTCTATAGTGTTATTAGATGTACTCAGCGCTGTACATTAAACACTTAAAAGACAATCCCTGTTCATAGAGATTGCAACCTATTAAAAACAGACAAACAGGACAAATGAATAGATGAAGCTATACATACTGTAATCAGAAGCAGCCAATCACAGACTCAACAATAGTACTGCGCACTGTTAAATTAGAGGCTGACTGAATTTCAGTTTCAACACTGAAACTGACTCAAAGTTCTGCTTCAGGTTTCTGCTGCATTTTACTCTCCCTCCCCCCTACATAGGGTTACCAGATGTCCAGATTTCCCCCAACATGTCCTCCTTTTGAGGACATGTCCAGGGGTCCAGACGGGTTTTCAAAAGCCTCCTCAAATTGCATCATGCAGGGAGGAAATCCAGATGCCACATGACGACATCACACGCATGCACGACATCATCACGTGGCATCCGCGCATGCGTGGATTTCCTCCCTGCCCAAGAACAGGCAGCGGGGGGCAGGGATGGGTGAAACTGGGCAGGCCTGGGGGGGCGGGTCTAGGGATCCAGATTTTCTGATTGGAAAATCTGGCAACCCTACCCCTGCACCCCACCCGCGATCACTCCTGCTACTGCTGCTCCTCTCTGCATAGTAAACAGGCTGCGCCACTGCCCTTCCCCTTCCTGGCAGAGACCTGACCCCCCTCAGGCTACCCAACCACTCTAAAGACCTTTTCCTAGCCTACCTTAACAAACCCTGGTGGTCTAGTAGCCTTTTCGGGGACAGGAATAGAGCTCACTTGTTCCTGCTTGCTACCTCAGCACTGCCAAGGAGAAAGGCGGGTGGCAGTGCAACTCATTTTCTGTGTGGTGGGGAGGGGATGGGGCATAGTGGTATGCATTTTCTGCCTGGAAGGGTGTGTTGGGAGGGCAAGTCTTTTTTTTTTTGCTTGTTTCAGTTCCAGTTTTGGATGAAACCAAGCAGCAAATCTCAGCTGGTTTCAGTTGGTCTCTAAATAAAACTTTTTTAAAAAACCCACCCCAACACAGTCCTTTTTCTTTGATTTGACAAGAATGTACACTGCACAGAACTGGATTGTCTCTTGTGTGAGGCGTACGCAACACTGTACAGAGAAATAATGTTAGAGAAACAATAGTAACAGTAGTAGAAAAACCAGGAGTTCATGGTGGTGTAACCATAAGAGTTATTAGCAACAGAGATGGAAGTCAACAGGAACCTGCCAAAATATGGTAGCCATGCCATTTGGAATTAAAATTTCAAAATTATTGAATTATTTATTTACTGTGTCAGCATTTTCCAGGAGGATTAATGCCACTAATACAGCTTATTGTCAGACACTAAAAATCAAACCCTGACCCAAGCCACTCCTCGCAAACCTATGCTAGGATGGAGTTGTTTAATTACTCATACAATGCTCCAAATAAAAAATACTTTAGCCCTCTAAGGTGAACACAAGTAATTTCCATCTGAAGCATGGCAAGATATAGCATGATTCGTTTTCAACACAAGAGCAAAATGGTTTTGCACAAAAAGCTTGTAAACTTATCTGTGCGTAAGATGAGTTTGAAGGAATCTTCCAGGCAATTACCTGAAGAGTTCTTTAGCTTCTGGAAAGCGAAGCTGGGCAAAGTGTATAAATCCTGCCTGTTGCAGGATTCTTCTGTACATTACCTGCAAGTGAAAAAAAATATATAAATATAAATATATATATATATATATATATATATAAAATAATCAGGTGCTACACTTCTTCCAAACTGCAACTTAATCACCAGCTATCACAGCATAAGACAAAAGGTAATTTTGGATTCCAGTACACAAAAGCCATCCTCCATAACTGATTGCATACTATATTTATTTCTGCCTTTCATTAGTAATTTTGATAGTCTTCAAGTCTCTGCACTTTCAGCCCTTTTTTTCCTAAATAAAATAAAGAATGGCAAACAGACCTGTCTTTCATTTGGCTCACATATTAAAAATAAAATAAATAAATAATAAATGTAATAAGTGCAATGAGCATACAATAATGTTTATCAGTCTAAGGCAGTACTGCAGTTCTCAAATCTGTCCCTCAGAGATCTTTGACCAGTCAGGTTTTCAGGACATCCACAATGAAAAAGTTCAATATACAGTGGTGCCTCACACAACGAACTTAATTCGTTCCAGGAGCAAGTTTGTTATGCGAAAAGTTCGTTATGTGAAACGCGTTTTCCCATAACAATACATGTAAAAAAAAATAATTCGTTCTGTAGCATAAAATATGCTAAGATGACATAAAAAAAGATAAATTTTTGGTTATTATTTTTATTTAGATACATCTAAAAACATAATTGTTTTTTAAAACAACACACATTTTTTAAATTTAAAGACAGACTAAGTAGAGTCTAATTTTACAGTGAGAGAGGGCAGAGTCTCAGCGGCAAAAACTGGGACTTAACTGTTCATTTTTTTTTTTTTTTTCTACCGTGTTTCCCCGATGATAAGGCAGGGCCATCAAATAAGACAGCCCCCCCTTTTTAGAAAAAAATGTAAAATAAGGCACCCCCCCGCAAATAAGCCACCCACCGATACCTGCGCTTACCCGAATCGGGTGGTACGGTGGGTGACTCCGTGTGGTCCCTGGCACCCCCGACACGATCGGGGCAAGAGGGAGCTCAAGCCCTCTTGCCCCCCCGACTCCCCGACACGATCGGGGCAAGAGGGAGCTCAAGCCCTCTTGCCCCCCCCGACTCCCCGACACGATCGGGGCAAAAGGGAGCCCAAGCCCTCTTGCCCCGCCGATTCCCCAACTCCCCGACAATATCGGGCCAGGAGGGAGCCCAAGTCCTCCTGGCCACGGTGACCCCCCTACCCCCACCCCGCACTACATTACGGGCAGGAGGGATCCCAGGCCCTCCTGCCCTCGACGCAAACCCCCCCTCCCCCCAACGACCGCCCCCCCCAAGAACCTCCGACCCCCCCCAGCCGACCCGCGACCCCCCTGGCCGACCCCCACGACACCCCCAACCCCCTTCCCCGTACCTTTCTGTAGTTGGCCGGACAGACGGGAGCCAAACCCGCCTGTCCGGCAGGCAGCCAACGACGGAATGAGGCCGGATTGGCCCATCCGTCCCAAAGCTCCGCCTACTGGTGGGGCCTAAGGCGCCTGGGCCAATCAGAATAGGCCCGGGAGCCTTAGGTCCCTCCTGGGGGCAGGGCCTGAGGCACATGGTCGGGTTGGGCCCATGTGCCTCAGGCCCCGCCCCCAGGAGGGACCTAAGGCTCCCGGGCCTATTCTGATTGGCCCAGGCGCCTTAGGCCCCACCAGTAGGCGGAGCTTTGGGACGGATGGGCCAATCCGGCCTCATTCCGTCGTTGGCTGCCTGCCGGACAGGCGGGTTTGGCTCCCGTCTGTCCGGCCAACTACAGAAAGGTACGGGGAAGGGGGTTGGGGGTGTCGTGGGGGTCGGCCAGGGGGGTCGCGGGTCGGCTGGGGGGGCGGTCGGAGGTTCTTGGGGGGGGCGGTCGTTGGGGGGAGGGGGGGTTTGCGTCGAGGGCAGGAGGGCCTGGGATCCCTCCTGCCCGTAATGTAGTGCAGGGTGGGGTTAGGGGGTCGCCGTGGCCAGGAGGACTTGGGCTCCCTCCTGGCCCGATATTGTCGGGGAGTTGGGGAATCGGCGGGGCAAGAGGGCTTGGGCTCCTTTTTGCCCCGATCGTGTCGGGGAGTCGGGGGGGCAAGAGGGAGCCAGGCGGAGAGAGGGCAGTTAAGCGCAGTGCCTGCGCGGAAGGATGCAGCTCGGGCGACTTCGTTGTGTGAAACGAAGTTCGTTGTACGAATCAAGACATAAAGTTCGTTGTGCGCAGCGTGCGCTGTGCGAGGCGTCCGTTGTGTGAGGCACCACTGTACAAGTATAGCTTCAAGTTCTCTATTGCAGAAACGCTAAAAATCTAACTTGAGATTTCTTGAGGACAGGTTTAGAAATCACAGCTCTAGAAAATGAAGGCAAAACATTAATCAGGCCTAAATTACAGGCAGAACATTACAAGAACACTACCATGCAGAAGGCAGAGATGAGTAGGTGAGCTATATTGCTTTGATTCTATTTTTTTAATCTAATGGAGCGCCAGGTGCAACTCAGAAAACTGCAGGACTGACCATGAACTTCCTTGCTCTATATATATTACTGTCAAAGCATTTTAGCTGAAAATATAACAGAAAAAAAAGCTATATCCATTCATCCCACCTCACAATTGTGCATTACATCTGTGCAATGGCATAGACTATAAAACGTCCAGGGACAATCAATCCTTCAAAGCCTTATTTGCCAGTCTGACATTGCTGCTTCTCTACGGAGTTGATTTCAGTCCCATCTGGAGAGTCAGGCTACAGCAGATTAGAACTGTGACTAATACATCTTCCCTACATCCTATGAACATGGCTATACAGCAGGGATTTGCTCTTGCAGTCATATATAATATTTTACTGCCATTTATACAGATTTCAGAGTTGGAAGTTATCATTTATAGAAAAATTAGGTTCTTACCTAGATAACCTTCTTTCTTGTAGATGTGTCTAGTGGACCTAATGCTAGAATTTTGCAGCTGAACCCCCAAGTTGCTTGCAGAATGCTGTCAATCATCTTTTGAACTTCACTTCCTTCTTAGGGAGCTGCTCCTGCTGCCTTAGTTTGTACAAAAGCAATCAAGTATCACTGTAATGACAGACATAACCGGAAGGAGGTAAACGGGAAAAAGTCCCCGATACTACATTTCAGTTCTGCTCTGTAACAAACATTCTAACATTCTATTAACATTATAACATTCCAATAACTGATCAAAACAGGTACAAAAACTGTGTGTAAGCAGTACTAATCATAGCTACTCACATGTCCTGTTATCAAGCAGAGACTTAACCTATACTTTACATTCTTGAGTGGTTTCCTTTTTTTTTTTTTATATATCCTCTCAGTTCATCTGAGAGACAGAGAATTCTCCAAATTCAGACTGATCTTAAAGCAGAAGGCAGGTGAAACCCACTGACAAGGCGGAGCTTCAGGACCACTAGACACATCTATAAGAAAGAAGATAATCAAAGTAAGAACCTAATCTTTCTTTCTAGTGAAATGTGTCTAGTGGTCCTTAACGCTAAGGACCTACCAAAACAATCCCCTGAGTCTAGGGCAGACACGCTGAGCCTGCCTTCAAAAGGAGGTCCTGAAAGCGGTGTCTTTCCTGGATGCTCCCTCTACCCTATAGAACCTGGTAATGTATAAGGGGTAGACCATGTAGCTGCTCTACATATTTCCTCGGGCAAAACTGCCCGAGTCTCTGCTCCTCTAGTGGAGCTCGCTTTCAATGCGATCAGCAGCTGCTTACTGCAACCCACATATGCGGAGGAAATGGCCATTTTAATCCATCAGGAAATCAAGGCTTTGGACATTGGCTTTCCTTTCTTGGTATTACTGGTCAGAACTAAAAGCTGATCTGATACTCTAAAAAACTCATTGGTAACTTTGAGGTACTGGAGAAGCACTTGCTTAATATCCAGCAAATGCAACGCTTTAAGCTTTTTCTTAGACCCTGTAGGGTGAAAAGTGGGTAAATGGAAATCCTGATTGACATGGAAGGCCAAGACTACTTTCAGTAAGTAGGACAAAACCGTGCACAAGGAGAGTCCTGCTTCCATATATTTAAGGAACAATTCCCTGCAGGACAGAGCGTGTAATTCAGAAACTCGTCTTGCCAAAGTAATCACCACCAGAAACACCACCATGACTGAAGGGAAGCCTCCTCTAAGGACTCATAGGGAGTTCTACTGAGACCTTGTAATATGGTGTTAAGATCCCAAGAAAGGAAAGGGAAATGCACCGAGGCACAATCAAAGAGCCTCTTTAATAAACCGGGTGCTATCTAGATGAGAGGCCAGAGAGCCCCTTTTGTGCCCCTCCCCCTGAGCTTGGAAACAGGAAATGCCTGCTATCTGAACCTTTAACGATCCAACTGACAGTCTCTCTTGCAAAAAGTCCAGGATTACAAAATCAGAGCTTATAAGGGATCTACATCATCCATAGCACTCCATTGCTGAAAGGACTTCCAGGCCTTGGCATAGGCTGCTACCATCAACAGCTTCTTAGCTCTAAGCAGAGTTGAAATGATGTCTGAGTAACCCTTGCTTGTCATGGCTGCTGCCATCCCTCAAGAGCCCTGCTGAAAGCCCAAAGTGTTCTGAATTCCCTGAGTGAGAAGATACACTTGAACCAGCAATCTGAGGCATTCATCCCTCTGAAGGCAAACTAGGTTCGCATACCATGGTCTGCAGGGCCAATCAGGTGCCACTAGGTCTACCAACCCCAGATGATTCACAATCCTGCAGATGACTCGCCCTAGCATAGGCCACGAGGGAAACATGTACAAGAGCCCTTTCTCTAGCCATGATTGGACTAACAGGTCCAACCCCGCACTTCTGGGCTCATATTTTTGGCTGTAAAAGTGAGCCACCTTTGTATTTACAGCCGAGTCAATCAGATTCACTTGTGGACGCCCCCACCACTGAACTATGGAAGTTGAACACCTGGGGGAACAGCAACTATTTCCCAAGTTGAGAGTCTGCTGAGAAAGTTGGCCAGCACCTTTTTCATTCCTGCTAAATATGCAGTCGAAAGGGCCTGCAAATGAGCTTATGACCACCAAAAGAGGAGTTGAGCTTCTAGGCATAGCGGGGTGCTTCTGGTGCCTACTTGCCTGTTAACCTAGGACACCACTATTGCATTGTCTGAAACGCTAGTTGATGGCTCTGAGTTTTAGTTGATTTATGGACCACTTCTGCTAAGCCAGTGTCCAATGACCCTGAACTGAGTGTCCACTGCAATGACACCCCCCCCCCCCAATCGTAAAGGCTGGCATCAATCATTAGAATCTCCCAGGAGGAAATTTGGAGACATGCCCCTAGAGAGGGCAGCCTGGTGCAGCCACTATTGCAGACTGCTCTTCACTTTCAGTACCCAGGGAAGCTGTTGCTGAAGAGAGTCAATCTGAAGTGATCCATCGAGAAATGACAGAATCTTGGAAAGTCCTCATGTGTGCTCTCGCCCAAGGGAACACCTCTATGGTTTCTATCATCGACCCCCAGGACCTACAGATAATGCCACACAGTGGGAGTCAGAATCTATAGCTGATCCAAAATCTGATTCCGAAGCATCAGTCTGGAAGAAAGAACTGGCCTAAGACTGTGTCGAACCAAACTACCAGGTACTACAAGCGCTGAGTTGGCTCCAGCTGGCTCTTCTTGAAACTGATGATCCATCCCAAGTCGTGGAGGAGTTGGACCACTCTAAAAACTGCCAGTTCATATTCTTCCTTGAATGGGGCTCTGATTAGCCAGTCGTCCAAAGTTGCAGCTGGATCCCTGCTATGAGGAGGTGTGCTGCCACTACCACCATCACCGTGGTAAAAGTCTGAGGTGCCATCACGTGGTCATAGTCTTAGCCACTTGCAGAGACACGTCTGGTGAATTGCAGAGACCAGCTTTGTGATGTGCAGGAAAGAATGAGGTCGGAGTAACTGAGCTGCTTATAATTTGAGCAATACGAAAAAGGGGGAGGGGCTAGAGGAATGTCCAGCTTCAATTCTTGTAGGGAGGTAGAAACAAAGCCTGAGCGCATAGAGGCTTTGAACAGCCGGTGCACCATAGGGTCTTCCCCCTGGTCCAAGGCCACTACTGCTTCTTGACCGCTGCTCTCATGCAGAGAACCAGACTCTGCCAGAACATAAACATCATGGGACAATAGTTATATGGAATCAGACTTTCATCCTCACAGTCTAGTCTGTGTCCTTGTCTGGTCACAGGCAAATGGGGGAGATCCCCTTTGCCACTGCCTCTATTGTGCTAAACGAAGATGCTGTGAACCAGGGGTGCCCACACTTTTTTGGCTTGCGAGCTACTTTTAAAATGACCAAGTCAAAATGATCTGCCAACAATAAAATTTAAAAAAATACAAAGCACACTATACGCAGAGAAAATGTTAATGGAGGGTTTTTTTTCCCCAAAAAGGTCAAGGCAGATTTTAAAATACGCAATGTCACCTCAGTAACAACTATACAAAAATAGACAAATATACCCCCTCCCCTTTTACTAAACCGCAATAGCGGTTTTTAGCGCAGGGAGCTGTACTGAATGCCCCGCGCTGCTCCCAACGCTGATAGGCTCCCTGCACTAAAAACCACTATTGCGGTTTAGTAAAAAGGGCATTAGTGCAAAATATAGACAGCAGATATAAATTCTCAAACTGACACATTTTGATCACTAAATTGAAAATGAAATCATTTTTCCTACCTTTGTTGTCTAGTGATTTTATGAGTCTCTGGCTGCACTTCCTTCTGACTATGAATCCAATCTTTCTTTCTTCCTCCTACATGCTTCCTCTCCTCCTGACCTCATCCCAACCAACATCTCTCTCTGTCCCTCCATGAGTCCAACTTTTTCTTCCTCTTTTCCTGCCCCCCTCCCCTTTCTTTCTTTCTCTATGCCCCCTTCTTTCTTTTCGCTTTCTTTCTCTCTCCTTACCCCCCTTTCTTTCTGCCCTCCCCCCTTTCTTTCTCTTGTCTCTCTCCAGGGAAGGCAGCACTATTAGTTGGTCAATGGAGGAACAGCAGCCTATTTAATTCCAGGAAGCATGAAGCTCTGCGTCTTTCTTTTTCTCTTCCTGCCCCCCCAAGCCATCGTCTTTCTTTCTCTCTCCCTGCCCACCACCCCAAGCCACTGTCCTATCTCTCTCCCCCTCCCCCCCCAAGCTGCCACCGACAACTTCTCCCTGCTTCTCCAATGTGCAAAAGCCAGGCCCGTGCAACCATTACACAAGCGTTCTCCCCTCTCCCCCCCTAAGTCAGAATTGACATGGGGGAATGCTTGTGTAGTGGCTGCACGGGCATAGCTTTTGCGGGTCGGGGAAGCAGGGAGAACGCGACAATGCGAGTCTATCACGGTCGACCTTTTGGCCACCCCTGCTTTGAACCCTCAGCATTTCAAACACGAATTCCACATAAGACTCACAAAATCTGGGGTGAAGCTTTGTACTGGGGGTCTCGAGGATCCCAGCAGCATCCTGATATTCGTGATCACCACAAGTCTGCATTTGGTCAATGCACCTTTGGAAGGCTCTGGAAAGGATCTCTCCTTTAGGAATGTGCCTCCAGTGGATCCCCACACCTGGAGGTTTTGGAGGAGGCTGATCCCAAGGCTCTTGCCCCTCCCCCACATGCACTGTTGCACGCAAGAGATGAACACTCCTTGTCCAGCCATCCAACGCAAATCTGGCATGATATAGGTGTAGGAAGGCCTGAGGGGTTGATTTTTAAGTAAAACTGAAGAGTTCTGAAGTAGATGGAAGCTTTAGAAAAAAAAGATAGTTTAAAATTTAAGATGGCTACTACCAGTAAAATCGCACCAAAAACGGCCCGCGAGGAATTCCCTAAAATACAAAAAATGCAGGGATAGGTGTTTTACAGGTGGGGACATTAGTTCCGGCTGCAGAAGCCTTCAAAATTCACTTTTGGAGATTGTTCCCCCCTCCCCCGATTTTTCCTATAGACTGTGCCATATGCCTGCCTGCTTCAGCTCAGAAATGCAGCTGGGATAAATGGAGAACTCTGTGTCACAGGTTCATTGGATGAACTTGGTCTTTGGGCTGCCAGTCAGACTGAGGTCGGACCCCCAGAAAATCTCATGCTGCATAGGGGGAGAGGACCACACAGCTGGCCTACTATTAATCTCGGCCAAGCCGGGAAGAACCAAACAGCCTGTGCTCAAGCTCCTTATAAATTAGGGTTGCAAGCAACTATGCAATGGATGGCCCCCGAGCTCAAAAACTACAAAAGCAAGCTGGCTAGCTAGGTGTCCCCAGAGGGCTGATCCTGCTAGCAGCAGACTTCTGCAGCATGAGTCTACATCTTCGCCCAGGCAGAGGTCCCAATAAGTGACAACCTCTGCATAGAGAATGACAGAATTTGTCCCTGTCTCCACAGAGAATTTCGGGAAACCATCCTGTGTCATTCCTTAGTGTCTATCTCAACCTCAGTCCTCCTACACCAGCATTCTTCAATGCAAAGCTTGAGATTCAGTGGATGTACCCATTCATAATCTGATTCTTCCCTCTCTCCTTAAAGAATAACTTGGGGATGGTTTTCCGCGGTTAACCACGAGAATGGAGACAAATTCTACTCTGGGCACTGAGCCTCTCACCAAACACTTAGAAAAAAATACCTCAAAATAATAAAACCGCAGAGCAGAAACATTTCTGAGCAACTTGATTGCAGAAAAAAACTTGAGAGCTCTTCTGAGCAGGGGCCGTCTATTGCATGTTAAATGAACAGCACTGTGTACGCCTTTCAGCACTATATAAACAATAGCAGTAGTAGTAGTGAGGGGGCAGAACAGCTCTCTGGGAAGGAGGTGGCATTCAAAAGATGACTGACAGTATTCTGCAAGCAACTTGTGGGTTCAGATGCAAAACAAAGATTCCAAGTTTAATCAGCATTTGATATACCGCATTGGAAAAACATCTATGTGGTTTACATATATATATCTAATAAAACAAAGTTAAAATGAGGTAAAAGGATAGAACTACAATATTAATAGCAAAGAGAATGAAATAAAACCCAAGTGTTCAGAACCACTAGAAACATTGCACTAAAAATGCTTTACTCCATTTTTTGACACATTGATCACAAGATGTTTAAAGTCAGTTGAGTAGAGATAAGTTGGCTCTTTATGTGAATAAAACTAGCAATGTTTTTCTGCCTAGGTACAGAATTTAGGAGTAATTTTTAACTACCCCTTATAATTGTGTTCTCTGGTTTAATAAGGTGGTTAAAAATGCTTTTTAAATACTTTGGTAAGAAGAAGAACTACTTTTATGTTCAGATAGTTTTTATACAGCTCTTACTGTAATTCGATTAGCTTGAGCAAACAGGCAAAATACTGCAAAATGCTTTAGCGTGTTTCTGTTCTCATGTGCTAATCACACGTTAAGGGCTTAACACACTAATTATCATAATTTATTTATATATTAATTTGATTTTCTATACCGTTCTCCCAGAGGAGGAGCTCAGAACAGTTTCCATGAATTTATTTAGGTACTCAAAGCATTTTTCCCTGTCTGCCTCAGCAGGCTCACAAGCTATCTAATGTACCTGGGGCAATGGAGGGATTACCGTATTTTCACACATATAACGCGCGCATTATACACGATTTTACAAACCAAGTATAACCATGCGCGTTATATTCGTGAGCGCGTTGTACAATTTTTTTTACATAGTTCCCCCCCCTGACATCCGATTCACCCCGCAGGACCGCTCGCACCCCCACCCCGAAGGACCGCTCACACTCGCACCCTCACCCCCACCCCGAAGGACCACTCGCACCCCCACAGCCTCCCACCCACCTCCATCATGGAGAAGCTGCCTACTGTTGTCCTGCTGCTTCCTCTGCCTGCGGTTCCGCCCCTTCTCTGAGCCCTGCGTCTGCACTGCTTCCTCTTCCGGCGGTCCCGTCCTCTCTCTGACGTCAGAGAAATGGCGGGACCGCCGGAAGAGGAAGCAGCGCAGACGCAGGGCTCAGAGAAGGGGCAGGACCGCCGGCAGAGGAAGCAGCAGGACAACAGTAGGCAGCTTCTCCATGATGGGGGGGAAGGAGGCTGTGGGGGTGCGCGCGGTCCTTCGGGGTGGGGGTGCGGGTGCAAGTGCGAATGCGAGCGGTCCTTCAGGGTGGGGGTACGAGCGGTCCTGCGGGGGGGGGGGTGGAATCGGATGTCGAGGGGGGGGCATCAGGCTTTCAGGGTGGGGACAGGACTTCAAGGGGGGACAGGACTTCAAGGGGGAGAGGAGAGTCGGGGCGGGCGAAAGGAGAGTCGGGGCGGCCAGAGAAGAGTCGGGGCGGCCAGAGAAGAGTCGGGGCAGGCGAAAGGAGAGTCAGGGCGGCCAGAGGAGAGTCGGGGCGGCCAGAGGAGAGTCGGGGCGGGTGAAAGGAGAGTCGGGCAGCGACGGGAGAGTCGGGGCGGCATGCGCAGTATACGGGTGTGCGCGCTATATAAAAATTTCTTTACATAAATTACAGTTCCCCACACGCTATACCCGTGTGCGCGTTTTACACGGGTGCGCAGTATATGAGTGAAAATACGGTAAGTGACTTGCCCAGGGTCACAAGGAGCAGCATGGGCTTGAACCCACCACCTCAGGGTACTGAGGCTGTAGCTTTAACCACTGCGCCACATCAGTTTGCAATTATGCACTGAATATTACAATTAGGTTTTTTAACTAGCTTTGGGGAAGGAAGGTATTTGACAACTACTCTTGTAACATTCCAGTAGCCTGACTTCCAATTGGAAGTTCAGGATAAGGTAGGGAAAGTTAGCTGAGAGAAAGTGGTCAGGTTAATAGTGGTTCAGCCCACTATTAACCTGAACCATATCGAAGTTGTTTGTGCTAACAGACCCTGTAGTAAAAGGTAGTATGAATATAACACTAGAAAACGTCCTTCATATTTAAGATCTGTTTGTCAGGACTCTTATAGCTTCCCATAGGAATTCTCTTTTCCCTAGCTCCATACTATAATGAAATGCTAGGTCAATTTGTAATATGTCACTCCTGCTGAAAAATCTAATTTAGTGAATTGGATGTGGGATTAGCATTTACAGCAAAAACCCAGCTTGCTGACAGGAATAGTTCACTTGTATTAGAAGATTGCCCATAATCCAAGAATAGGTAAAAGAGGAGGCAGACGTGTAGTGATGTATAACATTTTTTTTTTTAATTTAACACTGGTAGTTTCAATAGTGATCCCTAGGTTAAATAATAATAATAATTTTTATTCTTATATACCACCGACACCAGTAGTTCTAGGCAGTTTACATGAAAGAGAACTGGACAATCAGTGAAAAATACAATTGAGTAAAAAGTACATAGATATAGCATAATAACCATCAATCAGGTAATAAATTTATCAAACAAATAAGTCTTAACTATGTTTTTGAATGAGCAGTAAAGTGGGGATTGAGAGACAATTTTACCTACCCATGATTGCAATTTGCCCGCTTGAAAGGCTAGTATTCTATACAGAAATGTCTTCTAGAACACTAGCCTTTCAAGCGGGCAAATTGCAATCATGGCTAGGTGAAATTGTCTCTCAATCCCCGTCTTACTGCTCATTCAGAAAAATAGTCAAGGCTTACTTGTTTGATAAATTTATTACCTGATTGATTGCTATGCCAACTTGAGAACAATTCAATAATGTTTCCATTTCTGTAGAGATAATATTGATATATAGATCTCTAGGATTTTGGGCTGATATTCAGAAGCAATTATATATCTATAATGCAATTATCTGCACATTATCCTCATTTGATTATTGTAGGAGACATCATTTCCACTTAGAAAATGCTCAGGATATACATGTGGTTAAAGATTTTTTTTAGATTCACTAAAATATATTTGCTACCTACTATTCCTACACAATAAGAAAAAGGGTACTCTTTGGATATGGAAGTGTTTACACCACAACCTTAACTTCTGGTTCTTGGTATCCAGTCCCATGGTCAGCTAATTTTTCTTTTAAATATTCTTCTTGTCTAGCCCATGTACTATGTCAAAATGCACAAATGTTTGTTTCTAGAGGCAAAACTGATCTTTATCCCAGGTTACTCACAATTTAACATTTGAGCCATCTGAACCCAGTATTATATTTTCCAAATGGAATTCCTTAGTTTTTTTTAAGTTTTAGATTCTAATGCACCTCTCGCAAAAAGAAAATCTTTTCCATGCTGTACGACCCATATATAAGAACTGAAACAAATTTGTTGTTAACTGCAACATGCATAATCTTACTACCAATCAATCACGGAGACAGCATATGAAACCTTATAAACAGGAAGTTGCTGTAGCTAGGAAGAAAACGTATGCCAAACTGATAGGAGTTCCTAATCCTGATCAGAAAGTGTTATTTCTAAACTGTAAAAAAAAAACCCCAACAACAACTTAACTTCTTTACCTAGTAAAGCAGTTACCAAATTATAGGAAGTGTTTGGCTGCTATTATTACTACTAAAGGTGGTGCAACCAGTTACTAAGTTTACATAACATAAGAATAGCCTTACTTGGTCAGACCAAAGGTCCATCAAGCCCAGTATTCTGTTCCCACGGTGGCATTTCCAGGTCACTAGTGCCAGGCCAAAACCCAAAGAGTAGCAACGTTCCATGCTACCAATCCAGGGCAAGCAGTGGCTTCCCCCAAGTCTTTCTCAATAACAGACTATGGATTTTTCCATCAGGAAATTGTCCATACTTTTCTTAAAACCAGCTATGCTATCTGCTCTTACCACAACCTCTGGCAAGGCATTCCAGAGCTTAACTGTTCTCCGAGTGAAAAAATATTTCCTCCTATTGGTTTTAAAAGTATTTCTCTGTAAGTTCATTGAGTCTTCCCTAGTCTTCGTAATTTCTCACAGAGTGAAAAATCGATCCACTTGTACTCGTTCTACTCTACTCAATCATATTTCCCCTTCAGCCGTCTCTTTTCCAAGCTGAAGAGCCCTAACTTTTTTAGTATTTCCTCATAAGAGAAGAGTTCCATCCTCTTTATCATCTTGGTCGCTCTTCTTTGAACCTTTTCTAGAACATAAGAATTGCCGCTGTTGGGTCAGACCCGTGATCCATTGTGCCTAGCAGTCCGTTCACGCGATAGCCCTTAGGTCAAAGACCAGTGCCCTAACTGAGACTAGCCTTACCTGCGTACGTTCTAGTTCAGCAGGAACTTGTCTAACTGTCTTGAATCCATGGAGGGTGTTTTCCCCTCTAACAGCCTCCAGAAGAGCGTTCCAGTTTTCTACCACTCTCTGGGTGAAGAAGAACTTCCTTACATTTGTACAGAATCTATCCCCTTTTAACTTTAGAGAATGCCCTCTCGCTCTCTCTACCTTGGAGAGAGTGACCAACTAGTCTTTATCTACTAAGTCTATTCCCTTCATTATCTTGAATGTTTCGATCATGTCCCCTCTCAGTCTCCTCTTTTCAAGGGAGAAGAGACCCAGTTTTTCTAATCTCTCACTGTATGGCAACTCCTCCAGCCCCTTAACCATTTTAGTCGCTCTTCTCTGGATCCTTTCGAGAAGTACTGTGTCCTTCTTCATGTATGGCAACCAGTGCTGGATGCAGTATTCCAGCATGATAACCTTCTCTGATCTGTTCATGATCCCCTTCTTAATCATTCCTAGCATTCTGTTCGCCCTTTTCGCCGCTGCTGTACATTGCGCGGACAGCTTAATTGACTTGTCGACCAGTATTCCCAAGTCTCTTTCCTGGAGGGTCTCTCCAACTACTGCACCGGACATCCTGTATTTGTGTATAAGATTTTGTTACCGACATGCATCACCTTACGCTTTTCCACGTTAAACTTCATTTGATATGTCAAGGCCCGTTTCTCGAGCGTATTTATGTCACATTGCAGGTCTTCGCAATCCTCTTACGTCTTCACTACTCTGAACAACTTCGTATCGTCTGCAAATTTAATCACTTCAATCGTCGTACCAATTTCCAGGTTGTTTATAAATATATTGAAGAACATGGGTCCAAGCACCAAACCCTGCAGCACTCCACTCATGATGCTTTTCCAGTCCGAGTATTGTCCATTTACCCACACTCTGTTTCCTATCCGCCAGCCAGTTTTTAATCCAGGTGAGTATTTCACCCTCGATTCTATGGCTCGCAATTTTTCGAAGTAGTTGTTCATGTGGAACCTTGTCGAACACCTTCTGAAAATCCAGATATACAATGTCAACCAGGTCACCCTTGTATTTCTGCCTTTTTACTCCCTCGAAGAAGTACAGCAAGTTCGTCAAGCAAGATCTTCCTTTCCTGAAGCCATGCTAGCTGGTCCTCATCAGATTGTGCCCGTCAAGGTGATCAATGTTGCGGTCCTTTATCAGCGCCTCTATCATCTTTCCTGGTACCGAGGTCAGACTCACCGGTCTGTAGTTTCCCGGATCTCCCCTCAAACCTTTCTTGAAGATCGGCGTAACATTCACCAGAGACATGGTAACATTCAACAGAGACATGGTTCAGTGAATCACATGGATGGGATGCAAACATACCGGGATATAATCTTTTTAGGAAGGACAGAGATGGTCAAATAGGTGGAGGAGTAGCTCTCTATGTAAAGATCAATATCCAAGCGACCGAAATGCAAGAGACCTGGGGAGAGGAAGAAGCGATATGGATTGTTCTGAAAAGAGAAGATGGAACTTCTATCTATGTGGGTGTAGTCTACAGACCCCCGACTCAATCGCAGCAAATTGATAAGGATCTGATTGTGGATATCCAAAAGTTTGGAAGGAAAGAGGAGGTTCTGCTGTTGGGAGATTTCAACCTGCCAGATGTGGACTGGAATGTTCCGTCTGCAGAATCGGAAAGAAGTAGGAAGATTGTGGATGCCTTTCAAGAGGCTCTGCTCAGACAAATGGTGACAGAACCCACAAGGGAAAAACCGATATTGGATCTGGTCCTCACAAATGGAGAGAGTATCTCTAATGTTCGAGTGGGTGCTCACCTGGGAAGTAGCAATCATCAAACAGTTTGGTTTGATATAACGGCTAAAGTGGAGAGCGGCCCCACGATACTTAAAGTCCTAGATTTCAAACGTACAGACTTTAATGCTATGGGAGAGTACCTGAAGAAAGAGCTGTTAGGATGGGAGGACATAAGAGAAGTGGAAAGACAGTGGTCTAAGCTGAAAGGAGCGATAAAAATGGCTACGGACCTTTATGTGAAGAAAATCAATAAAAACAAGAGAAAAAGGAAGCCGATATGGTTCTCCAACCTAGTGGCTGAGAAAATAAAGGCGAAAGAGTTGGCGTTCGTGAAATATAAAAAAAACCATGAAGAGGAGAGCAGAAAGGACTACAGGGTGAAACTGAAAGAAGCCAAGAGAGAGATACGTCTGGAGAAAGCACAGGCGGAAGAACAAATGGCTAAAAATGTAAAAAAGGGAGACAAAAATTTTTTCAGATATATTAGTGAAAGGAGGAAGATGAAAAATGGAATTGCTATGCTAAAAGATGCTGGGAACCAATATGTGGAGAGTGATGAGGAGAAAGCAAATGTGCTAAACAAATACTTCTGTTCTGTGTTCACAGAAGAAAATCCTGGAGAAGGACCGAGATTGTCTAGCAAAGTTACACGAGGAAATGGAGTAGATTCTGCGCCGTTCAGGGAGGAGGGTGTTTATGAGCAACTTGAAAAACTTAAGGTGGACAAAGCAATGGGACCAGACGGGATCCATCCCAGGATTCTAAGGGAGCTAAGAGAGGTTCTGGCGAGTCCTATTAAAGACTTGTTCAACAAATCTCTGGAGACGGGAGTGATTCCTGGGGATTGGAGGAGAGCGGATGTGGTCCCTATTCATAAAGTGGTCACAGGGATGAAGCAGGAAACTACAGGCCGGTGAGCCTCACTTCAGTTGTTGGTAAAATAATGGAAGTGTTGCTGAAAGAAAGGATAGTGTACTTTCTTGAATCTAATGGGTTACAGGATCCGAGGCAACATGGCTTTACAAAAGGTAAATCGTGCCAAACGAACCTGATTGAATTTTTTGATTGGGTGACCAGAGAGCTGGATCGAGGACATATGCTAGATGTAATTTACTTGGATTTCAGCAAAGCCTTTGATACAGTTCCTCATAGGAGGCTGTTGAACAAACTTGAAGGGCTGAAGTTAGGACCCAAAGTGGTGAACTGGGTCAGAAACTGGCTGTCAGACAGATGCCAGAGGGTGGTGGTTAATGGAAGTCGCTCGAAGGAAGGAAAGGTGAGTAGTGGAGTCCCTCAGGGATCAGTGCTGGGGCCAATCCTGTTCAATATGTTTGTGAGTGACATTGCTGAAGGGTTAGAAGGAAAAGTGTGCCTTTTTGCAGATGATACCAAGATTTGTAACAGAGTAGACACCGAAGAGGGAGTGGAAAATATGAAAAAGGATCTGCAAAAGTTAGAAGAATGGTCTAATGCCTGGCAACTAAAATTCAATGCAAAGAAATGCAGAGCAATGCATTTGGGGATTAATAATAGGAAGGAATCATATATGCTGGGAGGAGAGAAGCTGAAATGCACGGACGGGGAGAGGGACCTTGGGGTGATAGTGTCCGATGATCTAAAGGTGAAAAAACAGTGTGACAAGGCAGTGGCTGCTGCCAGAAGGATGCTGGGCTGTACAAAGAGAGGCGTAGTCAGTAGAAGGAAGAAGGTGTTGATGCCCCTGTACAGGTCATTGGTGAGGCCCCACTTGGAGTACTTTGTTAAATTTTGGAGACCATATCTGTCGAAGGACGTAAGAAGACTTGAGGCGGTCCAGAGGAGGGCGACGAAAATGATAGGAGGCTTGCGCCAGAAGACGTATGAGGAGAGACTGGAAGCCCTGAATATGTATACCCTAGAGGAAAGGAAAGACAGGGGAGATATGATTCAGACGTTCAAATACTTGAAGGGTATTAACATAGAACAAAATCTTTTTCAGAGAAAGGAAAATGGTAAAACCGGAGGACATAATTTGAGGTTGAGGGGTGGTAGATTCAAAGGCAATGTTAGGAAATTCTACTTTACGGAGAGTGTGGTGGATGCCTGGAATGCGCTCCCGAGAGAGGTGGTGGAGAGTAAAACTGTGACTGAGTTCAAAGAAGCGTGGGATGAACACAAAGGATCTAGAATCAGAAAATAAGATTAAATATTGAACTAAGGCCAGTACTGGGCAGACTTGCACGGTCTGTGGCTGTATATGGCCGTTTGGTGGAGGATGGACTGGGGAGGGCTTCAATGGCTGGGAGGGTGTAGATGGGCTGGAGTAAGTCTTAACAGAGATTTCGGCAGTTGGAACCCAAGCATAGTACAGGGTAAAGCTTTGGATTCTTGCCCAGAAATAGCTAAGAAGAAAAAATTTAAATTGAATCAGGTTGGGCAGGCTGGATGGACCATTTGGGTCTTTATCTGCCGTCATCTACTATGTTACTATGTCACTTTCCAGTCTTACAGAATACTTCCTGATTTGATCAACAGATTGGCTATTAGTTGAAGCAGTTCAGCTATAGCCCCTTTCAGTTCTTTGATTACTCTCGGATGGATGACATCCGGTCCCGGGGATTTATCGTTTTTAAGCCAATCAATCTGCCTGCATAAATCTTTAAGACTGATCGTCAACCCTGTCAGTTTCCCGTCTTCGTTTCCTGCATATAGCCTGTCGGCTTCGGTATGTTGTGTATATCCTCTTCGGTAAATACAGAAATTCAAAAATTGTGTTCGGTTTGTCAGCGATGGCTTTGTCCTCCATTAGCACTCCCTTTATTCCATGGTCATCCAACAGCCCTACCGCTTCATTTGCGTGTCGTTTCCCCTTAATATATCGAAAGAACAGCTTGAAGTTTTTTGCCTCCTTAGCTATTTTTTCTTCGTAGTCTCTTTTGGCCCCTCTTACCACCTTATGGCACCTGCTTTGATGAGTTTTGTGCTTTTTCCAGTTTTCATCCTTTTTGACATTTTCCATTCCTTAAATGAAGTCTTCTTGTCTCTGATCACTTCCTTCACTGCTACTGTGAGCACATCGGTTCCTTGTTCTTTTTCCTCTTGGATCCCTTGTTGATACGCGTATATATAGATTTTGCACCTCGGTGACTTTGTCCTTAAAAAGGGACCACGCTTGCTCTAGCGTTTTCACAGTGCTTATCCTCTTCTTAATCTTCTTTCCCACCATGAGTCTCATCCCTTTGTAATTCCCTTTTCGGAAGTTCAGTGCCGTGGCCATCATTTGGATCGATGTTTTGCCCCTGTGTCCAGGTTGAAGCGAATCATTTTGTGATCACTGCTTCCCAGCGTCCCTTCTACTTCTACACCATGCGCTGGTCCTCGCAGTCCATTTAGAATTAAGTCCAGAATTGCATTTCCTCTCGTATTTTCCTTGACAAGTTGTTCCAGGAAGCAATCGTCTACAGCATCCAGGAACTTGGTCTCCCTACTGCAGCTGGAGGTGCTTGGGTTCCAGTCTATCCCCAGATAATTGAAGTCACCCATGATAACTGCGTTGCCTCTCTTGCAGTTGCGTTTAATCTTGTACGTCATTTCTCCATCAATTTCTTCGGACTGCCCTGGGGGTCAGTAGTAGATGTCAATCTTCGTTTCCATTTCATTTGTTCCCAGAATTTTGACCCATATAAACTCTACCTTATTTTTCGTTTCTGGCGTGTTCTCTCTGGTAGATTCAATTCCTTCTTTGATGTATAGGGCAATACCCCCACCTTTTTGACCCACTTTGTCTCTGCGGTTTAGCTTGTATCCTTGTAGCACAGTGTCCCAAACGTTTTCCTCGTTCCACCATGTTATGTTTCCATGATGCCAATGTCAAGGTTATCTTTTTGTGCCATAGCTTCCAATTCCCCCATCTTATTCCTTAGGCTCATTGCATTCATGCACATACACTTGAGTTTGTGGCCTGTTACTTTCTTGCATTTCCTTCTCTCTTGTGTCCCTTTCGATCCGTCAGGATTTCTGTCTTGCCTATGATCCGGTGAGTCTTCCCTGCTATCTTCCTGCACGGTATCCTCTGGGTATACCCATTCCCGAACCATCGACTCTTGGTCTACTATCGGCTTTCCCCTTCTTCCTAGTTTAAAAACTTCTCAATTTCTCTTTTGATGTTGCTTGCAATTAGCCTCGTTTCGTTTCCGCTGTGGTGGAGTCCATCCTTCCTGAATAGCTTGCTCTTCCCCCAGAACGTCGTCCAGTTGCGCACAAAGTAGAATCCTTCTTCCTCACACCAGCGCCTTATCCATTGACTGCTTGCAGCTCCATTGGCCCTGGGAACCGGCAGGATCTCCAAGAATGCTACCCTCGGCGTTCTCGTCTTCAGCTTCCCTCTTAGTATCCGGAACTGGTCCTTCAGTCCTTCCATGCTGTAGTTCCTGTTGCTCACGTTGTTTATCCCCACGTGGATCACCACCGCCATATCTTCCTCTTCTACGCTGTTGAAGCGGCTCACTATATCTTCTACCTTGGCTCCTGGTAGGCAGGTCACCAGCCGATCCTGTCTTCCTCCCGCTATGTGGCTGTCAACTTGTCTGATGATGGAGTCCCCCACAACGATTGCTGTCCTATCTTCTCTTGCCTCTCTAGCCACAGGTCCGTGTCCCTGGTGTATGACCATCTCTCCAGCCATAGGTCCGTGTCCTCTGTGCATTTCCATCTTCCCTCATCCTGGCGTTGGCTTGCACTGGACTCGTCTTCCTTGTGATTGTCCTCCAGGTGGTCCTCGCTCACTGTAGGTATATCTTGGTAGCTCCACTGTTGGTGATTTTCCACGGCCTCCCTGTATGCCTGTTCAATTAACTTCTCTAACTCCCTGACTTCTTCCTCAATGGTTTCCTTTGTCATGAAGTTTTCTGCCTCTCTGTCCTCCTTTACACTGCTCAAAGTGCTTCTAGTTCCAGTATTCTGAGCTCCAGGAGTCTGACTTGCTTCTTCAGGCCCTCCAGTTCGAGTGCATACATAAGACCGCCTCCCAGAGGGGAGGTAGTCATATGTATGGCAAACGGTGCAGAAAACTGGGTAGCTCAACATCCTGTTCTGTCTGCTGCTTCCATTGCTGTCCGCTTGCCGGTCTGTCGTCTGAAGTGGCTTCTCCTTATGTAGGAATCTATGTAGTGTCCTCGGTCTTACTGTGAAGTCCTTTTCTTGATTTCAAACCTGCTAACCCTGTTGCTTGTGTGTGTCGTCTGTGTCTGCTACTACTACGATTGTTTATCTACTGCTTGTCTGTTCTGTTGCCATTGTGGTACTTGCCTGTGTAGGTGTCCTTCCTTAGTGTTTCTTCTTTGCTTGGCCCTTCTTAAGGCCCTTCGCAAAGGCACTTGCGTTAAGGTGAGCGCCTTTAACGCTCACCTTCAATGTGTGCTGAACGGCTGAGCTCTATTGGCCCCTCCTCTTTTAAGGAGGAGCACCAATGGATGATGTCGGAGCTACCTCTCACCAATTACCCTTGCTCTCTCCTGCTTCCCCCTCTCCTGTTCTCTTCTCTGCTTTTCTCTCCTGCTTTCCTGCCCACTATATCTTTCTTTAGATGAGGAGACCAGAACTGAACGCAATATTCCAGGTGAGGTCACACCATGAAGCGATACAGAGGCATTATAACATTCTTAATCTTGTTAACCATTCCTTTTTTAATAATTCCTAGTATCTTGTTTGCTTTTATTGGCTGCCATCGCACATTGGGCGGAAGGTTTGATCATATTGTCTACAACAGGGGTCCCCAAAGTCCCTCCTTGAGGGAGATATCCAGTCGGGTTTTCAGGATTTCCCCAATGAATATGCATTGAAAGCAGTGTATGCACATAGATCTCATGTTTCAATGCATATTCATTGGGGAAATCCTGAAAACCCGACTGGATTCGGCCCTCAAGGAGGGACTTTGGAGACCCCTGGTCTACAATGACACCCAGATCCTTTTCTTGGGCGCTAACCCCCAAGGTGGACCCTAGCATCTGGGAATTGTGCATCACGGGACAATTACTTTCCACATTGGTGATGCCTTTGTTTCTTAAATAAATGAAGTAATAACTTAAGAACTGAACTGTGTGTTTATTCAAGTTCTGTTTTGGTCTATTATATTTTGTTTAAAGATCAGAAACCATTCAGTGTGACATCTATGCAATAATAGGGCAAATCAGGAGGGAGTAAATATTCTATCACCACTGCACTGCCGTTCATCAGCTTATTGAAACCACAAAGATGAAAACATCTCTCAATCATAATCAAAAGTATTAACTAAATCCAAACAAACACATTAATATGCTTACAGTCTAACTAACTCTAAATCATGAAACATGAATTAAAAAAAAAACAAACGGCAGGTCATAGAGACTTCTGGAAAACGAGCTAATAAATTATATATACAGTAGAATGGTTATTGTATTTATATGGTTTTGCACTTTTGTTGGCCTTGAAACTCAATAAATATTTAAAAAGAAAGTACCGTATTTTCACGTAGATAACGCGCACCCGTGTAAAACGCGCACACGGGTATAGCGCGCGGAAAACACACATTTATGTACAGAAATTTTTATATACCGCGCACACCCGTATACCGCGCATGCTGCCCGACTCTCCTTTTGCCCGCCCCGACTCTCCTCTGGCCACCCCGACTCTCCTCTCTTCCTTGAAGTCCTGTCCCCACCCTGAAAGCCTGATGCCCCCCCCGACGTCCGATTCACCCCCCCACAGGACCGCTCGCACCCCCACCCTGAAGGACCGCTCGCACGCACCCCCACCCTGAAGGACCGCTCGCACCCCCACAGCCTCCCAACCCCCCCATCATGTAGAAGCTCCTACCGGTGTCCTGCTGCTTTCTCTTGGCGGTCCCGGCCCTTCCGTGAGCCCTGCGCTGCTTCCTCTTCCAGCGGTTCGCCCTTTCTCTAACGTCAAGCCCTCTTGCCCCCCCCGACACGATCAGGTCAAAAGGGAGCCCAAGCCCTCTTGCCCCGCCGACTCCCCAACTCCCCGACAATATCGGGCCAGGAGGGAGCCCAAACCCTCCTGGCCACGGCGACCCCCTACCCCCACCCCGCACTACATTACGGGCAGGAGGGATCCCAGGCCCTCCTGCCCTCGACGCAAACCCCCCTCCCCCCAACGACCACCCCCCCCAAGACCCTCCGACCGCCCCCCCCAGCCGACCCACGACCCCCCTGGCCGACCCCCACGATACCCCCACCCCCCTTCCCCGTACCTTTGTGTAGTTGGCCAGACAGACGGGAGCCAAACCCGCCTGTCCGGCAGGCAGCCAACGACGGAATGAGGCCGGATTGGCCCATGCGTCCCAAAGCTCCGCCTATTGGTGGGGCCTAAGGCGCCTGGGCCAATCAGAATAGGCCCGGGACCCTCCTGGGGGCGGGGCATGAGGCACATGGGCCCAACTCGACCATGTGCCCAAGGCCCCGCCCCCAGGAGGGACCTAAGGCTCCCGGGCCTATTCTGATTGGCCCAGGCGCCTTAGGCCCCACCAGTAGGCGGAACTTTGAAACGGATGGGCCAATCCGGCCTCATTCCGTCGTTGGCTGCCTGCCGGACAGGCGGGTTTGGCTCCCGTCTGTCTGGCCAACTACACAAAGGTACGGGGAAGGGGGGTGGGGGTATCGTGGGGGTCGGCCAGGGGGGTCGTGGGTCGGCTGGGAGGGAGGGCGGTCGGAGGTTCTTTAGGAGGGGCGGTCGTTGGGGGGAGTGGGGTTTGCGTCGAGGGCAGGAGGGCCTGGGATCCCTCCTGCCCGTAATGTAGTGCGGGGTGGGGGTCGCCGTGGCCAGGAGGGTTTGGGCTCCCTCCTGGCCCGATATTGTTGGGGAGTTGGGGAGTCGGCGGGGCAAGAGGGCTTGGGCTCCCTTTTGCCCCGATCGTGTCAGGGGGGGCAAGAGGGATTGAGCTCCCTCTTGCCCCGATCGTGTCGGGGGTACCGCAGTTGACTGGGGCAATAGAGCTTGAGCTCCCTCTTGCCCCGATCGTGTCAGGGAGTCGGCGGGGCAAGAGGGCTTGACGTTAGAGAAAGGGCGAACTGCTGGAAGAGGAAGCAGCAGGCGCAGGGCTCACAGAAGGGCCGGGACCGCCAAGAGAAAGCAGCAGGACACCGGTAGGAGCTTCTACATGATGGGGGGGGGGGGGTCGGGAGGCTGTGGGGGTGCGAGCGGTCCTTCGGGGTGGGGGTGCGTGCGGTCCTGCGGAGGGGGGTGAATCGGACGTCGGGGGGGGGAACTATGTAAAAAAAATTTTATATAGCGCGCTCACGCGTATACCGCGCAAGGTTATGCACGGTTTGTAAAAACACGTATAACGCGCGCATTATATGCGTGAAAATACGGTAATGATCAATCTGTTACTAGAGGGGCTAAATTGGATAGTATTTGTTGCTTTAGTTGCTAGTTGAAATGGATTGAAATTCATTGAGGAATATCATTACTTGTATAATAAGCAAAATAGTAAAAACTCTATAATATGAATGTCGATATATTTTTATGGCCTGAAGTTTACTTTTTGCCTGTTTACTTTTTGCCTCTTGATTTAATTTAAAGATATTAGTATAGAGCTTGATTTAAATGACTTTTTTCTTCATAAAATTTCAAATGAATATTTATTGTAGCAGGGATTTATTTCATACTTTTGATTTCAGTACCTTAAATTAGAAAATGACACAGGATCAAATTTTTCCCCGTTCCCATGGGAACTCATTTCCCTATCCCGTCCACGTAAGTTCTTTTCCTGTCCCTGCCCCATTACTGCAAGCTCTGTCCTCATTTGCACAAACCTCAAATACTTTAAAATCATAATTGTTCGAGGCTTGTGCAATTAAGGCAGAGCTTACAGGAATGGGGCAGGGACATGGGGACGGTATGGGGAAATTGAGCTCTGACAGGGATGGGGAAAAATTTGTCCCTGTGTCATTCTCTACCTTAAATCTTACAATAAAAAAAGTAACAGGAAGGGAGAATATAAAGAATAGGTGGGGCAGATATTTATAAAAAGTCCAATAGTAGAGACACATGAAAATGTTACACTGGCTCCCAAATATTTTGCTGTATCCTGCTCAGAACAGCAGATGGAGCAGGTCAGAAAATGTTGTAGATAATTTTTCTATAACTAACTGAGGAGTAGTGGCTCGTGGCCTGCAGGGAGTGCTGTTTATGGGACGGTAATGGGAATGGATGTCAGGACATGATAAGTGCAGTGTTTTTTGTGGAGTTTTTCTACAAAAGCGCCTGTTTTTCGTATGATTCTGGGTAATTCTAGTTAGATACATCTGTGTCAGTTAAGGACCACGCCCAAATAGAAGCGTACGGAAAAACGGGTGAATAATAAAAATCTAAATAATATGTAGCTAAGGCCAGAAGAAAAAACACACTAAGGATTAATATAAGGGAAAGCATAATAATATCTGTTTATGTACTTTGCTGTTGAGCCAAATCATGGTGGAAATCATGATTACATGGAATCCATTTTGGGTTCTCTGTTTGTACTGTATCTGTCCTGTCTTTGGACACCATCTTGTGCCAGTGACTAGTTTTCTGTCTTCTTTGTCCTCTCTGAGTTTTCCCGCTCCCAGCAGCGTGGTGTTAATTAATACGACATGTGCTTGCTTTAGACTGGTAAAGAAGGATAACGTGTCTCAAACTGAATTAAATATAGGTTTGAATGCAAATTATGTATGGAAGGCTTGGCCAAGCAAGTGCTGGAGTGATTTGTGTGACTGTGTTGAACAAAAGCATAGGGTTTGAAAAACATATTATTGTATATATCTTTGTAACCTAAAGAAATCCTAAACCAACATCTGGAAGTAATTGAGTCAGAGACCCCTGCTTTAACATAGGAGGGCTTTTGTGTGAAGCTGTCAGCTCCCTCCTTCAGGCTAACAACTTTGCAGCACTGTGTGTGGATGAAACTTAGGGCTGAGAATTTCTCAGCACCATGTTAATAATTGTAGATTCTTTTGAATAATGTTATAATGTTAATTCAGAAATCAAAAGTAAGTTTCTAAAACTGCCTAACTTGGAAACATGGAGGAATGTTTCCTTTGTCTAAACTTTTAAGACCACCTCTTTGGTGAATTGTTATTGGTTGTTATACTGATGATGTCACGGAGCTAAAAGTTATATAATAGAATGAAATGAGATATGAAAACGAGACCTTTATGAGAAGGCCAGCATTTGGCATCTATAATGATCTCCCATTAGCGCAACTGTTAAGCAATTATGCTGACGCTTTTGATCTCATAATGGAAAAATAGAAACAATAATTCAATAAATGTTAATTAATTTTTAAAACCTTGCGCTGGTGTCATTTTGCATGTGTTATTATTTTCAAACCTGAAGCTTTCACAAAGGCGTCGATGTCCCTTGCTCACTAACATAGCTACTTTTAATACCCTGATTAAAATAAACAATTGTATAACAGACCTGAAATTTCTCTTTTGGAATGTTCCTTCGTGCTCCCTTCGCCAAGACTAAAGCTTCTTCCACTCTGTGATTGCTTAGAAGGTCTTGAATCTGTTTTTCCAAAGGTAATGGAGTCAAGATATACACTCCATTACCAGTAGCTACAATTACTCTTCCTATATAAAAAATAACATTTATGAAAATTGATATATTGTAATGAAAAATAATTTTCTTGCTGAAATGCGTGCAATCACCTTCAAAGTTAAAGAAGTTTCTTACCTGGATAATCTTGTTTCTGTTACTATATACATTACATTACATTACATTAGTGACTTTTATTCCGCTTGTACCTTGCGGTTCAAAGCGGATTACATAAGAAGAGAACTGGACATTTCCAGGATGGTACATGACAATAGAGAATACAGTTTGAGGATAGAGACTTAATAACAGAATGATAGTAAAGACTTAATAACATCGGAAGATGTTTTGGACGGCAGTGTTTTGGTTTCTTGGGGGATGGGGTGAGGGAGGTTAGGTAGATTGTATATGCTTTTTGAACAGCAGTGTTTTGATTTCTTTACGGAATGTCTTAAGGTCTGATGTTGTGGTTAACAATCTGGTGATGGAAGGTTCGAGTTTTGCAGCATGTGTTGCCAGGAGGCTATCATAAAGCTTTTTGCGATGAGTACCCTTGAGTGGTGGGTATGTGAATGATGTCAGTGTTCTTCTTGTTCGGGTTGGAAGGTTACGGTTTAGGCGGTCATTTAGGTAGGTGGGTGCAGTACCGTTAATTACTTTGAAGAGTAGACAGTATAGTTTGAATTGAATTCTGGCTCGAATCGGTAGCAAGTGTGAGTCTAGGTAGGCATTGGTGATGTGGTCAAATTTTCCGAGTGAGTAAATTAGTCTAAGGGCTGTGTTCTGAACAGTTTGAAGTTTTTTGATCATGTTTGTGGGGCATGGTAGATAAAGGATATTGCAGTAGTCCACGAGACCTAGTACCAGGGATTGTACAATGATCCTGTAGTGTTCTTTGTCAAAGAATTTCCTTATTTTTCTTAAGTTGCGCATTGTGAAGAATGCTTTTTGGGTAGTTTTGTTGATTTGGGTCTGCATAGTGCAGCATCTGTCTATCAGCACTCCCAAGATTCTGAGTGAGGTCTGGATTGGGTATTTGGTTGCTTTAATTTCTAGGTCTGTTATGGATGGGTTTTTGTCCGTACATTAGGAGTCCATACATTAGGTCAGGGATCTCAAAGTCTTTCCTTGAGGGCCGCAATCCAGTCGGGTTTTCAGGATTTCCCCAATGAAAATGCATGAGATCTATGCGCATGCACTGCTTTCAATGCATATTCATTGGGGAAAACTGGATTGCAGCCCTCAAGGAGGGACTTTGAGATCCCTGCATTAAGTGATCACAAACCATTTGCAGAAGGGTGTCAATCACATCTTTCAGCGCCTCTTTCTTCACCAGTGGAGTATGGCTCCCTCTTCAGTTTGTACCAAAGCAATCAAGCTCCACTGTAACAGGAGAAAAGAGAAGGAGGGGCACGGGAAACTTCACCGTAAATAACATACATTTCTATCCTGCTCTGTAACTCATGAAAAAGAACAATTATTAGCATGAACTTGCAACATAGGTGTATCAATGAACCAACCTGCTATGTGCAACTAGCACTAACACAAAGAACTCAAAAGCTCAATCACTCAGTACTTTATTAGTAAGTTAATCATATATATTCATCCAACTGTCAAGAGGAGAATTCCAGTTCTGGACCATAGAGTTGTCCAAGGCAGAAAGAAGGCGAACTGCAGAATGTATAGGGTGGGCTGTACAGACTCCTGTGTATATTAACAGAAACAAGATTATACAGATAGAAACCTAATCTTTCATTGTTACATATACACAGGAGTCCTTACATTAGGTGGTGTACCAAAGCAGTGCCAGATGAGTCTGCTCGCAAGACTGAGGACCTAAAAGTGGTATCCCCTCAAGCCACTGCATCCACTCTGTAGAACACTTGAAAAGGTATGGAGAGTGGACCAAGCAGCTGCTTTACAAATCTCTTCATATGGAACTACCTGGAACTACGTCCTTGAAGATGCCACACTTCTGATAGAATGAGCTTTGACAGAAATAGGCGGCTATAATGCCGACAGTCTCTTGCCTATATGCGAGAGCACAGCAGCCAACCTGATGTTATTGTGATTTCTTGGAGGTTGTACTAGAATTGCCAAACCATTGTCTGGACCCCTGATCAGAACTCCGAGTGGAAGAACCTGTGTAAATTTGGCAGGAAATGTTATGAGGGACAAATATTGCCTCTGCCTCCCCCAGCGGGTCAGTGAGGTCTGCTGTCAGGTAGAGATTTGGGGCAGTAATCTGCCATGCTGGCCATAAGGTTGCCGAGGCCCTTACCATCTGTCCTTTGAAAGACACTTTGCTTAAGGTGGCTTTGGAAGCTGAATCACCCACTTATTGTCTGATCCACAGCATGCGGTGGGCAATGACAGCATACACTGACATCTTCTACATGACTCTAATGATGTCATATAGAGCATCTGCCACATAATCCACTCCCTCCAGCACCAGCTGGGGACAGACATCTTCCTCCTCGACCAGACTTCACTATAATCTGGTGTGGTAAGCACATGCCACAAACAAGGCTGCTGCTGCAACTTTGACCCCCAAAGCTAACACTTCAAATTGCCTCTTAAGCACCACATCCACTTCACAATCTTGCACATCCTTTAACATTGTTCCTCCCTCATGGGGGAAGGAGGTACGCTTAGTTACTTGAGCTACAGAGGAATCCATCTATAGCTGACTAAAGAGCTGCAGAAATTCTGGAGCAACAGGGTAAAGTTTGGACATAGTAGATGACGGCAGATAAAGACCCGAATGGTCCATCCAGTCTGCCCAACCTGATATCAATTTAAATTTTTTTTTTAAATTTCTTCTTCTTAGCTATTTCTGGGCAAGAATCCAAAGCTCTACCTAGTACTGTGCTTGGGTTCCTACTGCCGAAATCTCCGTTAAAACCTACTCCAGCCCATCTACACCCTCCCAGCCATTGAAGCCCTCCCCAGCCCATCCTCCACCAAACGGCCATATACAGACACAGACCGTGCAAGTCTGCCCAGTACTGGCCTTTTTTCATATTATTTTCTGATTCTAGATCCTCTGTGTTCATCCCACGCTTCTTTGAACTCAGTCACAGTTTTACTCTCCACCACCTCTCTCGGGAGCACATTCCAGGCATCCACCATCCTCTCCAAAAAGTAGAATTTCCTAATATTGCCTTTGAATCTACCACCCCTCAACCTCATAGTTTCTTCTGTAGTCTCCCACTGCTCCTGTGGCCAGCAAGGTGATGTTGAGATGTGAGGGAAAAAGGATGGACTAAGCATCTATGCAGCTTATGACCGTGTACTGTGAGGTGGAAGGCTGCTATGGCTCCAACTTGAACTCCCTGAGCACATCCGTAATGACATGTGGGACAGTAGCAGACAGTCACTACACCAACGGATTGTCTTCCTGGTTGAAAGCAGTGATCGCCTATTGACTCCTGAGTCCCTGAGAGGAAGCAGAATCCTCCAGGAAGGAAGCCGAGCCCTGGGACAATAAAGGAATGGAGTCTGATCTCCAATCCTCTCAGTTCTGCTCCGCTTGGTCACACAGGCTGGGAACAAGCTTCCTTCATGGCAAAGAGACCTCCTGAGGAGGAATCTCTCCCTGGAATGCCCCCAGGCAGCACAGTGCATCCTGGGCCCATCAAATAAGATTTCCACAGAAGATTCACAAATTCTGGAGTAAATCCTTGAACAGGAGGCCCAAAAGCCCCTGCAGTACCTCAGACTGGCTTCTCTTGGGTTCAGCAGTGTCCGCCCATTTGCATTTCGCGCCTTCATTGTTTGAAGACTCTGGAAGGGATTTTCTCTCTACCACATGGTCCCCCTGTAGTTCTCCAGCCCTAGAGGACTCAGAGGAAGCTAAGCCCAAGGCTCCCGCCCCTCATGTGCAATGTGGCACAAGTCACATGGACACACCTTTGCTGACCATCCAGCGCAAAACTGGCAGGATATAGAACAGAACAGCCTGAGAAGTCTATCCCAGTCGATTTTGCCCGACAGTATGACGCAGGACCTACTTCTATTGGAACAGTGGTCCTCGACTTGGCAGCTAAGCTTCAATGCTAAAAAATGTAAAGTCATGCACCTTGGCAGCAGAAATCCGTGCAGAACTTACACACTAAATGGTGAAACCTTGGCTAGGACTAAGGCAGAACGTGATTTGGGGGTGATCATTAGCGAAGACAAGAAAACTGCCAATCAAGTGGAGAAGGCTTCATCGAAGGCAAGACAAATGATGGGTTGTATCCGTAGAGGTTTTGTCAGCCGGAAGCCCAAAGTCATAATGCCGTTGTACAGATCCATGGTGAGACCTCATCTGGAATATTGTGTATAATTCTGGAGACCACATTACCAAAAAGATGTGCTGAGAGTTTTGTCGGTACAACAAATGGCCACCAGGATGGTCTCGGGACTCATAGATCTCCCGTATGAGGAAAGGCTGAATAAATTGCAGCTATACTCGCTCGAGGAACGTAGAGAGAGAGGAGACATGATAGAGACTTTTAAATATATCACGGGCCGTATTGAGGTGGAAGATGATATCTTCTTTCTTAAAGGGCCCTCGGCCACAAGAGGGCATCCGCTGAAAATCAGGGGTGGGAAATTTCATGGCGACACCAGGAAGTATTTCTTCACTGAAAGGGTGGTTGATCATTGGAATGAACTTCCGCTTCAGGTGATTGAGGCCAGCAACGTGCCAGATTTTAAAAGGAAATGGGATACACATGTGGGTTCTCTAGGGAGGTAAAATCAAGGGGGGTAGGTCATTAGAGTGGGCAGACTTGTTGGGCTATGCCGTCATCTTCTATGTTTCTATGTTTCTGTTTCTAAATTGAGGGGACAAAAAGATCACTTAAAATCCAAGATGGCCACCACCAGAAAAATCATGCCTAAAAGGGCCTATGGGAGCTCCCCTGAAAGTTAAAAAAAAAACTCAGGGAAAAGGTTTTAGAGGTGGGGGAACTTTATCTTTGGCCCTAGAAACCCTTAAATTCAACTTTTTCAAACCTCCCCCCCTCTCCGATGGGATGTACTCACAGTGCTACTGCTGCCTGCCTATATGAGCTTTGCTTTAGCCTGACTGAACTGCAGAGAAGTTTCTGCCTTGAATCCTTATGGAATAGTCCAGACCTGGAAATCTTTGGACTACCAGTCAAAGCGGAACTAAACAAAGGCTTGACCCCCCCACATATCCTTGTGATACGATGGAGGGAGCATAAAATGCAACCAGCTCCCTGAAACCCAAAGGGATTTACACAAGGGCCCCACAGCCTGCACTCAAATCTCTAATAAATCAGGTGATCAAGCTCCCAGGGGAATGTACCCAGAGTGACAAATTAACGCAAAGCAGGCTGGCTTATCAGTTACATCTGGGGGTTGCCCTGCGACCTGCAGTCCACTCTCATGGAGTATGTATTCTCTCAGGCAGAGTAGCCCCAAATATGAGATCCTCTAGCACCAAACCCTCCCAAAAAACAGAGTAAGAAGACCCAAAATTAATAAAAAAACAAACAGATCAGAACACCTCTTCTTCACTTGCAGAAGGGAAAAAACTGAAGAGGGAAAAAAAGAGGAGCTGAAAGATGTGATTATCACCCTTCTGCAAGTGTTTCATGAGTATGGATTGATCAAGCTTATTATATACCACTACTAATGACTGGAACTAATGTATGGGCTCCTGGGTATATGCAACAGAAAAGTCTTTACCATTCATCCTCTATTGCTAGGACATGGAGCTAGAAAACTAAGGTATCTGTTTACTAAAGCATGTTAGGATTTAGAGCGTACTAAAAGCTGTGTAGCCCATTGTTTACCTATAGGCTACATGGGAGTAAACACACACTAATGTGTTTGCACGCTTTAATAAATAGACCCCTTAATTATGAAAGAAAAAAACCTCTACATTTAAAGAGTTGGGAATATTTTCACTTTTTTTTTTTTTGAAATGGCACTTTTTCTGCGCATGTGCCCTTCACTATCACCAGCGATAGACATGTGCAAATTTTAGCAAGTCTTCGCTACTCTCCGCCAACCTCATTTACATGAGCTTTTTGGGAGAATGACTCATTTTTCTATAATAGACCGTTGCTTTTTAACACCTTTTTTTGAGAATGTAGGCCAGAGAGAGGAAAAGACATTTTTCTTTGTTTTGTTCACACCACAGCACTGCCGGAGGGTTGGAGAGGGCAAAAAATAGGTGGGGTGGGTGAAGAGACTACAAAATAAATCTGTCAGGCCGTCTGAAAAAATGCCTGACTGGGCGGGAAAATCAAATCGAAAAATCAATTCAACAGACCAAATCGAATCGGGCAGCACTGTACATACCAAATAAAAACAGACTTGTCAACTCTAGCACAGAGATTCCCAAACTGAGTTTCCCTTTTCAGGGATTCTGCGTCAGTCAGGGCAGGAGTGATCTCCAGCCAAAAGCTGGATGGGAACAGGGTTGGCGGGAAGCTCAAGGGGATGGAAGTATGTCTTTCGAGGTTCCCTTGGAAGCATACCTGCCCAGGGATGTCTAAGTACTGCCTCCTTCTCTCTTCGATTATAGCACAGCTGCACTTGTTCTCTGCCCTTAACAGGAAGATGTCTTCAAATATGAAGGCAGTTGTTCCAACACGCTGCCAGCAGCTGACTTGGAAGCCTTCCCTCCGATGCAGCATATCAGAGGGAAGGTTTCCAGGTCAGCCGCAGGCAGCATGTCAGAACCACTACCTATGGCCTTGAAGACATCTGCCTGTTAAGGGAAGGGGAGGAGAGAGGAGTGAGAAATGTTGCAAGGGCGGGAGGCAGTGAAGAGAGAACTGTTGGAACATAGAATGGAGGAAAGGAAGAGATGGTGCACATGGGGAAAAGAAGAGTTGTTGGCATGGGGGTATAGGAAGGAGGAAATAGAAAGAAAGATGCAGTACAATGGGGGAGATTGAGAATTATTAGACACTAGTATTTTAGCCCGTTACATTAATGGGTGCTACAATATATGTCTGTCTGTCTGTTTTTATTTCTGTGTCTCTCTCTCTGTCCTGCTGTCTTTCTTTCTGTCTGTCTCTGTCCCTGGCCCCCTTTGTCTGTCTGTCTTTCTGTGTCTCTCGCTGTCCCTGTGTCTTTCTTCTTTTATTTCTGTCTCCCTTTCTCCTGCTGGCGGTAGAATATATGTATGTGTTTCTTTCTGTTTCTCTCCATACTCTCATTCATCTTGTCATCTCCCTTTTGACCTCATACAAATGGCTCACCACTTTCAGAATACCCCTCCCTCTCTCCACTGGTCAGTCTATATCTCCCTGTCCCTTTCTCTTCATCCCCTAGCATCTTCTTATCCCAGCTCTCTGCCCTCCCATGGATTTTTTTCCTCCATTTTCTGTTGTTCTTTTTCCTTCCCCCCTTGATGCTGAACAATAAGATGGAGGGAAAAAAAGAGATGCTGCATCTCCCTCCCCTTTCCACCCCCAGACCTAACATTTCTCCCTCCCATCCATCCCTAGGTCCAACTTCCCTCCCCCAGGTCCACCATCTCTCCCCAATAGTCCTCCCTTCAAGTATCTCTTTCCCCAGATCCAGCTTCTCTCCCTTCAGACCATTACCTACCATCTCTCTCTCTCCTCTGATCCTGGCCCCATAAGCTGTCCCCCATGCCCAGTCTGGCACTTCTTTTAATACTCTCCCCCTTTGCACTTTATAAAAATTAAAAAAAAGTTAATCCAGGGAATTTCCTAGGCCCAACATGTTCTCCCTCTTCCATTCCGATATTGCCTTCATCTTCTGTGTCACTGAAAAATCCGCTGGCCTCAGCTGTGATTCAGGAACGTTGTCCGTGGCTCCCCTTCCTGCTTTCAATCTGCCGCAGTTCTCCCCCCTCCCCCCCGGCGGAATGTTTCTGAATCGCAGCCGAGGGTGGTGGATTTTTCGGCAAAACAGAAGGCGAGGGCGACATCAGACCGGTCCCTTTCTCCCTATCTCCTTCCCTACTTCCCTGTGCAACAGCCGCAGCATTCCCTCTCCCTCCATTAACCGCGAAAGGAGCCTGCACACGGACCTAACAGGCCGAGCCTCCAGCAGTCTAACTTCCCGGCGGCTCCTCTGACAATCGTCGCCTTCTCCAACGCAGGAGCGGCTCGTAAGAGGAGCCGCTGCAGCGTCTGTGAAGTTGAAAAAAACTTCGGCCCGTTTCCGTGCTCGGCCGCGGCGGGCTACAGGTGCCGCGGTCTGCAGCCGCCGACATCCGTTTTGATTTTTTTTTTTTTATTTGAAAGACGCGGCGGTGGCTCCTCTCATGATCCCCACCTGCGTCGGAAGTCCGACGTAGGCGGGGATCGTGAAAGTAGCCACCGCCGCATCTTTCAAAGAACCGTAAGCTGCGCATGCGCACTTCCTATGTGTCGCTACAGCTCACAGAAAAGCAGCGCACACTTAGGAACTGCGCATGCGCGGTTTACCATTTTATTATATTAGATGGTGGTAGAGAAAGGGGAGGCAGAAATGCATGAGGGAGAGAGATGCAAGAGAGAAATGTTGGGCATTATGTCTCTCTCTGTCACTTCTCTCCAGCACGATGGGGCTGAGAAAGGCAAGAGATGCTGCAGAGAGGGAGAAATGTTGGCTATGGGAATGGAGGAGAGAGGAAGAAATGTTGTGCGAGGGGGGGTGGGAGAGAAAGGGAGATGCTGAATCCAGGGGCAGAAGGGAGTAAGGATGTTGTATAATAAGAGGGAGGGGAAAATGCTGGATTACGATAGGAGGTACAAGAGGATACTGGTAGGGGTGTGTGTAAAAGGGACAGGGACATATCAGGCTTTGAGGGTGGGGAGAGGAAAAAGAGGGAGCAGATGCTGGGCAGGAAGGGTGAAAGGAGAGAAGCTAGAAATGGTGGCAACATGAGGGACAGGTGAAGAGGGTTCGCAGGGAAATCAATGAGCAAAGGATAGTGATTACAGTGGGTAAAAATATGGTAAAGGGGAGTAGACTGTAGATGGAAGGGAATGGAAGAGTAGGTGAGAGAAGAAGATGGAAATTTGATAGCTGAGAAGAAGAGAGAAAGAGGGTGATATGAATGGACCGAGGTAGAAAAGAGAAAAAGGGAGGTCAATATGTCAGAGGCAGTTAGTGAGGGAATAGAACAAGACAGGAGAGAGGAGAAAAGACAAACAGACAGCAGTCACTTGAAGGCGAATTTATGGAAGACAGGAATGCGAAAAAGAGAAACTGGAACCAATTTGATGGAAAAATAAATGTCCAAATGACAAAGGTAAAAAAAAAAAAAAGCATTTTATTTTCAATTTATTGACTGAAATTTACTGCTTTAGCTTGTGGGGATCTCCAGGGGATCCCTAAGTACTCCTAAGCTGAGAACATTCTACAAAGGTGGCCGGAACTCCCTTCTACCAAGTGAAGCAGCATCCTTGACCACTAAGACACCAGCATTTGTGGCTCAGGGATGTTGTTGTTGCTACCTGCCAAGCTTGGTAAAAGGGAGTTTTGGCCCCTTGGGAGAAAGTCTTCTGCTGACAGAGCTTGGAGATCCTCAACAGCTAGAGTAATTATTTATATTTACTGGCAGAGACCCATTTACAAAGTATATATTCTTCCCAATTAATTAATAAAGTGCCTTTGTTTATTTGGAAATGTTAATTGGGAAGAATTCCTACTTTGCAAATGGGTCTCTACCACAATCTCTAACATATGTCAGTAGCATAATTAAATGAAATAACTATTTCTGAAAGTTATAGGTACAGGCGGGAATGGAAGAGATTACTAGTAGGTTTGATTTCTGTCCCCATGCAACTCCTTTAATCTCCAGTCACTCTAGCTCATGCCAGCCCCAATTTCAAAATGCCTGCTGCATCAGCAATCTCACAAATTGCTGTGAGAGATCCCAAGAGCCATTTTGCCAGCAGAGTTTGCATGGGTAGAAGCAACTGGGGGTCATTCCCGCCCCTCTAGACCACCAACAATATGGATGGCATACGGGAGGGGTGGGGTGAAGGGGAAGTGGTGTTCCTCAATGTAAAAGTATCTAGGTACATTTATCGCATTCCTATGGTACAGGATAGCCTATGTGGCTGGCATTTCTGTCTTTTATTGGATGTATTGATGGAGGGTGAAGATCTGGCTATTTCTTCCTCTTCATTTGGGTCACCAATTCAATTGGGACCCAGGGCTAGGATCTATCATCATCAAACCTTTATTTATAGCTGCTTGGAGATTATTCCCAATTATATATAAAGATTTATTGCATTAACAGACCTTAGCTGGGGGGTCCATACTTTAATCCTTCAATCCTAGGCACTTATTTGGATCCTAGTTTTTAACACTGTGTAGTTACTGGGACTCCCTCCTCCTCCTTGTGCTATGAACAGTGTCTCTAAAGCATTCCCCAGCAGGAGCCAGCTTGAGCAGAGGAACTTCCTAGAAACTGAATCCAGGCCCTCATTAATAGTATAGAGCAGTGTTCCCAACCCTGTCCTGGAAGACCACAAGCCAGTCAGGTTTTCATGATAGCCCTAATGCATGGAGCAGATATTGTTGCAGGAACGCTTGGGCTAGGCCGGTTTGACCCACCCGGGGCCCCATACCACAAGGTGTGCTCCGGCTAAGCTTTCCACTGAGTGCAAAATGAGGTGAGCCACACTGAGTTTCAAAAGCTAAGTCAATGCTGCATTTAGTTGGTAATAATAATTGAATTCACAGTCAGGTCAGATGGCATAATTGAGCAATTACAACAAAGCAGTTTGGTGCCTCCGGGTTAAGCATAGTTTATAAGCAGGACCCGGCATTCAAGCTTTGGCACTTCTTATAAACTTCACCAAATCCGAAAAAAAAAAACCTTTAAACTCAAAACCAGGGTTTTCTTTCTTTGGCAGTGCTGAATAAAGAAAACATTCCTCTACTCCGGAAGGTCTTATTGCTACAGTCCTTTAGGTACAGTCCAGCAAACATAAGCAGCTTTGGGCAAAAACAGTTCTGGTTTAAAACCCACAAAAGAAAACCAGCATAGTTCTCACAGCTTGTGAGCAGCAAAAATGTAAAACCCCCAAACAAAAGCAAAAACCCAGGCTTCCCTGTTTTCCTAAGTTAGTAGGTGCTGGTTCAGCACACTCCCTAAACATATTTCAATTTCTAGTAACATTTTAGAACAAGAACCCTCCCATCTGTAGTGCAAGCTACATTTCCATGAGGTCCTCGGTTGCCAGCTCTGAAGGTAAGCTGTTCTGCCACTGCATAGAATCTTCTATGGGAGTTTCTTCCTTAGAGCTTCCTGACTCTGAGGTCTTCCATTTCCAAGTCAGCCAGCTGGGGTTGGAAAGCATGAGGACTAACTTCCTCCTTGCCTCGTCTCCCCTGCTTCTCTCTGCTATCGGGAGTAAAAGGGTTTGCTTTGCCACGCCCCCCCCCCCCCCCTTAGTAAACACAGGAGAATTCTTAAAGGCACCATCCCCCTCTATCAAAGGTTCCACCCTGCTCTTTCTTACTGGCAGAGGGAGAAAACTAGAGGCTCTTGGGATGTGCAGTTTTCTGTACTGCAGGGTTTCTGGCTTAACCCTAGGTTCTGTGGAGGGAATAGGGACTTAATGGGTATTTGGCACAGGGTTTCTATCGCGCTGCACAGTGTCCCTGCCACAATATGCATGCCTGTCACCTCCATTATAAGCAAATCTCTCTAATGTATATTCATTAGGGTTATCCCAAAACTAGACTAGTTGGTGGTCCTCAAGGACAGGGTTGGGAACCACTGGTGTAGAGCACTGCCACTGAGTAGGCCATAGCAGTTCAAAGAGGGCATAAGTAAGTTAACATCAGTGATCCTGCAGCTGGGAATGAGATGGACAGACCAAGCAGCTGAGGAGCAGGTTTTACAGTTGCTTGTGGGTATCTAATAAGGAACACACTACTTGTCAAAGACAAGAAAGCTGTCCATCAACATTTTCTATTACCTTAATTCGTACCTCCACTCCTTCTCTCACCAGCTCAGTGTTGTCTCTCATTCATTTTTTTATTTACATCTTTTTTCTTTCTACATTAGAACCAATTTATATACTTTTTATGCACGCCCCATTTTCAAACAGCCCTTCTCTCTACAAGTTGCTCAGTTTATCCTGTTCTGAAACTTAACAGAATTGGCAGCAGCACACTTAAATTCAAAACAGTAGACACCATGAAAGCTGCATCAAATCGATCTGACATATTATTCCACATGTGATTTTTAAGTGAGTAATATTGATCAAAATTAAAACATTTACGAATGAACTGAGTTGCTAGTACCTTCAAAGTCCTGCAAGATGTGGCCATCTTTAAAAGGCAGTGTCTGTTTTTTCTGCTGGTCCAGCATGCTGTGTACAGTAATAAACTCTGCATCTAGTGCTACGACATAAGGGAAACAAACAGTGGCTCCAATGACATTCTCTGACCAGCGAACAGGAGCACGCTGGGAAATCCCTGCCACCGTTGCAAACATACCTGTAAGGAAAAGTGAAAGAGAAAACGGAGAGCTGCTGTTATGTACAAATATACTATGTTCCAACTCATTGACTAAAAAAACCAAAAGAACTGTCATATTTTTAACAAAAACTAATTCTTTTTCTGAGACATCTGTATCATTGGTAAATCTTCATGAAGCAACGTGAAATTAAATATCACAGAAGAAAAGCAAAACCTAATTAACCCATATTTCAATCTCATTTCATACATGGAAGCTTGAATTGTACTTTGTCCTCCTGGAAGAGTCACTCAAGGCAGTGAACAATTAAAACACAAAAAAACACCACAAATGATTTCAAAGCATAAAAAAAAAGTCTACAAAGTTTCTCCCAAAGGGGAAAAAATACATCACCCAAAACAAGAACAGTAGACCCCCAGAAAGAGAGCTAGATTAAAGATATAAACAGCACAGTCCTATCTTCTTAAGATCCAGACCCTAACCTTTTTGCAAAACAACAGTCATCTTTTGTTTAATATTGGCTGGGAGTTTGCTCCAGAGCTTAGGGACTACAACAGAAAAAAACCTAGTTCTAATTCTAGTTTTCATTAGTTTGGTTGTATTATCTAGCATTTGAAAATTAGACTCCAAAGCAGTAATATTCATTCTTAGGAACTGCAAGTAAACATTGCATTTTAGACATTTGTCCTTTTCCTTTATTAAGACCAATTCCAACAAAAATACTATGAGATAGCACAAAATTCTCCGATCGTGTACTGATGGTCGCTAAACCAATTTGACTGGTTTAGCAACCAATGGAATTTGCCAACCCGATTCTCAAAACAGCTCACTTCATGTTTTCCATACGGACGTACATTCTCTGATTCCAGCATGCAAACAACCTCATTACTATTAAAATTAAGGTAATTAATATTAAAACCAGCCATTTAATCGATGGCCTAACATTGCATGCCAGAATCAAATTGGTAATACCGACCTGAAAAAAACGACAGGTCTGCCTGTTTTTTCTTTTTTTTTCTACGGGTGTGTGTGATGCACTTAAGGCACAAATTTGGCATAATCTAGGCACAAATTCTAGGCACAATCCAGGCATAAATCCATGTCACCAGAATTGAGGTAAAAACTGCAGTTTCAGAAGAACAGGGAACTTTTGAAAAAAGATTGCTAAACCCAAGATGCCCACCACTACAATTGTGACACAAACTGCTATTTTAACCTCTTAAAGTACAAAAACAGCAATTTTAGACTTTTAGAGGTGAAGGAACACAGGGAAACATGTAGCAACTTTTGGATTTGCAAATTTCAGAACCCTCCCCCCCATAGGCTGTGATAGCCTTACTCACTGTGACCTGTGCTGGAAATGTGCTGCAGCCTGCCTCAACTCTAAACAGTACCCCAACATACCCCCCAAGGACCGATGGATGCGACTGAGAAGGGGGGCAAGTGAAATATGCTGCCGGCACCCTGCGAGACTCCATTGAGCCTCCAACTGAAGCCTAACAGCCTGCACTCAAAACCCTGCTCGGCAGTGGGTGAGAAAAAAGTGAGGATGGCCCTAGGCTCCAAAGATCCTTAAGCAGGCTGGCTAACAGGTACCACCAGGGATTGGCCTGTCAGCTGCAGACCATAGTCTGTAACTTCTCTGGCAAGCAGAGCCAAATGGGAAAGCTCCGAGCACTTAAATACAAAAAGATTTCGAAAAACACCAAAGAAAACAATAAAACAGAGGAACAGAACAAAAACACTCCTTCCATCATGTGTACAGAAGGGTAAAACTGCAGGTGTCAGCAGAGCTCCCTGTGAAGTAGAGGAGAATCAGAGAAAAAAATCTGGAGTGGATTCCTTCTGCAGATGGCTCGCAGCTATTGGGAGAGAACCCGCATGTCTAGAATGACTCACCTATTGCACTGGAAATTAGTTTGTTTTGTAATCCAAGTGGGTTTATTAGTAAGTACTGAATCAATTCTTACAATAGAGGAAATTCTAGAGTTTTGGGAATTATTTTGGATTGTGGTTTTTTTCATTTGTGCCAATTACAGGCAATAAGAGTTTTCAAATGGTGGTAAGAGCTATTGTACTGCTTCAGTTGGATTACTGTAATTCTTTATATTGTGGCGTTACACTGAATTAAAAAAATAGGCTACAATTGCTTCAAAATATGGCTGTGCGCTTGATTTTTAGAGCAAAAAAAATATGACCGGGTTACTCATCTTCTGAATCAATTACATTGGTTGAAGATTGAGAAGAGAGTAAATTTTTAATTGATTATAGGTACTTACATATAAATTGTTCCAGGGAATGGGACCAGAAGGTTTAATGAAGTATATAATTTTCCCAATAAAGAGCTACCTCTCGGTATAAACTGTGATTGAGGCTTGGCTTTTCTATAAGCTCATATGGTCATTTGAAATATTTGATGAACAATTCTTTTGAGTTTATAGGAACAAAGCTTTGGAATGATCTTCCAACTGCACTAAGTAAAGTTTCTATTATTATATCTTTAGAAAATTGTTAAAAACAACGTTTTTATTTTTAACGATTGTTAAATTAATAATTTTGTTTGGACACAAATATTTTTTTTAATTGTTATTATTAACCTAGAATCTATTATGAGAATAGTGCAGAATATAAATAAATAAGAATAGAACAGATTCCCAGGATCACGTTACAAATGGCATCCACTTCATACAAACGTATGATATCACTTGTGACTGCAGAGGCCGTCACCCATGTCAACTGTAACTCTAGCTAATACAGCTGCCGCACAACTGCAGAAAATGATGGAGCAACTAGAGAAATTTTTGAAAAATAGCAAATAGAAATTCAATTTTGTCATGTTAACATAGTAATTCCTTTCTACACATTTCCATAAGATTGTATTCTTTATTCCTGCAGAAGTCAAACACTGTAAGATAAGAAATGGGTTGATTTTTAAAAAGTTAGACTAAATACTCTCAACAGATTGTTAAAAAAAATACAGAATCTTTTTCTAAAATGATTGTTTTATTAGTACCTAAGTCCCAAGCATGCTACTCTTAGCTAGTATGATGAATGTGAAAACTGTAGGTAGAGGGAAGGGGAGGTGAAAGTGGTGTCAGGATCCGTACATGGTGGCAAGAAAGAGCATTATGCAATATCAAGACGTTCCATATGAGGGAGGTGCTGAAAAGTTCTTAGCCCAACCAACTTCCTAAATTCTGAGCATTATTTTGCTACTGTAGCTGAAAGAGTTATTTTATTTTGAAAAATGCCAATTTGCAGAATCATAATGCTATGTTTTGACATTGTTTCAGAGAGCTGATTGAATGAAAAGTGTGGAATTTTCCCATCATGAAGTTCCTATTCCTGAAGAAAATACAATACAATACAATTTTTCACTCAAAAGGAAATTCATGGATGTATGATGCAAACATTGAGTGACAAATGCCCATCATACTCCACAGCGAAGAAGTGGTGTGCAAACTTTCCAGCGTGGAGATTTTGAGATCGAAGTTATAGCAAGGTCTAAGAGGCCTCAAGCGGTGTCAACTCCTGAAATTGTTTACCATGTCCATGACCTGATTTTGACAGATGTCAGTTTTTTCAAACTAAGGAAAAGATGCATCCATTATCTTAAGAACATAAGAAGTTGCCTCCGCTGAGGCAGACCAGAGGTCCATCCTGCCCAGCGGTCCGCACCCGCGGCGGCCCATCAGGCCTAATTGCCTGAACAGTGTCCCTGACTAATTTTGTAACTGCCTCTAATCCTATCCCTATTTCCTACCTCTACTCCTATCTGTACCCCTCAATCCCTTTGTCCTCCAGGTACCTGTCCAGACCTTCTTTGAATCCCTGTAGCGTGCTTCTGCTTATCACATCCTCCGGTATTTATTTATCATTTATTTATTTATCAATTTTCTATACCGTTCTCTCAGAAGAGCTCAGAATGGTTTACATGAATTTATTCAGGTACTCAAACATTTTTCCCTGTCTGTCCCGGTGGGCTCACAATCTGTCTAATGTACCTGGGGCAATGGGGGGATTAAGTGACTTGCCCAGGGTCACAAGGAGCAGCGTAGGTTTGAACCCACAACCCCAGGGTGCTGAGGCTGTAGCTTTAACCACTGCGCCACACTCTCCTGCGTGTTCCATGTATCCACCACCCTCTGGGTGAAAAAGAACTTCCTGGCGTTTGTTCTAAACCTTTCCCCTTTCAATTTCTCTGAGTGTCCCCTTGTACTTGTGATTCCCCATAATTTGAAAAATCTGTCCCTGTCTTCTCTTTCTATGCCCTTCATGATCTTGAAGGTTTCTATCATGTCTCCTCTAAGCCTCCGCTTTTCCAGGGAGAAAAGCCTCAGCTTCTTCAGTCTGTCGGTATATGAGAGGTCTTCCATACCCTTTATTAGCTTAGTTGCTCTTCTCTTAGCTATTTAAAGCATTTAAAGCATATTGAAATTATCTAAAAAAATTATTTAAAATATTTATTATAAAAATTATTTGAAGTATTAAAATTTACTCTCAGGTTTTTCTGGCCAATGACTGGAGCTAAGGAGCAAATAAAATACTACGCTGATGGTTCAGTCTGTGATAGGACTGTGCGTAGGCTCCAATTCTGAGGCCTTTTCCTGAGTGAACTTTCTAGAAGAAACTATGAATAAAAGTTCTTTTGGATGCACCCTTCTTTAAAAGTGGTAGTGTTACATATATTAGGTGTATAATCTACGAGCAGCTGGGTATGCTGAAGCTGTCAGCCAAGTGTTTTAATGCTGACAAGAAACGTCATTGAGTGGACACTTCCACGTTGATTTTGCAGCATCTTCAGCGAGCTGGTGCCAATGTTTTGGAATGACTACTGTAGTTACTGTTGATGAAACCTGGTTACACCATTATGAACTTGAGACAAAACAACAGTCCATGCAATGGCGGTACTCAGGTTCTCCAAAGCCAAGGGAATTTAAGATCTAAAAGTCAGCAGGAAAGGTCATGGCCACAGTGTTTTGGGATCAGGAAGGTGTTCCAAGGGCCCAATTAACCCCTTTTACTAAACCACGATAGCGGTTATTAGTGTGGGGAGCTGCACTGAATGCTCAGCACTACTCCCGACGCTCATAGTTCCTATGAGTGTCAGGAGCTGCGCGGAGCATTCAGCGTGGCTCCTCGCGCTAATAACTGCTATCGTAGTTTAGTAAAAGGGGGAGTTAATGCAGAATACTACTATAACTTGCTGTGGCGATTAAAGAAGGCATTGAAAGAAAAAAAGAGAGGGAAGCAGTGGAAGAGAGTTCTCTTTTTTGCAAGACAATGCACCTGCTCACAAGGCTGGCAAAGTGTTTTGACACAGTTGGGGTTTCAGTGCATAGACCATCCACCCTACTCACTAGATCTTGCGCCATCTATTTTCTGTTTCCAAACCTTAAAAAGAATTTGAAAGGGTGACAATTTGTGAGTGATTCGGAGGTGCTTGCAGCAGCAGAGCAGTATTTCAGTGACCAGATATCAGAGTATTTTTGGAAGGGTTAAAGAAACTTCAGATGTGATAAGCCAAGTATGTTGAACTTAGGGGTGAATATGTGGAATAACTTAAGTTTCATGGCTCCACATCATTCCCTCCTTGGTTGGGCTGAGAACTTTTCAGCACCTCCTCGTAAGAGGTATAAGTGAACAGAATGTGATTGGGACAAGGAATGGAAACATCAGGCTTTTGAATCTCTGACATTTGGGGAAAAAAACCCCTCAAAAGACAAAGTTTTATGATGATTAGAGATGATTAGTTCTGATAAGAGAGGAAAAGGGAAAATAAGGTATAAACAAGCAAAAAAAGGCAGAGGAAGGAAAGAAAGCTTTCATAGGAAGTGACCGAGTCACTTAACTATTAGCTGAACAAAATTTGCAGAATTTTTTTACCATGGAATTCCCCCAGGAGTAAATATATCAGAGTAAGTTTGCATATGAGACAGAGGTAAAAGTCTTAGAGAAAACTGGATCCTATGTGAGCAACTATACATTTTATTAGCCAAAGATGATAAATCAGCATTTATGCATATGGCCTTTTACAATCATAAAGGATGTGAGTGGGGTTTTTTTTTGGTAGGATTTTAAGTTAAATATATTTTAATTGTTTTGAAATTGCAGCTATCTTTCTCTAGGGCAGTGTCTCTCAAATTGTGTGCCAAGGCACAGTCGTGTGCCCCAAAGAGATTCCAGGTGGCCCTTAAGAGATTCCAGAATTTTACTTTATTTTTAAAAATTCCCTTCCATAAGTATACACTAGAATAGATGAGATGTGCGTTGCATACACAAGAGTTTGTCAATGCTATGAGGGTCTGTGTGCGTAAGGATAAAACCATCCAGACAAGCACCATTCTTTGACAGGATTGGGGATAGACTGGAACCTAGGCACCTCTGGCTGCAGTAGGGAGACCAAGTTCCTGGATGCTGTAGGCGATTGCTTCCTGGAACAACTTGTCAAGGAAAATACGAGAGAAAATGCAATTCTGGACTTAATTCTAAATGGACTACGAGGACCGGCGCAAGGTGAAGTAGAAGGGACGCTGGGAAGCAATGATCACAATATGATCCGCTTCAACCTGGACACAGGGGCAAAACATTGATCCAGAATGACGGTCACGGCACTGAACTTCCAAAAAGGGAATTACGAAGGGATGAGACTCATGGTGAGGAAGTAGATTAAGAAGAGGATAAGCACTGTGAAAACGCTAGAGCAAGCGTGGTCCCTTTTTAAGGACACAGTCACTGAGGTACAAAATCTATATATATCGCATATCAACAAGGGATCCAAGAGGAAAAAGAACAAGGAATTGGCATGGCTCACTGTAGCAGTGAAGGAAGCGATCAGAGACAAGAAGACTTCATTTAAGGAATGGAAAAGGTCAAAAACGTACGAAAACTGGAAAAAGCACAAACATCAAAGCAGGTGCCATAAGGCGGTAAGAGGGGTCAAAAGAGACTACGAGGAAAAAATAGCCAAGGAGGCAAAAAACTTCAAGCTGTTCTTTCGATATATTAAGGGGAAAACGACCCATGAAGGAAGTGGTGGGGGCTGTTAGATGACCATGGAATAAAGGCAGTGCTAATGGAGGACAAAGCCATCGCCAATAAACTGAACACATTTTTTTGCATCTGTATTTACCGAAGAGGATATACACAACATATCGGAAGCCGACAGGCTATATGCAGGAAATGAAGACGGGAAACTGACAGGGTTGACGGTCAGTCTAGAAGAGGTATATAGGCAGATTGATAGGCTTAAAAACGATAAATCCCGGGACCGGATGGCAAACATCTGAGGGTAATCAAGGAACTTTAAGGAGCTATAGCTGAACTGCTTTAACTAATAGCCAAACTGTCGATCAAATCAGGAAGGATTCCGGAAGACTGGAAAGTGGCAAATGTTACACCGATGTTCAAGAAAGGTTTGAGGGGAGATCCGGGAAACTACAGATTGGTGAGTTTGACCTCGGTATTGGGAAAGATGGTAGAGGCATTGATAAAAGACCGCATCATTGATCACCTTGAAGGACACAATCTGATGAGAACCAGCCAGCACAGCTTCAGCAAAGAAAGATCTTGCTTGACAAACTTACTGCACTTCTTCGAGGGAGTAAACAAGCAGATAGACAAGAATGACCTGGTTGACACTGTATATCTGGATTTTCAGAAGGCGATCGATAAGGTTCCACATGAATGAATACTTCGAAAAACTGCGAGCCAATGAAATACTCACCTGGATTAAAAACTGGCTGGCGGATAGGAAACAGAGAGTGGGGGTAAATGGACAATGCTCGGACTGGAAAAGTGTCATGAGTGGAGTGCCGCAGGGTTCGGTGCTTGGACCCATGCTCTTCAACATATTTATAAATAACCTGGAAATTGGTACGACGAGTGAGGTGATTAAATTTGTGGACAATACAAAGTTATTCAGAGTAGTGAAGACGCAAGAGGATTGTGAAGACCTGCAACGTAACATAAACACGCTCAAGAAATGGGCTACGACATGACAAATGAGGTTTAATGTGGATGAGTATAAGATGATGCATGTTGGTAACAAAAATCTTATACGTGAATACAGGTTGTTCGGTGCAGTACTTAGAGAGATCCTCCCAGGAAAGATATCTGGGAGTACTGGTCAAGAAGTCAATGAAGCTGTCCGCGCAATGCATGGCGGAGGCAAAAGGGCGAACCGAATGCTAGGAATGATTAAGGGGATCACGAACAGATCAGAGAAGGCTATTATGCCGCTGTACCGGGCTATGGTACGCCCTCACCTGGAATACTGCGTCCAGCACTGGTCGCCATACATGAAGAAGGACAAAGTACTACTTGAAAGGGTCCAGAGAAGAGCAACTAAAATGGTTAAGAGGCTGGAGAGTGAGAGATTAGAGAAACTGGGCCTCTTCTCCCTTGAAAAGAGGAGACTGAGAGGGGACATGATCGAAACATTCAAGATAATGAAGGGAATAGACTTAGTAGATAAAGATAGGTTGTTCACCCTCTCCAAGGTAGATAGAATGAGGGCACTCTCTAATGTTAAAAGGGGATAGATTCCGTACAAACATAATGAAGTTCTTCTTTACCCAGAGAGTGGTAGAAAACTGGAACGCTCTTCCGGAAGCTGTTATAGGGGAAAACGCCCTTCAGGGATTCAAGACAAAGTTGGACAAGTTCCTGCTAAACTGGAACGTACGCAGGTGAGGCTGGACTCATTTAGAGCACTGGTCTTTGACCTAAGGGCCGCCGCGTGGTCTGACCCAGCAGAGGCAATTCTTATGTTCTTAAAAGTAATCTGCAGATCCAAGGGCAACCATGTAATATTTTTTAAAAGGATAGCGCAATCATCTCTCTTTGTATTACAGATTATTTTAGCTGCAGTTCCAAATAATAAATGTGACACACTGGTTAAAGGAGGATTTACGAATCATGGTGCAGTTACTTTTAGAAAGTTCCTGCTGGAGCAGTACTGAATACTATAACAGAAACTCTCTAAATCTGTACTATAACACCACTACAAATGCTCTTGTATGGATAACAATCACAGAAACACTCAAACTCAGTTTTGTACCACCAGTACAGAAGCTCATGCACTTAACATCATTACAGAAGCTCATGTAACCAACTCTGAATTGACTCCCCAGTCATCGGTTTACAAAAGATTAAGCAAAGGTACAAATTGACTGACTTCAAGAGGGGAAGAAGAAAGAGAAGTAATTAGACAGGAAATTCATTGTTGAGGAGAAAGTGATCAAAAGGACAGTAGGTCGCTATTGAGAGGAAAGAGATAAGTGGATCAGTTGTCAAGATGTTTTAGGAACAGGTGTGTTTTTAGACATTTCCTAAATACCTCATAAGTAGAGGGCGAAAGTAATTGTTCTAGGTCTTTACCCCATGATGCTGCTTGGTGTGAGAGAAGGAATTCATGGTGTTTTTTCAGTTTGCAACCTCTCACTGGGGGGGAAACGAAGTTGGAATGTGAACTTCTCTTGTGTCTGTTAGTTGAGAAGGTCAGTAATGTATTTGGGGGCAAGTCCGTGTAATGCTTTAAAGCAGAAACAGGCAAATTTGAACTTTACGCGTGCCTTCATCGGCAGCCAATGTAGCTGCCGGTAGTAGGGTGTCACGTGGTCAAATTTTTTTAGTCCAAAGATTAGTCTGACTGTCGCATTCTGCAACAGTTGTAGGCGTCGCATATTTTTTTGGGAAAGCCTTGAGGTACAAACAGAACAAGAAAGGCAAGGAGGATGTCTTTTCAAGCAAAAATAAAGTCTTTATTTGAAGCAAAAAGGTCCCAACAAGGATCCCACTTTCAGTGTTTAGAACAGTACAACCTGCATGCAAACGGGTTTTCCCCGTTGTCAAAACTTTTCTTGACCCTGCGTTGTTTTCTGCAAAGTGTCCCCTGAAGAAGGCGTCTTCTAAATGCCAAAACTGGAATCCTTGTTGGGACATTTTTGCTTCAAATAAAGACTATTTTTGGTTGAAAAGACATCCCCCTTGCCTTTTCTTGTTGTGGTTTTGAAAATGGCCATTTTTCTCTACCCAATTTTTTAGATGCGGTTCTCAAAACATCCATATTCTGACTTAAATGTCGTATTGAAAATGGCCCTCCTTATCTCTGAAATGCCTACTATATCACTTAACAGCATGCACCAACTGTTGTAGGGCCCATTTATTATAATGGGCTCTGCAACAAACATGCAATGATATTAGTGCATGCTGTTAGAATATATGAAACTAAGAAGTTCATTTACTAATTGATCTTATTTTTTAAATTTTCTTTTCCATTTAAGTTATAGGTCAAAAAGCTGTAGGTGATACCTTTTATAATTTCTGAGACCTGATGAACGAAGTTAGACAAAAAATAAATGTTATGTCAGTCCAACCAAATTTATTTTATAACTTCAATGAAACAGCAAACATACTACAAAGCTCTGTTTAAGTCAAAGTAAATATATATTTACCTAAGCCTCCAGGCCCCGCCAACAGGAACTCTTGTCTGCCTATGCGTTTGACAATGGGCCGCTTCTCCTCACTACTATAGGGGAACAAATCCTGAGAGGCACCTGTGTTGTAGTTTAAAATAATATACTGAGTTGTGAGCGCAAGACAGAGGAAATAGCCATCAATGGCAACAGCAAATGGCTGCTCAGGGGTAGAAACTTCCTTCAGGATCTGCACACGATCTTCATAGACATGGAAGAGCTGGATGGTGCGGCGCTTGACAGACACAATACACACTTCTACACAGAAGGGGTCCCCACTTAAGGGGTTCTCATTCAGAGTGAATGTGACAGCACCTTTGATGCGGGCCCCACTGGGCACAGGTTCCAAGTTCAGCATATGCACCAGGGAGATTACACCATCACACAGCACCAGCAGCCGATTCAGAGCCGAGGCAGCCCGCAACTCATTCACTGGCTTCTTGGTCCCCAGTTGGCGCTGAAGCTGACGGGAGGCAGAAAATGTACTGTGGCCTGGCATGGCCCCACTGCGCTCTTCCAGCAGCAGATGGTGGATAAAGCCATCACTGGTACCCAGGTAGAGATTATGGCCACAGCATTCCAGGCATTCAATGCGGGCTACAGCCTTGTCCACCTGTGGCAACAGCTCCCGGTCCACAGCACACACCAGCCGGAAAGCTTGCACGCTCATGGTGAGCAAGTGGAGACAGCAATACACTCTTTGTCACCCTACCAAACACAGAGAAAGAAAATGCAGTAATGCTTCAACCAAAGAAATCCCACCACCAGCACCAACTCTCCACTATGAAGTCCACCAATACTGCATCACCCAGTACCCTTAACCCTGAACACCCACTGCAGCATAGGCAGCAGAACGGGGTGGACTACCGAGCTCGTGGCCTTACGATTCCAAATCACACGCATTAGGCATGTGACACCTCCCCCCCCCCTCCATTTGACCACCCTCACACGCCAAACACCCCTCTTCACACGCTTTCGAGAACCGACCTGCCGTCTTTCCTTCTCTCTCTCTTCGGCTCTCCCTGTCCGCGCGATCCAGCACCTTTCCCTCCGCCCAATCTTACCTTCAAGCTCATGTCTAAGATCACCCGCCAACGGCCCCTCCGACTCCCTCCTCCAATGCCCCGTCCCCTCTGACGCAACTCCCCTCTCGGCCGCGTACCGCCCTGCCGGAAACAGGAAGTCGCGTCGAGGGAGGCGGGACGTGTGAGAATTGGAAATGCGCGCAAGGCTCCGCCTCTTCCGGGAAGAAAGATGGCGGCGGGTGACGGGAGGCCGGTGGGGTCAGACCTGTTGCTGCAGCCGGAGTTGCTGTCCCAGGAGTTCTTGCTGCTCACGCTGGAGCAGGTGAGCTTGAGGCTCTTTGCCCTTCTCGCCGTATGCTAAAGATTATACGCATCCCTTTTTTCTCGTTCTTATCGTGTGTTTCTCAGAACTGTCAGATCTTGTTTGGTCAGCTCGGGTTAACTCCTCTTTCGGTTAAAAAATATGAACACGTTTGTATTGTGTTATACTCATTTGGAGAGCATCCTTCTCTCTACCTCCGTTTCGTTGCATTAAAAAAAAACGGAAGGCAACGAAATGAGTCTGCAAATAATTTGCCTGAATTAAATGAATGGTTTGCTGGTTAGCTATTTATGCAATTTTAAATGTCTTACATATTTATTTTTATTATTGTAAACCGACCAGATACTTGTGATGGTCGGTATATCAAATTACAAATAAACTTGAAAGTTCATAGAAATCAAGGTAATAAATAAAAGGTGAATTTTTACTGTGCATCAATTCCATATTGCTTCGGAAACAGACAATGTAAGCCCATCTAATCTTGCTGCTTTTGTTGTAAATCCTGTTTTAGGAGAGTATCCTTTTGTCTAAGGAGTGTTTGTACTTTCTTGACGACTCTTGTTTAATCTCTTCTGGGAAAGCTGTTCATGTTTCCATCATTCTTGAAAGACTTTTATTTTATCTGAACCTCCGAACTTTTTACTGGTTTTAATTTTTCAGTAGAACATTCTTTCCACTGGATAAAAATGTTTCTTCTGTGTTATCTTTGCTTTAAAGCAGAGGTGTTCAACCTGCGGCCCGAGGGCCGCATGCGGCCCCGTGAAGTATTTTGTGTGGCCCCGGTCGAGGGCGATGCAGTGTTTTCCACTGCTGCCCCCGGGTGTTTACCGTCTTGCCGGCTTCCTCCTCTGTCTTGCTGCATCATTTGCGTGTTTGTGCGGCCCCAGAAACATTTTTTTCGGACAGTGCGGCTCAGAGAAGCCAAAAGGTTGGACACCCCTGCTTTAAAGTATCCACATGTGTTTGTCTCTGTATCTCCTGATTCTTGTATGTCCTTAAGTTGTATTTGATAGGGTTTAATGGTGCAGACTGTACATTTTTGTAGCAGTTTTCTGGATTGTTAGTTCTTCTATATCGCTTTGTTTGTTTTTTGAGGATAGTGACTTTAGGATTGATCACAGTGATCCAGATATTTTTCCATTCATGATCTATCCACGTTCATTTTTACTTCCTTTTGATGATTTTCAACTTATAATATGTTGGAAAAATGTGGAAAGGACCCATAGCTTGTGTCTGTGGACAAAATCTATTTTCAAAGAAAGGATGGAAAACTGCTTTGTGAAGTGGGAGTCAGTAAAAATGTACTTATCAGTATTTTAAATCTAGGACAAAGATATATAGTCATGTAAAAATATTAGGACACTATGAAATATTCAGTTCTTTCATAAGAAATGTTCACATATCAATTGCAAGTCTTTTTTAATTTATCTCTAGAAAAGAAAGTGATGTAATTGCAGGTAAGCAACAGACATGTTCCTTAATTTACACAGGAAACAAAAAATGTCCACAAAAATGTGTATTCTGAGGAATAAATTAGGACACCCTAATAGCTAGTGTTACCCCCTTTGGCTGAAATAACTGCAGTGAGACGATTCTTGTAGCCATTTACCAGCCTTTGACATCAGTCTGAGGAAAGTTTGGCCCACTTCTCAATGCAGAATTCTTTCAGCTGTGAGATGTTTGAGGGGTTTCTTGCATGTACAGCCCATTTCAAATCACCCCACAGCATCTCAATGGAATTAAGATCAGGGCTTTGACTCGGCCACTCCATGACTCCATTTTGTAGTTTTCAGCCAGTCCTTGGTGGATTTACTGATATGTTTTGGGTCATTGTCATATTGCAGGGTCCAGTTCCTCTTCAGCTTTAATTTTCTTACAGATGGTCTCACATATTTCTGAAGCACCCTGTGATACATGGTAGAATTCATGGTGGATTCTATGATGGTGAGCTGACCAGGTCCTGCTGCAGCAAAGCATCCCCTAGCCGTGACACTGCCACCTCCATGATTCACTGTTGGTATGAGGTTCTTTTCCTGGAAGGCTGTAGGCCAAACATGTCCCTTTTCTGGTGTCTAAATAATTCAGTTTTAGACTCAAATGTCCATAGAATACTATTCCAGAAGTCCTGGTGTTTGTCTATGTTCTCTCTGGCAAACTTGATGTTTCTCTTAGAGAGCAAAGGTTTCCTCCTTGCACACCTCCCATGCAAGTTAAATTTGTGCAGTCTCTTTCTTATTGTAGAGGCATGCACTTTCACATCAATAGTAGCAAGAGCCTGCTGTAAGTCCTATGATGACATTTTAGGGTTTTTGGAGACTTCTTTTAGCATGTTGCGATCTGCTCTGGGGGTCAGCTTGCTTAGACAGCCAGACTTGGGCATGTTGGCAGTTGTATGGAAAGTCCTCCACTTGTACACTATTTTCCGGACCGTGAAATGGCTAAAGTCAAATGCTTTCGAGATCTTTTAAAATCCCTTACCAGACTTATAAGATGCTAAAATCTTCTTTCGGAAGGCCTCACAACTCTTTTGATCTCGCCATGGTGTTCATTCTCATCACAGCAGTCATGAGCACACCAAACTGAGGTTTAAGTAGGGCAAACCTCCTTCAAAATGCTGAGTAATGATAAGAACATAAGAATTGCCACTGCTGGGTCAGACCAGTGGTCCATCATACCCAGCAGTCTGCTCATGCGGCGTCCCTCTGATCAAAGACCAGCACCCTAAATGAGACTAGTCCTACCAGCGTACGTCCTTGTTCATTATGAACTTGTCTAACTTTGTCTTGAATCCCTGGAGGGTGTTTTCCCCTATGACAGACTCTGGAAGAGTATTCCAGTTTTCTACAACTCTCTGGGTGAAGAAGAACTTCCTTACGTTCGTACAGAATCTATCCCCTTTCAATTTTAGTGAGTGCCCTCCCTACCTTGGAGAGGGTGAACAACCTGTCCTTATCTACTAAGTCTATTCCCTTCAGTACCTTGAATGTTTCGATCATGTTCCCTCTCAATCTCCTCTGTTCGAGGGAGAAAAGGCCCAGTTTCTCTAATCTTTCACTGTATGGCAACTCCTCCAGCCCCTTAATCATCTTTGTCACTCTTCTCTGGACTCTTTCGAGTAGTACCGTGTCCTCCTTCATGTACGGCAACCAGTGCTGGACGCAGTACTCCAGGTGACAGCGCACCATGGGCCGATACAGCAGCATGATAACCTTTTCCTATCTGTTCGTGATCCCCTTCTTTATCATTCCTAGCATTCTGTTCGTCCTTTTTGCCGCCGCCACACTTTGCATGGACGGCTTCATCAACTTGTCAATGAGAACTCCCGTCTCTTTCCTGGGAGGTCTCTCCAAGTATCGCCCCGGACATCCTGTATTCGTGCATGAGATTTTTGTTACCTGCATGCATCACTTTACACTTATCCAGTTTGAACCTCATTTGCCATGTTGATGTCCATTCCTCGAGCCTGATTATGTCACGTTGCAGATCTTCGCAATCCCCCTGTGTCTTCACTACTCTGAATAACTTCGTATTGTCCACAAATTTAATCACCTCACTTGTTGTACCAATGTCCAGATCGTTTATAAAGATGTTGAAGAGCACGGGTCCAAGCACTGAGCCCTGCGTCACCCCACTGGTGTTGCTCTTCCAGTCCGAGTATTGTCCATTTACCCCCACTCTCTGTTTCCTATGCTCCAGCCAGTTCTAATCATGTGTACTTGATGTGATACACCTGTGTGTGATTTGAGCCACTTTAAGTAGGAGGATATGTGGGGGTGTCCTAATTTATTCTTCAGTTAGAATTCACATTTTTGTGGATATCTTTTGTTCCTTGAGTAAATCAAGGAAAAGTTTTGTTGTTTACCTGCAATTACTTCACTTTCTTTTCCAGAGATTAAAAAAAAAAAAGATATTGAGAGGTGAATATTTCTTAAGAACTGAATATTTCATAGGGTGTCCTAAGTTTTTCACATGACTGTATATCTGGAACAAAAATTTAAGGCCTAATAACATTAGGAGCTGGAATCGGAGTAGAAGATTTGATGTACCGATTCCACAGCCCTAGTGGAAAGTCGCAATATTTTCCATACAGGGAAAATGGAAAATGCCTTGCAAGAGTTTGAAAATTAGAAATAGCAGGCCAGTATTTTTAGAGAAAAAATTACCACCAGAACCTACTCATTTCTTTCAATGTGAAACAGAGGCAAATGCTGTTGATGACTTTGGCCCAAAAACCCACTATCCTTTCCCTAGAGTAGCTTGCCCCAGAGTAAGAAAGGCAAATAGAGAGACAACAGAACTGAAGCAGCTGGTGAAATATGTTGCACTTGTCTTATAACATACATATTTATCCCTCCTCCAATAGGCATCCTTGCACACACACACACACACACACACCAAGTAGAGGGACACATATCAGATATGTCACTTTTCATGGACCTGTGTATGTATACAATTTACTGTATCTTTCTTGATTTTTAAGGTTTGACTATCCACAACATTGGTTTTGTGGTGACTGAGCAAATTGCAATACTGCGTCACTTTTCCTTTAGATGTAGCTACTGCATGATACCTCTCTGTCAGACAGCTGTAAAGAGAAAGCAGTGTGGGCCTAGTTGTATTAACTTATTCCAGGGGTCCCCAAAGTCCCTCCTTGAGGGCCAAATCCAGTCGGCATGAATATGCATGAGATCTATGTGCATTCACTGCTTTCAATGCATATTCATTGGGGAAAACCTGACTGGATTCGGCCCTCAAGGAGGGACTTTGGAGTCTCCTGACTTATTCAATTAAGGGTGATAACTCCAGTATTGCTGACAGAGAAAGGGAAGAAATATTATTCCCTCTGTATTATAGTACTCGGGAAGGAAACCACATTCCACTCAATCTTAGATCTTAAGCAAATCAGTGTGTCTCTGTGGGGATGCCTCACTTCTATATAGAGACTCTGTTATTTATTTATTTATTCATTCAATTTTCTATACTGTTCTCCCAGGAGAGCTCAGAATGGTTTACATGTATTTATTCAGGTACTCAAGCAGTTTTCCCTCTCTGTCCTGGCGGGCTCACAATTTATCTAACGTACCTGGGGCAATGGGGGGGATTAAGTGACTTGCCCAGGGTCACAAGGAGCAGTGTGGGTTTGAACCCACAACCTCAGGATGCTGAGGCTGTAGCTTTAACCACTGCGCCACACTCTCCCTCATTATAAAAGTATAGGCTAAGGTATTTCTTAGATCTCTCAACATTTAGATTAAAAACCAAAAGAAAAAGACAACAGTCTAGAACTGCAACAGTAATTAATTTATTTTTAAAAATATTAAAGTTTCTTATAACAAAAATTTTGAGAATAAACATGTTTTCAACTATTTACGAAAATGTATATAGGAAGGACATGATCAATTTCTTAAGGGAGCAATTTCAAAGTTTTGCTATTTGAAATTTAGTAGGCTTCTCATGAACACTTTTCAATTTAACACCTCTAAAAAAGGAAATTGTAACATGAGATACATAGAAGTTCATTGATCATTAAAATCGTCCAACAAAGAGGTGCAAACTCCACTATTACCTTGTTAATACAGAAAGGTAAAGCCTGAAACTGAAATGCAGCCTCAGAATTGCTACCAAGAACTTCCAACATTCTATTTTATGAAGATATGCAGATATGCTTCCATAAGTTCATATTAAACATCTATTTCAGAAAACTTTTGTTTGTTCTTGTTTTATTTCTAACATGATTTACAAGAAGACTCTTGCATTGGAAATACAGAAAGAAATTATCTCTAAACAAAAGAAAAACCATTTTAAATGATCACTTATTCTTCCTTGGACCACAATTGCAAGTGAGTGATACAAAGAGAAATATGAGGAGATCTAATAAAGAAGTAAAAGAAAATCTAAAGCAACGCTTAGCAAGTTCTTCAACCTCTAAATTTAGCTGGTCCCCAATATCAAAGTCTTCATATTTAAGAAGGCTCGAAGTTGAGGTATAGAAAACATACTTCACACCCAAATACTTAATTATACATTTACATGGGTATGCAAGAAAAAAAGAAGCTCCTAATGTTAAAGTCTCAGATTGCAAATAAAAATAAACCTTCTGTCTTTCCTGGGTTTGTTTGGTAACATCTGGAAATATCCAAATCCTTTTTCCATGAAATAAAGCCTGAGCATTCCAAAAAGAAAGTCACATTTTAGCATTTACATCCGGTAGAACTACCAGTGAAACAATCCAAGTAGCTCTTTCGGATGACAGAAAGAGGCATGTCTAATATATTAGAAACATCCATAATCTCTTGAATAGGAGTATTTATATCCTCTATCTCTGGGCTTTCCCCCATTGATTTCTTAGAAATGTAGTATAGTTAACTGGAAGAAGATTATCAGAAGAAAATTTCAAAATCTCTGTTAGATAACTTTTAAAAAACAAAAGAAAACTGCATACAATATGTACAAGATGCAGGCTGTATTTATTATACCAAGTTTAAAATGCGGTAACTATTGTCACCCTTTTTACAAACCCAAAGACCTGACACGGTCCGTGTTTCGGAGAACACGCCTTCTTCAGGGATCCTAATAAATATAAATGTAAACAACACTACTAAGAATTTATACATCATAAATGGACAAATGGTGTATATAAAATGACAAAGAAAAGACTTGTGTAGGGAAAATGTAACTGTGAAGATAAACAAATAATGATCTAAATAATGTGATTTCTAGAATGGTTCTAGGAAAAAGTAAAATGTCAACAGTGATAAAGGGATACATAAAACAGGGATACAAAAGGAACAAATCTGAGAACAGAGAAAATGAATAAATAAATAAAGGGGTGCAAAAGACCAGATATGACCAATCAAAAAACAGAGAGTCAACAATACCAGTGGGACAAAAATGCCAATGAAAGTGCATGATAGTTCAACATGCTATTTTAAGACCACAATGTGAGTCACTAAAAGATGATGGGGTGGACACAAAAGGACCTACCATAGGTTGTTAAGGATTTAAACAAACCGCAATATAAATTGGTAAAAAGCTAAAGTGGAAAGAAAAATGTATCATAAGACATTCATAAAACACTAAGAGGTCCTTTTATCAAGCTACGGTAGGAGTTTAACGCGCGTAATACCGTGCGTTAAACCGCCTACCGCTACTAGCCGTTAATGCCTGCATTGAGCAGGTGTTAGTTTTTTAGCCGGTCACGGGGGTTAGCGCATGATGAAATGTAAAGTATTGCAACGTTGAGAAATGTAAAGTATTGCATGTGGGAAGCAGAAACCCGAGGTACAACTATACGATGGGAGGGATGTCATTGAATGAGAGTACCCAAGAGAGGGACTTGGGGGTAATGGTGGACAGGTCAATGAAGCCGACTGCACAGTGCGCAGCGGCCGCTAAGAGAGCAAATAGAATGCTAGGTATAATCAAGAAGGGTATTACAGCCAGGACGAAAGAAGTTATCCTGCCACTGTATCGGGCGATGGTGCGCCCACACCTGGAATACTGTGTCCAGTTTTGGTCGCCATACCTTAAGAAGGATATGGCGTTACTCGAGAGAGTTCAGAGAAGAGCGACACGTCTGATAAAAGGGATGGAAAACCTTTCATACGCTGAGAGATTGGAGAAACTGGGTCTCTTTTCCCTGGAGAAGAGGAGACTTAGAGGGGATATGATAGAGACTTATAAGATCATGAGGGGCGTAGAGAGGGACAGATTCTTCAAACTTTCAAAAAATAAAAGAACAAGAGGCCATTCGGAAAAGTTGAAAGGGGACAGATTCAATACAAATGCCAGGAAGTTCTTCTTTACCCAACATGTGGTGGACACTTGGAATGCGCTTCCAGAGGATGTTATAGGGCAGAATACAGTACTGGGATTTAAGAGAGGATTGGACATTTTTCTGCTGGAAAAGGGAATAGAAGGGTATAAATAGAGGATTACTGCTCAGGTCCTGGACCTGTTGGGCCGCCGCGTGAACGGACTGCTGGGCAAGATGGACCTCAGGTCTGACCCAGCAGAGGCATTGCTTATGTTCTTATGTCCGACGCGCTAACCCCGCTAGCGCGGCTTGATAAAAGGACCCCTAAAATTAAAGAATTGAAAATTAAAAACACATTATTTATTAAAAATACATATTTAAAAAAACTTTATAAAAGGGATCAATATGTTCATGCCTTGAAGATGTGCGCAGGCAGATAGATAAACTAAAAATTGACAAATGCCCGGGTCCGGACGGAATCCATCCAAGGGTTCTGAAGGAACTAAAGGAGGAGATAGCAGAACTACTGCAGGAAATATGCAACCTATCCCTGAAAACAGGCGTGATCCCGGAGGATTGGAAGACAGCCAACATCATGCCCATCTTTAAAAAGGGATCAAGAGGTGACCCGGGAAACTACAGATCAGTGAGTCTGACCTCGGTTTTGGGGAAAATGGCGGAAGCACTGATAAAAGAAAACATTGATGAACACTTAGAAAGAAATGAACTTCTGATAACCAGCCAACATGGTTTCTGCAGGGGGAGATCGTGCCTAACTAACTTATTACACTTCTTCGAAGGAATTAACAAAAGGATGGACAGAGGTGACCCCATAGACATCATATACCTTGATTTCCAAAAAGCCTTTGACAAGGTGCCTCATGAACGACTACTCCGGAAACTGAAGAACCATGGGGTGGACGGAGACGTACATAGATGGATCAGAAACTGGTTGGCGGGTAGGAAACAGAGGGTAGGGTGAAGGGCTACTACTCGGACTCGAGGAGGGTCACGAGTGGTGTTCCGCAGGGCTCGGTGCTCGGGCCGCTGCTATTTAATATATTCATAAATGATCTAGAAACAGGGATGAAGTGTGAGATAATAAAATTAGCAGATGACACCAAACTATTTAGGGGAGCTCAGACTAAAGAGGACTGTGAGGAATTGGAAAGAGACTTGAACAAACTAGGGGAATGGGCGACAAAATGGCAAATGAAGTTCAACGTTGAGAAATGTAAAGTATTGCATGTGGGAAGCAGAAACCTGAGGTACAACTATACGATGGGAGGGATGTTATTGAATGAGAGTACCCAAGAGAGGGACTTGGGGAAAATGATGGACACGTCAATGAAGCCGACGGCACAGTGCGCAGCGGCCGCTAAGAGAGCAAATAGAATGCTAGGTATAATCAAGAAGGGTATTACAACCAGGACGAAAGAAGTTATCCTGCCGCTGTATCGGGCGATGGTACGCCCACACCTGGAATACTGTGTCCAGTTTTGGTCGCCGTACCTTAAGAAGGATATGGCGTTACTCGAGAGAGTTCAGAGAAGGGCGACATGTCTGATAAAAGGGATGGAAAACCTTTCATACGTTGAGAGATTGGAGAAACTGGGTCTCTTTTCCCTGGAGAAGAGGAGACTTAGAGGGGATATGATAGAGACTTATAAGATCATGAGGGGCATAAAGAGAGTAGAGAGGGACAGATTCTTCAAACTTTCAAAAAATAAAAGAACAAGACGGCATTCGGAAAAGTTGAAAGGGGACAGATTAAATACAAATGCCAGGAAGTTCTTCTTTACCCAACGTGTGGTGGACACCTGGAATGCGCTTCCAGAGGACGTTATAAGGCAGAGTATGGTACTGGGATTTAAGAAAGGATTGGACAATTTCCTGCTGGAAAAGGGAATAGAAGGGTATAAATAGAGGATTACTGCTCAGGTCCTGGACTTGTTGGGCTGCCGCGTGAGCGGACTGCTGGGCAAGATGGACCTCAAGCCTGACCCAGCAGAGGCATTGTTCTTATGTTCACTGCTGGAAAGCCTTATGTGATAAAATTAGAAAACAAAGATGTAATAAAACTATAAAACACAAAAAAATTACCAAATGGAATTAAAATATAAAAAGTGAGAGAAGGGGCATAATGAGCGACATGACAATGATCTGCACGTGAAATGTATATTTAATATACCGTATTTTCACGCATATAACGCGCGCGTTATACACGATTGTGCATAACCGTGTGCGTTATACTTGTGAGCGCGTTATCCCCTTTTTTTTTACATAGTTCCTCCCCCATCGACGTCCGATTCACTCCGCAGGACCGCTCGCACCCCCACCCCGAAGGACCGCTCGCGCTCGAACCTGCACCCGCACCCCCACCCCGAAGGACCGCTCGCACTCCCACAGCCTCCCCACCCCCATCATGTAGAAGCTGCCTACCGTCGTCCTGCTGCTTCCTCTGCCGGCGGTCCTGCCCCTTCTCTTAGCCCTGCGTCTACGCTGCTTCCTCTTCCGGCGGTCCCGCCCTTTCAAGGGCGGGACCGCCGGAAGAGGAAGCAGCGTAGAGTGGCAGATAACAATATATAGGAGATGTGAGTGGGGAAGGGAAGGTGAATTAAATTTTGAGCTTTGCATAATAGTAGATTAACTGGTGTCACTGGTACATAAATATGTACTAGCTAGTGACAGATGGCAATATATAGGAAATGGCATCAAATGCTAAATATCATTCCGTGAGACAAGTGGTGATATAAGGGTTTAAAGCTATACAACACCATAGGAAAACTATTACTACTGGTACATGAATATGTGCTAGCAAATGGTAAATAGCATCTAAATAAAAGATCATTCAATCTGGACTTATAACTTTCTAAGTGACACTATACAAAAAACTTATAAAGTACAATCCTATATCAAAAAAGTCTTATATATGAATGGGTCATAAGGCACTGTTAAAAATGCTTATATATATAGATAATAGCATCCACTATCATATGTCAATAAACTATGGCTAAATCAGTAGAACTCTAAGACTTTGTAATATAATTGACAATAAAAGCCACATCACTTGAAAAAGAACAAATATGTACATATATCTAAAACCGTAATGTAAAAATATATTTGCATACTGAAAATAGAAGGTATGAAACAGTGTGACATTTTGAAGTAGACCTCATTTCCAGAATACAAGACATGATATAAATGAAACTAACAAATTATAAAAACGAACGATAGTCTATTTCCAGATTCAGTCCAGCTGGAGTGATAGTATTGAGTTCAAATATTGCTCTTTGTTCAGCTTGTATCAAAATGTTATCAATATGTCCCCCTCGCCATCTCAGCTTGAAGGTCTTAAAGATGAAGAACCATAAGTCGTTCAATTCTTTTCAATGTGTGACTAGAGGTGCTGTCATTACTTCCCTCAATATACAGCTTCTATGTTCAATAATTATTGTTTTAATTTTTCTCTTAGTTTTGCCAATGTAGAGAAGTTGGCAAGGACACATTATAATGTAGACCACCTGTGAGGTGTTACAGTCACTACTAAAATTAAGATGGTACTTCTTGCCCGTTCTGGGATATGTGAAGGTGGTGGTACTGATGGAATGTCAGCAAACAGAGCATGAAGAACAGGATTGGTGACCTGTGTGATTAGCTTGAACTGTGGTCACTTGGGGAAGAGCTGATGGCACCAATTTATCTCTGAAATTCTGATTCCTGTTTTTTTGCTTGCTGTTTCTGTACTGCAGACTCTGTTCCATCCTTTTGTTTAATTGAATTTTGTCTTTCACTATATTTGATGATAAATCTTATAGAGACTTTATATTCTGTTTAACTGAAGTTAAATCAGAGGTATATTCTTGAGACAGTACTTACGAGTGTAGCCAACTCAATTGAAGATCTTGACACAGATGAATCCAACTTCTGGAGAGCAAACCATATGCTCTCCAGTGTCGCCACCGATGGCTTCTCAAGTTGCGAAGCTTTCGTGGCCGAGGATCCTTGGTCTTCTATTTCATCCACTGAAACTACAACTCTTGCTCCTCAATATGGGGTTTCCAGAATAGCAACTATGTTGCTCAAAAGTCACTGCAAGGACATAGAATCTGTGGGACGCAGTAATGGATAGGAATCTGGAGGCGAAAGAGTGATATCCAGTCCCTGGCCTTCAGACTCTCTTTTAGCCAAAGAAACAGCGGGAGCCTCTCCAGATGCCACGAAGGGAGTCATAGCGGTTGCATACCTCAAAATTGTCTGTTGTTGACCTAAGGACGTCTCGACTGAAGGAGGGACAGTCTTGACAAATCCCTTCCATTTCGTATGAGGCATTTCTGAATCCAAGGTGGAAAAATTACAAGTAGAATGGGACAACAGACAAGAAGTCAAGAATGCCGCCACTAGACCACCGCCATCTTGATCACTCTCCCCATTTTATTTCTAATTATTTTAAAGTTCTAGTGCAGTTATTAATTTTATCACATTTGGACTACTATAATTCTTTGTACAGTATATTGGAATTAATCAAAAGCAATTACTGTACAGAGATTACAGTTGATTCAGAATACAGCAGTGAGGCTTATTTTTTGTAAAGTCAAATTTAATCATGTGTCTCCGTTGCTGGTTTATCTGCATCGGCTCCCAATAAATTCAAAATGTTGTTATGTTTTTTAAAATTTAGGGAGTCACTGTCCAAATGATCTGACATTGTTAATCACTTTGGGGCCCTTACACAGATCTTTCTCGCGCACTAAGGCCACTTTTGCCATTGCCGGAAAATGACTATTTTCCCATTTTCTGACTTAATGGCTGTGTACTAATTTTGCCATTAACGAGTGACCATTAAAAAAACTTGACCCTAGGCAGTTAATCAAATAATAGCAACCTTGAGCCTTTCCTGCAAAACTAAAAGTAGGGATTTCAGGCTGTGGTCCTGCTCCATTTTGATAATTATAATTCTGTTTACTTGGCCCTCTCTAAAAGAAAGATGGCCAGATTGCAGTAATACCAAGTACTGCTGCTAACTATGACAGGTCCATACCACTTTAGACGCCTTGTACTAATTACTGGTTTCTGTATGGATTCATTTCAAAGTATTTATAATTTTTAGACTTATATTCTCCAGCCTCTTCATTCAGGCTGTTATCCTGGTGGCTTTGGACTGGCCCAGGAGACCATGGTGTGTGGATCTCATCTATCTCCTGTTGGACAAACCTCTTTGATGCCCGGTCTGCTCTATCAGGATTCGGTTTCACTGGAGGATCCGTCCTGCTTTAGTCTTATGGCTGAGATGGAAGGGTTATTCTGAAGAGGTGAGTACCACCCTCTTGCAGCCTAAGAAACACTTGATGTCAACTGCCTATGGTTGAGTGTGGAAGGTGTTTGAAGCCTGGTGCCAGGAGAAGGCAGTTGAGGCTTCTCTTTCAGATTCTTTAATTCCTGCAAGCTGGGTTTCAAAAGACTTGATTCTAGTCTGAACTCCTTAAAGGTTCAGGTGATGACCTTGGCTTGCTACAGAGGCCAGAATTCTTCCCTGATGGTTCCCAGATGATGTCTGTTTCCTGCGAGTGGTCACTAGGGTTGCAGCTGCCTATGCAACCCTAGTGCCCTCCATGGAATCTAAGTCTTGTGCTGAAGTTTGCCCAGAAAGTTCCATTTAAGCCACAGCAGGATCTCTTAAAGGATCTCATCCTTAAGTCGGTCTTCTTGATAGCCATCACTTTAGCCAGGAGGGTGTCTGAACTTCAGGCTCTTTTCTGTCAGTGCCCCTTTCTTGATTTTCAGGAAAGTGGTGTTTCCAGTCATATAAAGTACCTTCATTTCTTCCTAAGATAGTTTTGTCCTTCTATCTGAATCGGGCCAATCTGCTGCCATCCTTCCATAAAGTGGTCTATGGTTTCAAGTATTCCAGCTTGCAGCTTCTGGATTTTCATTGGGTACTTCTCCGTTACTTGAAGTTGACAAACAATTTTAGGCCACTTTAGGCACTCTTTGTTCTCTTTCAGGTCCTCAGAACAGTCTCACTGTTTCTAAGGCTACAAATTCTTGAGCGAAAGAGACCATTTTTCCCACCTATTTGTTATCAGGCAGAGTGTCCCCATTGGTCCTTCACTCCTACTGTGTACAGAGAGTGGCTACCTTTCTAGAGTCTCGTGTGGTCTCTTTGGAAGAGATCTGTTGGACAGCCACCTGGTCTTTGGCATTGACCTTCTCCAGGCACTACAGGCTGGATGTTGCAGCTGGGACATCTTCTTTTGAGATTTCCATTCTCTGGGCAGGGATTTCAGGTGCCTACTCTATTTGAGGACTGCTTTGGTACATCCTATAAGTCATAGATGAATCTATGTTTTGCTAAGGAAGGAGAAATTAGTTCTTACCTGCTAATTTTCTTTCCTGAGTAGAAATGGATCAATCCAGGATCCCTCCCTAGTCTGCTGTGTTGTTAGTTATTCCTTAGAGTGAAGACTGCTCTGTTTTGATGTTTGAGTTGACTCAGCATTGGACCTGTTTCATACATGTTGCCTACTAGCTTGCTTATTGTAGAGGAAGGAGACTTGGCTGGTTGTCTCGTTCTTATGTCCTTGAGCTGCTTTTGTTATCAGCATACTGAATTGTCTCGCTGTGAACTGGCTCTTAAGACACAGTTATATCTAGTGCCTCTATCTCCACCTGCTGGCAGATGAGCATAACCCACAAGTCCTGGATTGATCTGTTGCTTCTCAAGGAAAGAAAATTAGCAGGTAAGAACTGATTACACCAGAGCAAGCAACCTTTTAATTTCATCCTATGCCTTTTTATTCTGGAATTTTCCTTCAATTGAAATACACTTGCCCGCTGTACGTAATGCCATGGAGATATTTAAATGTCTTTATCATATCTCCAGCCTTTCTTTCAGGGTATAGGCTAAAGCCTGTTCCCATACACTTTATGATGAAGACTACAGACCAGTTTTGTAGCCGCCCTCTGGACCAAACTCCTTCCTGTTTCTCTCTTGAAGATGCGGCCTCCAGAATTGCACACAGTATTCTAAATGAGGGCATCCAGAGACTTTCACCTCCCCCTTTTTTTTTCTTCTGTTGGCCATTCCTCTCCCTTATGCACCCAAACATCCCTTTAGCTTTGGGCATCGTCACCTTTTCTACCTATTTGGCCACCAGTTGTTTTTTTTAATGAAATTACAGTGAAAACTGATATACATTTAGAATTAAAGTTCTGCAGGAGAGATATAGGGAATACATAAAAAGCATATTTCCCAATGGAGCAATAACTGTATTTAGACTCTTAGATCAGTTCCAGGTGGTGATCATTTTTCTGTAGTTAAGTGTTGCCCTCTTTATTTTCTTGTAGAAAAACATATCGGTTGAAGAAGCTAAAAATGATAAACAGAGACTTACTGATATCTATATCCAACATGCCATGCCTCTCCCTCGGAGGGATTTGCCCCAAAATAGATGGGGGAAAATGATGGAGAAGAAAAGAGGGAAAAGCGAACCTTCTCAACACCATTTAAGGTACTGTATATGAGGGTGATCCAGCTAAACCAGCGGTCTCAAACTCAAACCCTTTGCAGGGCCACATTTTGGATTTGTAGGTACTTGGAGGGCCGCAGAAAAAAATAGTTAATGTCTTATTAAAGAAATGACAACTTTGTAGTTTACAAATCTTTCCTTAATTGCTTGTGATAATTTCAGCTGTACACAGCTGAAAGCAGTGCAACATGCAGAAAGTGAAAAACTATCAAAGTATCAACTGCAAGAGGCAAGGTACTATTTTGAGGTCCTCGGTATTATAAAGAATGATTCTTTATGGAAAACTTGTGCCTTAAGTGTCCGGTGGTCGCGTCCACAACCACCTTCAGCTCTCACCTCCAGCACGAGATTACGTACACACGCACAAGCTGCACTGCCTCCAATGGTTACCTTACATTCTGGAACATTTCCCGCCTCACTGCTGTAACCTCACACAAGGGCTTTCCTGCGCCTGTACGCAATTGTGAAGTGGAGTGGAGAAGATAGTCGCACACAGACGCAGGAAAGCGCTTGCGTGAGGTTACAGCAGTGAGGTGGGCAACGTTCCAGAATGTAAGGTAACCATTGGAGGTAGTGCAGCTTGTACGTGTGTACGTAATCTTGTGCTGGATGTGAGAGATGAAGGCGGTTGTAGACGCCGGACACTTAAGGCACAAGTTTTCCATAAAGAATCATTCTTTATAATACCGAGGGCCTCAAAATAGTACCTGGTGGGCCACCGCAAGTTTGAGACCACTGAGCTAAACTGTTAAACTGTACTGCTTGTAGGCTCTAACGTGGGAAATCGCCATGGAAGTGGTTTGTCTTATCTCATAGAGTTAACTGTATCACCCTCCATTAGCAAGTAAGATTTGGTAGGATAGAGCGGGCAATAAATGTGTGGTTTTTTTATTCCAAAGTTCTTTCATTAAATATCCGGCTAGTTCCTTAAATATATATGACCTTTACTTATGTGTATATAAATATGTATGTAAGTCTGAAGTTGTTTTAGAAGTTTCAGTTTCCACAAAGAGGTATAAAAAATGTAGCACATTACAGTGGTGCCTCGCATAACGGACGCCTCGCACAGCGAACGCTGCGCACAACGAACTTTATGTCTTGATTCGTACAACGAACTTCGTTTCACACAACGAAGTCGCCCGAGCTGCATCCTTCCGCGCAGGCACTGCGCTTAACTGCCCTCTCTCCGCCTGGCTCCCTCTTGCCCCCCCCTGACTCCCCGACACGATCGGGGCAAGAGGGAGCCCAAGCCCTCTTGCCCCCCCGACTCCCCGACACGATCGGGGCAAGAGGGAGCCCAAGCCCTCTTGCCCCCCCCGACTCCCCGACACGATCGGGGCAAGAGGGAGCTCAAGCCCTCTTGCCCCCCCGACTCCCCGACACGATCGGGGCAAGAGGGAGCCCAAGCCCTCTTGCCCCCCCCGACTCCCCGACACGATCGGGGCAAGAGGGAGCCCAAGCCCTCTTGCCCCCCCCGACTCCCCGACACGATCGGGGCAAGAGGGAGCTCAAGCCCTCTTGCCCCCCCCACTCCCCCACACGATCGGGGCAAGAGGGAGCCCAAGCCCTCTTGCCCCCCCCGACTCCCCGACACGATCGGGCCAGGAGGGAGCCCAAGTCCTCCTGGCCACGGCGACCCCCTAACCCCACCCTGCACTACATTACGGGCAGGAGGGATCCCAGGCCCTCCTGCCCTCGACGCAAACCCCCCCTCCCCCCAACGACCGCCCCCCCCAAGAACCTCCGACCGCCCCCCAGCCGACCCGCGACCCCCCTGGCCGACCCCCACGACACCCCCAACCCCCTTCCCCGTACCTTTCTGTAGTTGGCCGGACAGACGGGAGCCAAACCCGCCTGTCCGGCAGGCAGCTAACGACGGAATGAGGCCGGATTGGCCCATCTGTCCCAAAGCTCCGCCTACTGGTGGGGCCTAAGGCGCCTGGGCCAATCAGAATAGGCCCGGGAGCCTTAGGTCCCTCCTGGGGGCGGGGCCTGAGGCACATGGGCCCAACCCGACCATGTGCCTCAGGCCCTGCCCCCAGGAGGGACCTAAGGCTCCCGGGCCTATTCTGATTGGCCCAGGCGCCTTAGGCCCCACCAGTAGGCGGAGCTTTGGGACGGATGGGCCAATCCGGCCTCATTCCGTCGTTGGCTGCCTGCCGGACAGGCGGGTTTGGCTCCCGTCTGTCCGGCCAACTACAGAAAGGTACGGGGAAGGGGGTTGGGGGTGTCGTGGGGGTCGGCCAGGGGGGTCGCGGGTCGGCTGGGGGGGCGGTCGGAGGTTCTTGGGGGGGGCGGTCGTTGGGGGGAGGGGGGGTTTGCGTCGAGGGCAGGAGGGCCTGGGATCCCTCCTGCCCGTAATGTAGTGCAGGGTGGGGTTAGGGGGTCGCCGTGGCCAGGAGGACTTGGGCTCCCTCCTGGCCCGATATTGTCGGGGAGTTGGGGAATCGGCGGGGCAAGAGGGCTTGGCTCCCTCTTGCCCCGATCGTGTCGGGGAGTCGGGGGGGCAAGAGGGCTTGGGCTCCCTCTTGCCCCGATCGTGTCGGGGAGTCGGGTGGCAAGAGGGCTTGGGCTCCCTCTTGCCCCGATCGTGTCGGGGAGTCGGGGGGGGGGGCAAGAGGGCTTGGGCTCCCTCTTGCCCCGATCGTGTCGGGGGGTCGGGGGGGCAAGAGGGCTTGGGCTCCCTCTTGCCCCGATCGTGTCGGGGAGTCGGGGGGCAAGAGGGCTTGGGCTCCCTCTTGCCCCGATCGTGTCGGGGAGTCGGGGGGGCAAGAGGGCTTGAGCTCCCTCTTGCCCCGAACGTGTCGGGGGTGCCAGGGACCACACGGAGTCACCCACCGTACCACCCGATTCGGGTAAGCGCAGGTATCGGTGGGTGGCTTATTTGCGGGGGGGTGCCTTATTTTACATTTTTTTCTAAAAAGGGGGGGCTGTCTTATTTGATGGCCCTGCCTTATCATCGGGGAAACACGGTAGAAAAAAAAAAAAAAATGAACAGTTAAGTCCCAGTTTTTGCCGCTGAGACTCTGCCCTCTCTCACTGTAAAATTAGACTCTACTTAGTCTGTCTTTAAATTTAAAAAATGTGTGTTGTTTTAAAAAACAATTATGTTTTTAGATGTATCTAAATAAAAATAATAACCAAAAATTTATCTTTTTTTATGTCATCTTAGCATATTTTATGCTGCAGAACGAATTATTTTTTTTTACATGTATTCTTATGGGAAAACGCGTTTCACATAACGAACGTTTCGCATAACAAACTTGCTCCTGGAACCAATTAAGTTCGTTGCGTGAGGCACCACTGTATATTATAAACCTAGATTTATGAGAAAATTAACATATTAAAGTTACAATTTAGTTGAACATAAATTTCTAAGTGAGATCAAATTTTAGGTGTTTTGTATATGTGTGTGTTCTGCAAAATAATCCTTTGGAATGAGCAGGTTTAATGCTTAAAAATTCCCTGTGGCAGTGCTTCCCAATCTTTTGTGGCTGTGACTCCACGATTGCAGCCAAATAAAATTGATTAGTTTGTGACCTCAACCCACAGTTTGGAAAGCTCTGCCCTGTGAGAAATAATGAGGCGATGGCCAGTGTTGGTGCAAGGAGAAACTAAGGGCTCCTTTTATGAAGCTGCGGTTTAACGCGTGCTAAACTGCCAGCCGCGTTAGCCGCTACCGCCTTCTCTTGAGCAGGCGGTAGTTTTTTGGCTAGCACGTGATAAAAAGTTGCGTGCTATAAAGCCGCTAATGCGGCTTCGTAAAAGGAGCCCTAAATCTACCTCCTCCCCAAACCTGAGTTCTCTTCAACTTTCTCTGCTAACAGCGAACCAAGATAACAATTCCCTGCATAGTTAGTTTATTATGGAAGACATCTATTAGATGACTATGGTTCCTTGCAAGCTCAATCCTAAACAACAAACTAACAGAGGAAAAAGCCTCAAACTGAGGCCCTCTCACCACCACAAAGATGGTTTAAAGGTGGTTTAAATTCTCAAAACTGACTTATTTTGATCACTAAATTGAAATAAAATCATTTTTTCCAACCTTCGTTGCACTTCCTTCTGACTGTGCATCCAATATTTCTTCCCTTATTTCTGCCTCCTGCATGCTTCCTCTCCTCCAGACCTCATTCCATTCCCCAACCAACATCTCTCTCTATCCCTCCATGAGTCCAACTTTTTCTTCCTTCCTCCCTGCCTGTCCCCTGCCACCTGACACACTCCATTCCCTCCCCAACTTTTTTTTCCTCTCTCCCTGCCCCCTTTTCTTTCTTTCTCCCTCCTTGCCTCCCTTTCTTTCTCTCTCTCTCCCTGCCCCCCGCCCCCCTTTAAGAACATAAGAATTGCCGCTGCTGGGTCAGACCAGTGGTCCATTGTTCCCAGCAGTCCGCTTCCGTGGTGGCCCTCAGGTCAAAGATCAGTGCCCTAACTGAGTCTAGCCTTACCTGCGTATGATCTAGTTCAGCAGGAACTTGTCTAACTTTGTCTTGAATCCCTGGAGGGTGTTTCCCCCTACAACAGCCTCCAGAAAAGTGTTCCAGATTTCTACAAATCTCTGGGTGAAGAAGAACTTCCTTACATTTGTACGGAATCTATCCCCTTTTAAATTTAAAGAGTACCCTCTTGTTCTCTCTACCTTGGAGAGGGTGAATAACCTGTCTTTATCAACTAAGTCTATACCCTTCATTATCTTGAATGTTTCAATCATGTCCCCTCTGTTTCCTCTTTTCAAGGGAGAAGAGGCCCAGTTTCTCTAATCTCTCACTGTACGGCAACTTCTCCAGCCCTTTAACCATTTTAGTTGCTCTTTTCTGGACCCTTTCGAGTAGTACTGTCCTTCTTTATGTACAGTGACAAGTGCTGGATGTAGTATTCCAGGTGGGGGCGTACCATGGCCTGATATAGTGGCATGATAACCTTCTCCGATCTCCTTTCTGTATTTCTCTCTCCTTGCCCCCCCCCCCCAAGCCACCACCGCCGATTTAGTTGATGTTGCACACCCTGCTTCCCCCATGCCGCAACAGGCCAGGCACGTGCAGCTACTGCACAAGCGCCTGACCCACAAGCCTCCCCCCCCCACACACACACACCCTCCACGACATCAATTCTGACGTCGGAGAAAAAGTTCCAGGCCAGCCAGGCAGCGATTAGCTGGCCCAGGGCTTCCTCTCCGAAGTCAGAATTGACGTCGGGGAGGGGGGAGGCTTGTGGACCCAGCACTTGCGCAGTTGCTGCACGCGCCTGGCCTGTTTCTGCATTGGCGTCGGGGAAGCAGGGAAAATGCAAAGGCAACGCGAGTCTATCACGGAGCCCGGGATAGGCTCCGCGATCAACTTGTGTTGCCTTTGCGATCTACTGGTAGATTGTGATTGACCTTTTGGGCACCCCTGATGTAGACAAATGTGATTTAATGAGACGAAGTCAGCATGGGTTCAGCCAAGGGAGATTTTGCCTCACCAATTTGCTTGACTTCTTTGAAAGTGTGAATAAACATGTGAATAAAGGTGAGCCAGTTGATGTACTGTATCTAGATTTTCAGAAAGCTTTTGATAAAGTCCCTCATGAGAGGCTCCTGAGAAAATTAAAGAGTCAGGTAGGTGGCAAAGTTCAGTTGTGGATTAGGAATTAGTTATCAGATAGAAACAGAGGGTAGGGTTAAATGGTAATTTTTCTCAATGGAGGAGAGTAAACAGTGGTTCTGTACTGGGACCAGTGCTATTTAACTTATTCATAAATGACTTGGATGTGAATAAACTGTTCAAAGATGTTAAAACAAATGCAGATTGTGAAAAATTGCAGGCAGACCTTAGGAAATTGGAAGACTGGGTGTCCAAATGACAAATAAAATTTAATGTGGATAAATGCAAAGTGATGCATATTGGGAAGAATAACCCAAATCACAGTTACTGGATACTAAGGTTCACCTTAGGGATTAAGGCCCAAAAAAAGGATCTGGGTGTCATTGTAGACAATATGATGAAACCTTCCGCCCAATGTGCAGCGGCGGCCAAAAAGCAAACAAGATGCTAGGAATTAAGAAGGGGATGATTAACAAGTCTAAGAATGTTATAATGCCTCTGTATCGCTCAATGGTGCAACCTCATCTGGAGTATTGCGTTCAACTCTAGTCTCCTTATCTTAAGAAAGATATAGCGGCATTAGAAAAGGTTCAAAGAAGAGCGACCAAGATGATAAAGGGGATAGAACTCCTCGTATGAGGATAGACTAAAAAGGTTAGGGTTCTTCAGCTTGGAAAAGATACGGCTAGGGGAGATATGATTGAAGTCTGCAAAATCCTGAGTGGAGTAGAACGGGTACAAGTGGATCGATTTTTCACTTTGTCAAAAATTATAAAGACTAGGGGGCACTCGAAGTTACAGGGAAATAGTTTTTCACTCGGAGAATAGTTAAGCTCTGGAGCGCATTGCAGAGGTTGTGGTAAGAGCAGATAGTGTATCTGGTTTTAAGAAAGGTTTGGACAATTTCCTGGAGGAAAAGTCCATAGTCCGTTATTGAGAGAGACATGGGGCAAGCCACTGCTTGCCCTGGGTTGGTAGCATGGAATGTTGCTACTCTTTTTGGGTTTTTGCCAGGTACTAGTGGCCTGGATTGGCCACCATGAGAACAGGGCACTTGGCTTGATGGACCTTTGGTCTGACCCAGTAAGGCTAGTCTTATGTTCTTATGAGAAGATAGGGAAGACAGTTACTAATTTTGGCTCACAGTTAAGTGACTCTTAGCTTATGAGGTCTTACCAGAGTCTTATACAGAGACATCAATACCTCCATTTTCCTACTGGCCATACCTCTCCCTATGCATCCTAGCATCCTTTTAGTTTTCGCAATTGAAAAGGATGCCAGGAGGTTCTCCCTCCAAGAGTGCAACTCCCCAATAGCAGTGCCATGCGTAGGCCGAGGATTCGGCCTACGCTGGGTCAAATGATGATTCGGATGATAATGGCTCCATTTTCACACCTTTACTCTACAGTCCGGGTCCTCTGTGGCAGGTGATACTTGTGCATCCCTGGGTGGTCAAGACTCAGATTTAGGGGAAGCTCCAGATCTTGGTGAGTACCCCACAGTGCAACGACTGTTTAAACCTTCAGCGCTTATGGGGATGATCACTGACTCCCTCCAAGAATTGAAATTAGAGGCTTCTCAGTCCTGTGCCACACTGTGCTTACTTAGGAGCAACACCAAAGCACAGACCTCTTGCTTTCCCTCGCATCAGGACATTACAAAAATGCCTACGGATCATTGGGAGGTTCTGGAGAGGATCCTTCGGGTGGCGAAAGCTATGTCAAAGCTCTATCCGATGGATGATACATTTAACCAGCTTTTTGTTCCTCCAAAGGTGGATTCATTGTTTGCACAGATTACCAAATATACTTCCCTTCCCAGTGAAGGCAGCATGGTATTAAAGGATACCCAGGACTTCAGATTCTGGCTTTGTGGTGTGTGCTGGCTGTCTGCTACCTTCCCCGGCACCCTGATATGTAGGTCCTGGCCTCGGAGCAGTTTGATTCTCCTGAGGGTGCTCTGTAAATTGCTAGAGCTATGTCATGCTGGTATTTTCTGACACAGGGGTGTCAGCAACTTTTGGATCAGTCCAGAGTGGATTTTTTGGTAGCGCGGGTGACATAATGCACCTTTCTCCCCGAAGTGGGTGGTTTAGTGTTAGAAAATATACAGGACCACTGTATGGAGGTGGTCCTCAGGACACTCTTTTGACACAGCTGCTTTAGGCATTAAAGCTGCTTTGGTGACTTCTTTTGTTGCACATGCCTGTCACTCTCAAAAGTGCACTCTGGAGAGTGAGGTGGTGGTTCCCTCTCTTCAACTTTTATTTTTTATTTTTTGGCAGGGACAGATTATATGCTGGATGCATTGTATGCCCTTATGCAAGTTTGACAAAGGTATCAGAGTACTCCATCTCTGCCCACAGAATGTTTTGGTTCAGACAGTGGGCTGCTGTTTCCACTTCCAAGGCTTCTTTGGCTTGACTGCCTTTTTAGGAGCAGTGATTGGCAAAGGTTTGGATAACCTCATGGATTCAGGGCTGGATCATCATCCTACAACTCTGCCTGATAGCAGGCCCAGCCTTCCTGGGGTTCTGGTCATTCTGATTTCATGGCTCCCAGTGCTTCCGACCATGTGCAAGTGCCACGTCACAGGCATTTTCTTATGGCTACCAATGATGGTATAATGGCTACAGGCATTCCAAGCCTCCCTACTCAAGTTATGCATTACCTGCTGAACAGGCACAATGGCGTCAGGCCAATGGATGCCCCTCTGCAGATAGGGGTTCGGCTCTCAGCATTTCTTCCGGCCTGGAAGCACATTACATCTGATCAGTGGATCTTGGACATGATTCAATCGGGTTAGAAGCTTGGAATTTGCTCAACCTCTGAAAGATTAGTTCGTGGACTCCCCTTCAGGTCGCCCGGACAAAACGCTCAGGGTTTAAGCCACTGTTCAGCGCTTGCCGGATATTTAAGCTATAGAGCCAGTAGCGCCCGACCTCTTGGGCTCAGGCTGATACTTCATTTGCTTTCTCGTGCCAAAGAACAGCTCAGAAGATTGGAGGCCTATTCTGGATCTTCAGCACATGAATGAGGCTCTCAAGATTCCTCTAGTCCAAGTGGAGACCATACTTCAGTATTGCAGCAGTGGCCCCAGGAGAGTTTCTTGCCTCTCTGGATCTCACAGAGGCATACTTACACATTTCTATTTTTCCAGCCCACCACAGGTTCTTGCGGTTTCATGTTCTGGAACAGCATTTCCAGTTCTCTGCACTGCCCTTTGGACTAGCGACAGTGCCCCAGACCTTCACCAAGGTGATGGTGGTGGTGGCAGCTTACCTGCGAAATATTGGGCCTCCAGATGCACCCTTACTTGGACGACTGACTGATCAGAGCTCCCTCGTTGGCCGAGGGTCACCACAAGGTGGAGTAGGTGCTGGAAGACCTGGGCTGGATTGTCAACTTCAGGAAGAGCCATCTGATGCCCACACAATTGCTGGAATATCTGGGAGTTCTTTTTGACATGGCAGCGAGTCATGTCCATCTACCAGAAGCCCACAGGCAGAAGCTGTGTTCCCAGATTTCTTCCCTTCTGGAGCGGCTGGCTCCTTTGGCATGGGATTATCTTCAGGTTCTGGTATCCATGGTTGCCATGCTGTATGTAGTTCCTTGAGTGTGGACGCACATGCGTTCTCTTCAGTATGCTTTGCTCTCTCATTGGGCTCTGCACAGGGCTGCCTTGCAAACCCATGTACCTTGGTCTCTGGAAGCCCAAGCAAGCATGAACTGGTGGCTTCTCTCGCAATCGCTCCACAGGGGTATTTTAATCTGGTTCTGGGGGAGACCTCACTTCAACCTCATGGCCACAGCAAGAAACAAGAAAGCCAATCATTTCTTCAGTCAAAGATCCGAGCACAGAAGTGAGAGGCTTGACGCTGTGGTGCAGCGTGGCCTCAGGAGATTCTCCTTTGTTTTTCCTCCTGGGGCGCTAATCGGCCAAGTCTTTTGGAGGATCACGATTCATAGGGGCTGCCTTATTCTGGTGGCTCAGATTGGCCACGCAGACCATGGTACGCAGATCTGATGAGGCTATGCAAGGGTCACAGCCTTTGACTGAGCACCTATCTGGACCTTCTCACGCAGGGTCCAGTATCCATGGAGGATCCAGGTCACTTTGCTCTTATGGCATGTCTCTTGAGCATAAGGGATATTCTGTCTCGGTTGTTGATACTCTTCTGAAGTCTTAAGGAGTCATCTACATTATCAGCTTATGCTAAGGAGTGGAAGGTCTTCCAACATTGGTGTGCCCAAGACTGGGGAGACCCTTATTCAGCTCTGATCTCAATAATTCTTGCCTTTCTTCAGGCTGATTTGGATAAAGGCCTCACTGTGGCTTCACTTCAGGTCCAAGTGACTGAGCTCTCCTATTTTAGGTAAGGGAGCGTTGGTCTTCCTTGGTGTCTCATCCTGATTTTGCTAGATTCTTGACAGGGGCTTTTAATGTCTGACTGCCGAATAAGCACCCTTTCCCTCCCTGGGACCTTAACTTGGTATTGTCTAGACTTACCAAGGCTTCTTTTCTGAATGCCATTACACGTCATGTTGGAACTGCAGGCTTTGTCTTGCAGGGACCCTTTCCTCTGTTTTTCGGAGACAGGGGTTTCCCTTCAGACAGTTCCTTCTTTTTTGCCGAAGGTGGTTTTGGCTTTCCATGTCAATTGGGACGCGTGTTTGCTTACCTTTCAACTGATAGGTTCCAAGACACAGGACCGCCTGTTGAAGAAACTGGATGTGTGCAGAGTTCTTCTGTGCTATTTGGAGGTCACTAACGAGTTTCGTCTCTCTGACCGTTGGTTTGTGCCAATTCACTCAGTGGCACTCCCGCTTCCCAGGCCATTTTGTCAGCTTACATTCTTGCTGGAAGACAGTCTCCTGTTTCCGTCAAGGTGCATTCTACCAGAAGTGTGGCTGCTTTGCGGGCCGAAGCTAGAGCGGTCTCCCTTGTGGAAATATGCAAAGTGGCAACATGGTCTTCTTTTCACACGTTTGCCAAGTTCAACCTAGTGGACATGGTGGCAAGATAGGTCCTCGGTCTTATGGGTTGGCACAGCAAGCACGCCCTAGTTTTGGGGAGGGACTGCTTTTGTATATCCATACTGTCTAGAATGTCTCACACAATCAGCCATTAGCTAGAATTTAAAAAACAAAAACACACCTTCAGCTTTTACTTAATCATAATTAAGCTACCTCAGAGCCACCCTATGTCTGTTATCCTAGAGGAACTAAATTTTTTATTAATGTTTTAAGCATTTAGCGCACACTTTTTTTTCCCAAGGCAAGTTATGTACAGGTATAAGAACTACCATATATACTCAACTATAAGTTGAGAAATTTTAGACTAAAACAGCTGTTGGGTCATTTCTAGTTTTTCTTCTTAGATCATATTTAATTATTCTTGAAGTTTGATTTCTATTTCTTAGATTTCTGATTTTTTTTCTGTTCTTTAGTTCTGCTGCGGAAGGCTCCAGGAAACGACCTCTTATTGTGTTTGATGGAAGCTCCACAAGCACAAGCATAAAAGTGAAAAAAACTGATAATGGTGCATCCATCAATTGTTTAAAGCCACTCCCATTTGGGAGTGTCGGCACCGCCATTAGGAAGTTATCTAGTCCTCCATGTAGCTCCTCTTCAACTCCTCCAGCCTCCTACTCACACAAATTGGACAGCAAATTGGAAAAAATTCATAATAACAAGGCACAACAAAACAGCATACCAGTGAATCACCGGAATACAAAACCTGCTCTCAAATCACCACCTTCCTTCAGCCTCAGTGGAACAAGTACAGTTGTAAAGTTGAAAAGAGCAGCTCCAAAAGAAGAAGCAGACTCTGTGGTATGTATGTGCCTGTTAATGTTTAGTTATTTTGTCCACATTTTTCAAAACTTGAGTAGAAATTGAAGAGTTGTCATATTGAGCCATCCGCAGGAAGGCAAAAGCCATTTATACCAACTCAACTTGTTTTGTTTTTTTGCAGCAAAAGCTTCCAGGGCAGGCTGAACAAAAAGTTATTCTTTTGTGAAAATTGTGGCTCTCAAGACCATAGAAGAAATAGAATTTCAGTTCTTAAATGTTTTTAAATCCTTGACAATGTTATCAGCACATAGTATATAGCCCAGTGGTTGGCAAACCGTGGCTCGCGAGCCGCATGCAGCTCTTTAGCCACTTGAGTGCAGCTCTGCCAGTAGCCAAATTTTTCCTGCACAGAAGAGCCCTGACACAATAGCTGTTCTCACAAGCAGCCGGTGGCTGTCCTGATATTTTCCCACTGCCGCAACTTCCCATTTCTGACAAGGCAAATCGCCGCAGAGGGAAAACTACGGGGCAGCTGCTGGCAGTTTGTGAGAACAGCTCCATCAGAGCCGGATTAAAGGATGGGGCCCAAAATGGTCAGGGGGGTCCGCCAGTTTGGTGCTTTAGGGCCGTTTGGGCATCTCCCTCACCTTCGCTGGATTCTCAGCAGAGTCATTGCCCAGCCCCCCCACAGCGTCATCGTCCCGGGCTCTCCCCGTTGACCCTCCCTCCGCGAGACAACCGACAAACCTCCCTCCAGCACTCGTCGGCAGCCGCAGCACTCTAAACAGGCTGCTTCGCAGTTTGCGGCCTTCTGCTGATGATTCTCTCTGCAGCGTCACTGATGACGCGCCGGTAAGCAGGAGGCAGAGACTCACGAGAACTGACTGCAGCCAATTGGGGAGCGGCGCCAGATCAGGCAGGAATGCAAACAGCATGCGTCTGCCTTCTGCGCCACTCTACCCGGCCCCAAACCAAAGAAGAACCGTCCGGTGAGGGAGACAGGAGCGTGTAAAGAAGACTTTAAAAAAAGGTACCGGGGTGGGGGGGAGGGTTGGTTGTGGCTGTGCTGCCTAGGGGGGGGTGCCTCTGCTACCTACGGGAGGGGGTGGGGGGTGCCTCTGCTGCCTATGGGGGATTGTGCCTCTGCTGTCTATGGGGGGGGGGGTTGTGCCTCTGCTGCCTATGGGGGGGGTTGTGCCTATGCTGCCTATGGGGGGGAGGGGTCCTACACTGCCTACAGATTTTTCGCTCTATATGACCCTGTCCCAGCCTACCACTAAACCACCAGAGGGGCTACAGGGCAGGGTGGTGGGAATTTTTTTTCCTGGGTTTTCCTCCATAAGAACATAAGAAATGTCGCTGCTGGGTCCATCCTGCCCAGCAGTCCGCTCACGTGGCGGCCCTCAGGTCAAAGATCAATGCTCTAAATGAGTCCAGCCTCACCTGTGTACGTTCCAGTTTAGCAGGAATTTGTCCAAGTTTGTCTTGAAATCCTGGAGGGCTTTTTCCCCTATAACAGACTCTGGAAGAGCGTTCCAGCTTTCCACCACTCTGGGTGAAGAAGAATTTCCTTATGTTTGTATGGAATCTATCCCCTTTCAACTTTAGAGAGTGCCCTCTCGTTCTCCCTACCTTGGAGAGGGTGAATAGTCTGTCTTTCTCTACTAAATCTATTCCCTTCAGTATTTTGAACGTTTCGATCAAGTCCCCTCTCAGTCTCCTCTTTTCAAGGGAGAAGAGGCCCAGTTTCTCCAATCTCTCGCTGTACGGCAACTCCTCCAGCCCCTTAACCATTTAGTCGCTCTTCTCTGGACCCTTTCAAGTAGTACCATGTCCTTCCTCATGTACAGCGACCAGTGCTGGACACAGTATTCCAGGTGAGGGCGTACCATGGCCCAGTACAGCGGCATGATAACCCTCTCCGATCTGTTCGTGATCCCCTTCTTAATCATTCCTAGCATTCTGTTCGCCCTTTTTGCCGCCGCCGCACATTGTGCAGACAGCTTCATCGACTTGTCGATCAGAACTCCCAAGTCTCTTTCCTGGGAAGTCTCTCCAAGTACCGTCCTGGACATCCTGTATTCGTGCACGAGATTTTTGTTCCCGATATGCATCACTTTACACTTATCCATGTTGAACCTCATTTGCCATGTCGATGCCCATTTCTCAAGCTTGATTATGTCACGTTGCAGATCTTCACAATCCCCCTGTGTTTTCACTACTCTGAATAACTTGGTATCATCCGCAAATTTAATCACCTCACTCGTCGTACCAATGTCCAGATCGTTTATAAAGATGTTGAAGAGCACCGGTCCAAGCACCGAGCCCTGCGGCACCCCACTGTTGACGCTCTTCCAGTCCGAGTATTGTCCATTTACCCCCCCCCCCCACTCTCTGTTTCCTATGCTCCAGCCAGTTTCTGATCCACGTGAGTATTTCACCCTCGATTCTATGGCTCGCAATTTTTCGAAGTAGTCGTTCATGCGGAACCTTGTCGAATGACTTCTGAAAATCCAGATATACAATGTTGACTGGGTCGCCCTTGTCTATCTGCCTGTTTACCCCCTCGAAAAAGTGCAATAAGTTCGTCAGACAAGATCTGCCTTTGCTGAAACCATGCTGGCTGGTTCTTTATCAATGCCTCTACTATCTTTCCTGGTACCGAGGTTAGACTCACCGGTCTGTAGTTTCCCTCCTGCCATAATTTTGAAGCAGCGACGGGAGGAGGCACTTAGTCTGGAGGGGGGGCTTTAAAAAATTGTTTTTTAATCGGGCTGATATTTTGCGTGTGTAATACACGCAAAATATCAGTGCCATTTAAAAAAAAAAAAAAAAAAAAATCCAGGCAGACCTGTCGGTAACACAGCTACCGACAGGTCTACAGCAGTCGGGTTTGACAATAGTAAAACCCGATGCAAAATAGCCAAGCAATTGTTAGTGAATCAATCGCTTGCTCACAGCACAGAAACAGTTTTAATGGATATAATTGACTGCTGGAAGCGTTTAGACAAAGAGGATGATGTGCTACTTGTATTGTTAGATTTGAGTGTTGCTTTTGACACCCTCCATCATAACATTTTGCTATCTAGATTGAATGGGATTGGGATTAGCAGTATTACATTGTTGTGGTTTAAGTCTCTTTTTTTTTTATCAGACACTACAAAGTATTTTAATGGATTCCAAATTGTCAAAGTCTAAAATGTTGACATATAGGGTTCTTCAAGTTTGTGACTAAATCTTCGGGCAGCCACTGTGCAGCTGCCATGCAGCGTCAAACAGGCCTGTACCAGAACCCTTCATTCTAAGGTTCAAGGTTTATTAATATTTGATTTATCGCTAAATCTGTTTACAAAGCGATGTACATAAGTAAAACACATAAAATATGGAGATACAAATTAAAACTCAGTAACAACAGTTTTAAGACAAGACAAACTTGAAATGGAGGGAAAAAAGGGCAAAGATTACATCTGTTTTAAATAGAAAAACAAATACGGGAAAAAACATAAGGGAAGGGGTTTAGTTAAAAAATTAAATTACTAAGAAAAGATTATTTAATATTGAGTATTAAAAGCGTCTTTAAAAAGGTGAATTTTCAAAGATTTTTTAAAAGAAAGCAAATCTCTTTCAATTGTAATATATTGTGGTAGAGAGTTCCACCATTGTGGGCCCATGACAGAAAACATGTCTGCTCTTCTTATTCCTATTGTTTTAAGGGAGGGTATAACTAATAAGTTTTGGGAGGATGATCTCAGTGAACAAATGGGATTGTAAAGAATTAACATTCTTGATATAAACTGAGGCTCGTTATGAACTAAAGTTTTAAAAATAAGCAGCAATACCTTGTATAAAATACGGTGGCTTATAGGAAGCCAATGAGCATCGATAAATAGGGGCGTAACATGATCAAATTTCCTTGCATTATAAATCAATTTAATGGCGGTGTTTTGAATAATTTGAAGACGTCGCTTTTCTTTTTGAGAGATGTTAAGTAATAGGGAATTACAATAATTCTACTTCCGGGGTCAGGCCTGCTCGTGGCTGCTGCACGGTGGCTGCTGAAGATTTAAAACTAAAGCACCGGGAGGAGGTGGGTGAGGGACTCGGAAGCTGTTTAGACATCATGTGCCAGGGCGGAGCTCCTGCCCCCTCCCCCCCCCCCCACACACACACAGAAGCATTCTTGCTGCCTATGGTAGGGGTAAAACTGTACTCTTGTTTAATTATGAAGTATCAAATTCATAAAAATATTCAGGCCTGTTTTGGCTACTTACATCATTTAAAGCCAATGCTGACACCTTTTAATTTTAGAACTGTAATTCAGGGAATGATTATCTTCAGACTGGATTACTGTATTGTACTGTATCCTGGAATAACTAAAACAAGAGGCAGTGCATTGCAGTTGGTCCAAAATGCAGCAGCACAGCTGGTTATGGGCATTGCAAGAAATTTATATATTTATATTTATATATAATCAGGTACTCAAGCATTTTCCTTATCTGTTCCGGTAGGCTCACAATCTATCTAACATACCTGGGGCAATGAAGAATTGAGTGACTTGCCCAGGATCACAAGGAACAGCACGAGATTTGAACCCACAGCCTCAGGGCACATAACCCCAGTCCTTCGGAGGTTGCACTGGTTACCAGTAGCGCAGAGTTGATTGTTCATGAAACGCTTTACCATCCAATGCTGAGGTTATACTGTCCCAGAAGAGCACTGCGTTTAGAAAATGCCATGTTACTTGAAACATCGAGTAAAGTGCGATATTATAGTTACTGCAGATGTACAGATTAGATGATATGCTGAGAATAAAGCAATTGTTTTTTGTGTGGCAGGTATTAAAATGTGGAGTGCACCGATGGGGCAATTAAAGCCTATGTGTCTCACCGCTCTTGCATCCTACTGCTCAAATAGATTCTCACTCAGTATATATAACATTCTGTTGTACTCTCAGAACAGCTGGCTTGCTCATCTCTTACATGGATCAGTGATCTTGGGGAAGTCCCTTAATCCTCCATGGACAAGAAAACACCTGCTGTACTGAGAAAGGCGTGAGCTAAATCTAAATCCAGATAGGCAGTATCCACTGCACTTCCCTGATGTACTACTTTTGTCATCTCATTAAGGAACTCGATCAGATGTATCTGACAGGTTTTTCCCTTTGTGAAAACTTGATGTCTGGTGTCCTGTAATCTATTTCAAGATCTATTTCACCTTTTTCTTTAATATTAAAAAAATAGAACATGCGAGCAGATAAAGCTTATGAGACCTATTCATTGTGCCATCCTTCATTGCAGACCTTCATCAATCTTTACCATTTCACTTTTTCCCCCGTTCCCAGAGAGTTCTGGGGTGAACCACTGAGCTCCTTATTGTGCTGATTGTTACCTATATCATTTTGTCGCATTTAAGAGCTGTTATATGGGTCTTGTTTTAAATATTTAAAGTATCTACTGTATATTATAAGTCTAGAAGTATTCAGTTAAATTCCTGATTGTTCTTTCAAAGATGAAATTAGAAAGTTCCTAAGCCGTTTTTCATTTATCTGCATTATAGATTTCATCCACTAGATGTCAGGATGGCTCTGTAACATCTTTGGTAGAGTGTTTGTAGCTTGTGGATATCACTATGTAACAAAATTTTATTTTTATTTTGTTCCTGGGTAATAAGTGTTCTTTCTTAATTGCCTATGCCATAAAAGTATAGAAAATGACCTATCATTGCCCTCAGACTTTGTGATCAGGACATTGCTATTTTGAAATTTACCTTTTTTGCAAACCATTCCAGATTGATTCCAAACTGAATAAACTTTGGGGCCGTTTTACTAAGGTGCAAACATCCGGCAGATGCAGTTTGCTATGTATGTGGCCAAGTTATCAAGACAAACAGGAAAAACTTCTGCATAGAAGTATCTGCTAAGAAATGCGATGTCTATAAAGAATATTTTGGCATGCCTGTTGGGAATCATGGCAAACCTTGGGCATCTCACTTCACATGCAAGCACTGCCAGAAAATTCTGGCAGGTAAGACAATTTTGTTTCTTACGAGGATGGTGGAATTTTCTGCTAGAACATTTCTTAGAATGTTTAATTTTAAAAAAATATTTAAATTTTAAACTTTTCAACTTATTTGACAATATATGAAATATGTTGCAAGAATCTAACACACATTAGTCATAGGTGAAATACATTTGTTTTCATTACCACAATTTCATTTTGTTCTTCTATAGGATGGTACAGAGAAGAAAAGAGAACCATGAAGTTTGCTTTCCCAAGAATTTGATGGGAACCCACTGACCACTCAAGTAATGCTACTTCTGCATGGTGGACCCTTCCAAATGTCAAACTGGCAAGCATGCATCTGCAGTCACATATCCGGACTACTAAAGGTGGAACTGGCTATAGCAGACTGAGTTCTCTGTGAGGAGAAACAGTGTCAAATGGGAACCACTGGTGGATGCCCAGAAAGTGCTGATGCCATTACTGCACATCAAATTGGACCTAATGAAACAATTTTGCCAGAGCTCTAGATAAGGAGTCGGCAGAACTTCAAGTATCTTCAAGTCTTGTCCCCTAATCTGTCTGAGACAAAGTTGGTGTGTCGTCGTTGGACCACTGATAAAGAAGATCCCGGAGTGCAAGGAATTTTCCAAAAAATAACTAGGAAGGAGAAAGTTACTTGGAATAGCTTTATCGCAGTGGTTCAGGGCTTCCTCGGTAATCGCAAGACTGAAAACTACGTGGAGTTGATTGAGAATCTGGTGAAGAATTACAGTAAAATGGGCTGTAGGATATCTCTCAAAGTCTATGTCCTTGATACTCATCTTGACACATTCAAGGAGAACATGCTCAGAGGAGCAAGGTGAGAGCTTCCATCAAGATATAGTGGACTTTGAATGCTAATTGAGAACATGATGGGAGACTACATCTGGAGGCTGATTCATGAAAGCAACTTAGAATATAATTGCAATCTCAAAAAAACTACTCACTTCTAAATCTTCTGTGGTCATCTTTGTATAACTTCAATATAAATACATGTTAATTGTGATTCATATGTTGCTTTTTTATGACTTTATAAGAGTGAAAAGGATGAAAATTCAGTGTTTTCTTGTTTTAATTAGGTAAATTGCAAACTTTGACTACCTTGGTCACAAAAGCAAGGTTTCATGGAAATAAAAGACATTTTCTACACTTTTTAGGCATGAATAATTAGGAAATTATATTTACAGCCCAGGAACAAAAATTGTGTTACATAGTGTTTCCATGAGCAGGCTATTCTGAAGGGCACAGATGGTATTGCAAATTATTAATTTAGCACTAGTAAACAGCACTGTGAAATTATTCACATAATGGCAATTCAGTAACAACTGTCTTTTTCCCCCCCTTTTTGTTTTCTAGAGTGACATAAAGCCAACAGAAGCAAAGAAGAAGATTCAGCATGTGACATGGCCATGAGTTGGTGACAGTGACGGCATGACAGTTTAGTTTAATTACATAACAAACTGATTTTAGAACAGATGGGTCACATTTATTGACCTCCTTACAGTGCAGTATTTATCATGTAACTATACAAGAATTCCTATGGCTTTCCAAGTTCAATCGATGTTCAGCGTTTTTAGTAGTCTTTTCACTTTAAGTGGTTTACAGGGTCTCGTAGCCCAGGGATGACAACTCTGATTCCCAGGAGCCTCAAGCCAGTTGGGTTTTCAAGATATCTGCACTGAATATTCAAGAAATACATTTGCATGCAGTGTTTCCATTGTTTGCAAATGTATTTCATGTATATATATTGTAAATATCTTAAAAAAAAAAACCCTGACAGGCTCTCAAGAACAAGACTCACCCACTCTGTCTTCACCCATAGCACTACATCGAAAGTTCTCCACATTGCACAGTGCAAAGGATTTTATTCCTTAAAAATTTAATCAGGTAATTGCATCCAGTGCCCTAAAGCAGATTTGACCAAGTTCAGTACTCAAGGGCTGCAAACAGACCATATTTTCAGGATAGTCCTAATTAATATGCCTGAGAGAAGTGCCAGTGGTAGTGGGCATGCAAATCTGTCTCATGCATATTCATTAAGGATATCCTGAACGTCTAGACTTGTTTTGGCCCTCGCATACTGAACTTGAACAAGCCCATTCTAAAGTAGCAGTATGCTATTCCTTAATGTGGTATTGTCACACTGTCATAACAGCTCAAGAACTGGAAAGCTCCTTATCCTCCTGGTTTATGTAAAGTCCAATCACTGCATACTATTATAGGTTTCTGAATGCTAATACTGTGTTTCATAAGAGTTGCTGTTAATTTCAGGAGCTGACACGCAAGAGCATCTCGTGTTCTTTCTGGGTTTCACTCTATTTCACATCCACAATGTTTAGATGCCTCCATTTAGGTGACCTAGGATATATGGTGAGAGCCCATTCTATAATAGTATCTGGGTGCTTAGATCCTATTATAGAATACTGGCATAACCTGGGTTTGGTTTGTCTTTTTTAGACCTGGTGTTGCACCAGCCACAGACCTGGCACAAGTGCAGTCATGTAAATGCAGCAGGGATGAGTATATATTTTGTAGTAAGTGAGAGCCCCATCCATGCTCTGCCCCCCCCCCCTCACATTTACACACTCAAAGTTAAACACATCTCTCTAGAATAAAGCTTAAGTGTCCTACTGGCACTTTCACAGGCAAATGCACATTTTTACACATACTATACATGGACAAGGGTCATGTAAATATGAGTGTCTAGATCAGGGCTGCCCAAGTCCGTTCCTCGAGATCTACTGGCAGGCCAGGTTTTCAGGATATCCTCAATGAATATACATGAGAGAGTTTTGCCTGCACTGCCTTCTTGGTATGCAAATCTCTCTCTCATGCATATTCCTTGTGGATATCCTGAAAACCTGGCCTGCCAGTAGATCTCGAGGACCGGACTTGGGCAGCCCTGGTCTAGATTATAAAATTGCCCTTCAGTATCAACCTAGTCCTTAAGATACACCCAGCCAGTCTGGCTTTCAGGATATCTGCAATGAATGTTTATATGAGAGAAATTGGCATGCACTCCCTTCATTGTATGCAAATTTCTCTCATGCATATTCATCATGGGTATTCAGAAAACCTGACTGGCTGGGTGTGTCCCGAGGATTAGGTTGAGATCCCCTGGTCTAAGCTGTCCTTCCATTAACCCCTTCTCAGTCTGGAGACACACTGTGATGTGAAAGTTAGAAAAAACGAATATATTAAATCCCATTGTTTTGCTTCATCAGGAAAGTAAGGTTGTTAACAGGTGAACTGTGTAACATTTTGCTTCAAATTGAAGCTACTATTGCTGTCATTCAAGATAGATGCACACTTAGGAAGCACATTATCATTAGTATCTGTTTGCATATGAAATCCAGAGTGTCATGAATGAAATTTTTAAAAAAATGTTAGGCCTTTATAAATATACATTAATTTGGGCAAAATATGCTTGTAATAATCAAATAATGCGCAATGGAAGATGTTTTGTTCATTTCTATGCTTGTGCATTTAAAAGCAGAACTTACAGTGCGGAACAGTGATTGTTTGACTCTAAGATTTTAGATTCCATCATCCCATCCTTTCCTCTAGTGTAGTGTAGCCCATAGCAGGTTGCTCCGTCTTCTGGAGCCTCAGATGAAATGTGGTAGAACAAATGTATGTACCTTTTCCCCTTCATGTACTATAGAAATACTGAAAACAATGGTAAGACCTTAATAGTAAAACACACTTCAGGGGTTTTTTTTGGATAGAAAGTGATAAGTAAACGATTGCTGATGCAAATATATATCAGAGATCTAATTAACTGATCCCCTACTTGCAGTGATCTGACTCTTATTTGTATCTTTTTGCACTTCCTAAAATCCCCTTTGTGATCACTTGGAGTTTGATTTTCTAAATAGTGTACCAGATTTATTAAGGTAGAGAATTCCATCCTACATATTTACTGGTAAGGCTTTGTTTGAATTAGAGAATGGCACAGGGACAAATTTGTCCCAGTCCCTGCAGGAATTCAATTTCCCTGTCTTATCCTCGCAAGTTTTGTCGCTATCCCTGCCCCATTCCTGTAAGTTCAGCCTTAACCGCACAGGCCTCAAACACTTATGATTTTAAAGTGTTTGAGGCTTGTGCAGATGAGGACAGAGCTTGTAGGAAATGGACAGGAAAAGGACAGGACAGGACAATGAGCTCCCACGTATCAGGGGAAAAATTTGCCCCGTGTCATTCTCTAGTTTTAATCTTTTTGCATTCAACCCAGTTTTCACATATACATAATATAGCACTCTAGACATAAACAGCAACTCAAAGAGCCTGTATAGTGGCCTGCAAAAGTAATATGAAGCTCTTCTTTAGAAAGGATCTTCTATGAATACGGAGATACTGAGCCTAAGTAATCTGATAGCAGTGGTAACCAATAAATTCCACAGAAACATCCACTTACCTGTTGATTTTGCTCCAGTGTTTCCTCTGTAGATCTTTGACCTAGACTTTTAATTCTCTTATACCTTTAATTTTCAAAATCCAATTTCCAGAGTTCATTTCACAGTTGCTTATATATACTATTTTCATACTCTATACATGAGTTGTGCCTCCATATGATTCTGTTGAAGAATAGAGCATCAGTGATCTTGTTTGTTAACCATTCTCCCCCTACCCATAAGTTGCTGCCATTTTCAAAAATGGAGGCTGTTGTTGCCTCTCTTGAAGTTAAGAAGAATCAAGGGAGAAATGATATGTACATCCTGAAAGAGAAGCTAAAAGATATCGAGATAGTAATGAGATATAAGTGATGCATAAGCAAACATTTCAACAAAAATGAAGTCTGAGAACAAAGAATCGTAAGAGGCTTCAAGATGAGAAACAGAAGTGCAATATAAGCAAATAGTTCTTCATAGAAATGGTGGTGGTGGTAGATGCTTGCAGTAGCTGGCCAGGGGAGGTGCTGAAGGTCAAAACAGTATGAAAATACAAGAACATTTAGGAAAAAATGTAGATGCCACTTAGTTGTCATTTTGCCATCATAGTCCATTGGTTAATGAGTTTCTTCAACTACCTCTTCTATTACCTACCTAGTTTTTCCTAGTACTGAAAAACTAACTATTTTAAAATAAAACAAACTGTTCTTTTTTTTGGTTTTAACAACCCTTTCAGCAGTGGCTTTTCCTACCATTCTGTACCTTCAGAAAGCTGTAGCCCGCTGTCTTGGTTGTCAGACATACATGCTGGCAACATCTCCACAAACATAATGAATACAGCATAAAACATTTCAGGGAACAAAAGCAGCAAAAGAGATAGGGTAAAAATGGGATCCTCTTGGAGAAAAAATGAAAGACCCAGTAATTAGATGGGTTGAAATTTGATATTTAAGAATATAATTCATACTTGTCCTTTTAAAGAGCTGGAAATACAGTATGTTAGAAATTACACTTTGTCTTTTATGCTGTGGGAAACATGAACTAGAATTGTAATTATTAGCTATGCTTCAGTTCCTTAGTCTGGACTTTGAGGATATCTGTACTAAATAGTGATATTTTTTTCATTTTGTTTGCGTTAATCTTCAGCTGAACACTTTTGCAGGGTTTGTTCTGCAATGTTTAATGTACATTTTGTATATAACATCAGTGGTCGTTAACATAAATAAATAATCTTTATACTGGCTGGTCTGTTTTTATTTAATTTAAAGAGAGTAATTCAGTTAAAATGTAAGAAATGCTATTTGTAATTTTTGACAACATAGACAACAATCTTATTAAAAACAACTAGTCTTATAGCCCGTTACATTAACAGGTGCTAGAATATATGTGTGTGTGTCTGTCTTCATTTATTTTTTTCTCTCTCCTTATCCGCTTTCTGTATTTCTGTCTGTCTTACTTTCTTTCTTTTTTTTTTCCTTGGCTGTCTACCACCACCCCTTGCCTGCTCCCCCTGTCCATTCTCCCTTCCTTTTACCTCCCCTGTGTCCTCCACCACCCCATCACTGCTCACCTTATCCAGCAGCAGCCCTTCTCCCTTTGTTTTACCTCCCCCTGTCCATCATCACCTCCTTCCTGCTCCCTCTGTCCAGCAGTAGGCCTGCCTTCATTTTTCTGCCCCCCTGTCCATCAGCACCTCTTCCCCGGTCCATCAACTCCTTTTTCCTGCTCTCCCTGCCCAGCAGTACGCCTCCCTTCCTTTTTCTGCCCCTCCATTTCCGTGTGCTGCAGCATTTCCCTCCCACCCCACTTCCCTGTGCAGCATTTTCCTCCCCCCCCCATACCTTCCTCCTTACCTCCATGCCCTACCATTCTCTCCCCCTCTGCTCCCTTTCCTCCTTCAACTTCATCGGGTAGCAGCAGCATTTATAATTAATTGCTGTTGCCGGCTTCAGGTCTTCCTCTCTGGCGGGTCCTGTCTTCATGAAAACATGAAGTGGGCATGACCCGCCAGAGAGGAAGACCTGAAGCCGGCAACAGCAGCGAATTTTAAACGTTGCTGCTGCCCAAAGAAGCCAGGCCTTAACCACAAAGCTGGAGGGGAGGGTTTTAAAAGGTACATCGGTGGTGGGGGGGGGGGGGGTTGGAAAGCCATCCTTTTGAAAACATGCCTGTTTTATTTTTAAATGCCGTCTGGGCTCAGCCGCTGACAGCCGCCATGGCCGACATCCGCCTCGGGGGGGGGAGAGGGAGAGAGAGAGCTTCGCGCGCATGCGCACTTCTACCTGCGGTGCCCTATAGCTCACAGAAAACGGGTGCACGCAGGTGGGAGTGCGCATGCATGGCTTAGGGTTTTATTATATTAGATAGCCATATTGGGTCAGACTAATGGTCCATGTAGCCCGGTATCCTGTTTTCACAGTGGCCAATCCAGATCACAAGTACCTGGGGAAAACCCCAAATAGAACATAACTCATAACAAACTTAACCTAACAGCACAGTTTTCTAAACTAGTAAAATACATTTCTTTGCTCATGTCCACTGAAACAAGCTGTGGTTTTCAACCCAATCCTCAGAAACCACCTGGCCAATCAGGTTTGCAGGATACCCACTATGAATATGCATAAGAAATCCTGCTACATATCCAGAAAGTCAGTTTGGTTATTGGCACTTGGACATCCTGTCTATTAGGACATCAAAGTGCTGACTTAGGCAAGTTTTTAGACGTTTTAAAGTTTTGATTATGAGCCCCTTAGTGTGCAGTGGTAATGCAGTTAGAGGGGCATAATCAAAAAAAGCGTCTAAGTCCCTAAACGTTCTACCCAGAAGCAGGGAAAGTGTCCATAACCAAAACAAACGTCCATGTTTTGATTATGGCCTTCCTCTGCCTAAACGCCCAATCTCCACTATGTCTAAAAGTACACCCACACCACGTCTACACTTTTTAGCCATAATGAAACAAAAAAACGCCTAAGCCCCAAACATCCAACAGAAGGGCTTTTAGGCGAAGGAGGAGCCAGTCCTTCGCCTATAAGCTGGATTCTGTAACTGGTGTCTGTCAAAAACAACACCGGTTACAGAATCCCCCCCCCCCCCCAACGATCCAGGCAGGAGGGTGCCCAAGCCCAAACCCTCCTGCCATGTCAACACCCCTCCCCCCCTCTGACAACAACTCAGCGGCCCCTTTTTCTGCACTTAGACCTGGTTTTATTTCGTCTAAGTCAAAAAGGTCTAAGTGCCGACTAGGCAACCTGTAACTGTTTTGGTTATACCTGTTGTACGCCTAGGTGTAGGTCGGCCCACCTCCCGCCCACTGCCCGCCCTTTCCCCTCCTCTAAACACACCTCTTTTCTCTCTGTGCATCTAGAGCAGTGATTCCCAACCCTGTCCTGGAGGAACACCATGCCAATTGGGTTTTCAGGCTAGCCCTAATGAATATGCATGAGAGAGATTTGCATATGATGGAAGTGATATGCATGCAAATTTGCTTCATGCATATTCATTAGGGCTAGCCTGAAAACCCAATTGGCATGGTGTTCCTCCAGGACAGGGTTGGGAACCACTGGTCTAGAGGCAGGGGAAAGGCCTAAGTTGGTTTTAGATACGTCTAAAAACCAGCTTTGATTATGGGTACTTGGACGAACAGGCTTTTTGATCGTCCAAGTAGCCACTTAGGACACTTTTTAGACTTTTTTTTAAATTATTATTATTACCCTCATAACTTTTAATTTTACCTCCTTTCCCATTACTGATATAGGGATCAAACCCATAAAGAACTGCTTTATCAGAAGAATGATGCTGCATTGTCTTTGAGGCCTAGGTTTCTATGAGCTTTGTTCACCTTTAAAAGAACCTGTGTGGGCTCCTGGCTTTGTGCCACTATCATTTTGCAAGTCTGCTATACTATAGCTACACAATCCCAACAGGCCTCTTCCCCCAGTACCCCTCAAAATCTTGTACCATTGGGAATGATTTTCAAAGTCTTCCATTTTCTCTTCAAAGGTTAGCCAATTGAATCCGTTGTTTCTTCTTTAAAAAGTGCCTACATCAGCGTGCCCTGCTGATCTAGGTGCCTAATTTAGGGCTCCTTTTACAAAGCTGCGGTAGAGATTTCTACTGCGGGCTGGTGAAGTAAAAGCTCCAACGCTCATCAGATTTCTACTGTGGGCTAGCAAGGTAAATGCTCTGCCACTCATCAGAATTTTATAAGCATTGGAGCATTTACCTCGCTGGTCCATGGTAGAAGCCTCTACTACAGCTTTGTAAAAGCCAGCACTAATTTTTTAATTGGCACTGTCAAATCTTAATTTGGTAGGCACAATGTAGGCATCTACACTGAGGTACCTTCCAGGAAAAAGGTGAGGTTAGGGGTGGATTTGGGTCATGGAATGACTGTTAGGTGCCTGTATTTTAGGCCCCAAAAATCTCTGGCCTAATATACTTGGACATATGTTGCAGATGCCTAGTGGCACCGAACTCAACTTAGGCGATACTAGACATGATGCTATAAGCAGAGCCTAACTTTGAATGACATGCAGTAATGCTATTTCCCTAGGTGCCTCACTGTGTAGGCACCGTTTATAGAACTGGGCACTTTTTTCAGGAAAATGTAAACGTGTTCCGTGAGGCCTCTGATCTATTGTTTTTAGGTAGGAAAATTTTAGCATTCTCCCTCCGTATTCGCGGTTTCAGCATTTGCGGATTCGATTATTCACGGTTTTTAGCTTGCTGGCTCCTCCCTTCCCCCACCCCCCATTACATCAGCTTGCATAGAGAAATCGCTGATTTCTAGCACTTTCTTCACCGTGTTTTGCCTCTCCTTCAGGAACAGACCAGGTCTCCCACCATGTTATTTGCGGTTTCACCATATTCACAATGGTTTATAATAGAAAACAGCGAATAACATATGAAAAAGTTATTTACGGTTTTTCTGTATTTGCGGTTCTGTTAATCCCCTATCCCATCGAATACGGAGGGAGAAGTGTATAAGTCTTGGATTCAAATTAAATCATGAAGAATTTTTTTAAATAAGTGCAACAAACTTACAGTAATAGAATGCAAATAGCAGAATATCCTAAAGCAAATTTAAGGTTAGACAGAGGAAAAACTCCTTATATAGAAGAATGTCCCCTAATGATAATCTTGCACTCTACTGCTAGAAGGCAAAGATGCTATCTTGAAGATCAGCACTGACTCGTGCAGCCCAGCATCACTGCACTACTGTTGAACATCCCTGGAATGAGGTTTGGTTAGTGATTACAGGGGGTATAAATTAGGGATTAAGTTTGGAGGTGACTAGTTATATGGGGGAGTGGAGGGAGGACCAGAGATGGTGACGAGGCAGCCAGGGATCAAAATGGGTTGAGGGATTTGTAAACAGTGGGGGATATCAAGGAGATGTACTGCAGCAGGACTGCCATATTGCCTTCTGATCTTCAGATTTCTCTTGCTATAGCATATGTTATCTGACTGTCAGAAGTCCTGTAACACTTATCACCTCCCCTTGAGCTTTTAAAATCAAATTTTTCTTACTCACCTAGCCCCTTCTGATGGGGACACGTTCCCTCCTTTTACAAAACCGTGCAAGAGGATTTTGGTGTCGGCCAGTGCGTTGAATGCTCTATGCTGCTCCGACGTTCATAGAGTTCCTATGAGTGTCGGAGCAGCGCAGATCATTCACCGCACCCGCCGACACTAAAAACCAATTGGGTGGTTTTGTAAAAGGGGTGTGTGTTTCTTTTCCACCATTTTCCTGGATTTAAGCGATGCTTCCCTGTGATAGAATTACTGAGTGAATCATGCACACTCGTGACCAGCCTAAACATTTCTTCAGATAATTTTTAAATCTTAACCATTTTTTAAAATATGTATAGAATTTAAATAAATTCACAAAATTAATTGAAAAACTTGAAAAGGCTATTAGTCCACAAAAAGCTGCAAAACAAGAAATAATTAAAGTAAAATAGTGACGTAGGGAATAATATCTCACGCATGGAAAAAAAAAATCTGTGGTAGATTGCCTGAAGCTCTCTGAACTAATAAATGATGCAGTTGAGAAGTCTAGAAGAAATGATATAGGGCTGATGGGCCTAAAGCTTAGTTACCTAAATTTTCAACCCACTTCCCACAGAGATCTAAGATTAATTAAAGCCATTTACCAAATGCTTTCTATCTCTGCTTCTTACCTTTTTATAAGATCTTGTGAACTCTGGCTGGGCTCTGGGGCCACCTCATTTCCCATGTTTTATTGCCTTTGGAATTCTGATCTCTGGTAACCAAGGTTGACGTGATATCACAATGCTTCTTTTCCTAGTGTCTAAGAGACTACCTCAGCTTTGATGCCATAAAGACTGATTTCTATCTAATACAGTAGAATCCACAGTGGCTCTTAGAATATATCTGTTCAATATGTATGTAAGTGACATTGCTGAAGGGTTAGAAGGAAAAGTGTGCCTTTTTGCAGATGATACCAAGATTTGTAACAGAGTAGACACCGAAGAGGGAGTGGAAAATATGAAAAAGGATCTGCAAAAGTTAGAGGAATGGTCAAATGCCTGGCAACTAAAATTCAATGCAAAGAAATGCAGAGTAATGCATTTGGGGATTAATAATAGGAAGGAAGCCTATATGCTGGGAGGAGAGAAGCTGATATGCACGGACGGGGAGAGGGACCTTGGGGTGATAGTGTCCGAAGATCTAAAGGCGAAAAAACAGTGTGACAAGGCAGTGGCTGCTGCCAGAAGGATTCTGGGCTGTATAAAGAGAGGCGTAGTCAGTAGAAGAAAGAAGGTGTTGATGCCCCTGTACAGGTCATTGGTGAGGCCCCACTTGGAGTATTGTGTTCAGTTTTGGAGACCGTATCTGGCGAAAGACGTAAGAAGACTTGAGGCGGTCCAGAGGAGGGCGACGAAAATGCTAGGAGGCTTGCACCAGAAGACATATGAGGAGAGACTGGAAGCCCTGAATATGTATACCCTAGAGGAAAGGAGAGACAGGGGAGATATGATTCAGACGTTCAAATACTTAAAGGGTATTAACGTAGAACAAAATCTTTTCCAGAGAAAGGAAAATGGTAAAACCAGAGGACATAAATTGAGGTTGAGGGGTGGTAGATTCAGGGGCAATGTTAGGAAATTCTACTTTACGGAGAGGGTGGTGGATGCCTGGAATGCACTCCCGAGAGAGGTGGTGGAGAGTAAAACTGTGACTGAGTTCAAAGAAGCGTGGGATGAACACAGAAGATTTAGAATCAGAAAATAATATTAAAGATTGAACTAGGCCAGTTACTGGGCAGACTTGTACGGTCTGTGTCTGTGTATGGCCGTTTGGAGGAGGATGGGCAGGGGAGGGCTTCAATGGCTGGGAGGGTGTAGATGGGCTGGAGTAAGTCTTAACAGAGATTTCGGCAGTTGGAACCCAAGCACAGTACCGGGTAAAGCTTTGGATTCTCGCCCAGAAATAGCTAAGAAGAAAAAAAAAAAAAAAAAAATTTAAATTGAATCAGGTTGGGCAGACTGGATGGACCATTCGGGTCTTTATCTGCCGTCATCTACTATGTTACTATGTTACTATGTATCTGAAAGGGATTATGGATTTGATATACACTTCTCCCTCCGTATTCACTATGATAGGGGATTAATAGACCGACGAATACAGAAAAACTGCAAATAACTTTTTCATATGTTATTCGCTGTTTTCTATTAAAAACCATCGTGAATTTGGTGAAACTGCGAATAACATGGTGGGAGACCTGGCCTGTTCCTGAAGGAGAGGCAAAACACGGTGAAGGAAGTGCTGGGAATCAGCAATTTTCTCTGTAAACGCTTGGAATCAGCGATTTCTCTACGCAAGCTGATGTAATTTGGGGGGAGGGGCCAGCAAGCTAAAACCCGCAAATAATCGAAACCGTGATTGCTGAAACCGCAAATACGGAGGGAGAAATGTATCGCCTCTCTGTGGTATAATCAAAGGCATTTACATTTGTTATATGCAGGTAGTAGATTCACAATCTAAACTGAGCCTTAAAACACTATTTGGTATCCTTATGACTCTCCACCCACTTCCCATGGAGTTTTGGGGAAATGAAGGATTATTTTGCTGGACTAAAAATTGTTGAAGAGGAAAAAGAAAGGGCTGTTATTCAAAGATGGAGTAAACTTTCAGCACAGGAGAGCAGGAACCAGCATGATAAATTTTGTTCATATGCTTTCCACTAACTCTTAGTCAAAAGGGTTTTTTGTTTGTTTTTAATCTGTGCTCCATTTGCAAGTTCTCTGAAGTGAATTCTGTGAATTGTGCCAAAGGGCTGTGTGATGATCATGAAGCCTTTAATAGAATCCAGGTGCCCAGATTCCATTGCCATATAGTTCGCATTTGTGCGCCTGTATTTTAGCGTGCTCACTTATGTCAATAGAGGCGTAAACGTGTGTGACTATATGTAGCACTTTAGCGTGTGGATTCTATAATTTATTTATTAGGGTTTATTTATTGTCTGCTTGAAGGAATTTACTCAAGGTCGTGTACAGCAAGAATAAGTCAAACATATTTAATGGACAATTACAGCCTTAAAAATATTCAAACAACAATACAAAGTATGGAAATCATGCTACAAAGTAAACACAGATGCCAAGTAACATTTGATTATATGCCATTGCTTAAAAATAAAACGACTTTCACCAAATAAGCACAGTTTGTATATAATGATAAATACAATGTACACCAAACTGCAAATAATTTACAATAATTGGTATGCAATAAGACTGCAAAACCATCTTCTTACTCTAGAACTGGAATTAATCACATCCCTCAAGCCTTACCCTCCTTAGACTACACAGACTAAAGATGGCAATTCCGAAAGGGGCATACTTGGTGCCAAGTCTACAGTACATTCTAGGGGGCTAATTTTCAAAAAAAATGTAGATGTCCATAAAAATGGCATAAACCAGTACTTGGATGTTCTAACTGCCAGAACGTCCAAGTGCTGATTTTTGAAACTGACTTTCTGGATCTCTTGCTGGGCTTCCTAGCCACTGTGCATCCACAATTCAAGGGAGGCATGTTAAGGGCGTGCTTAGACTTTGATGTCATGTGGCGAAAATCGAACCTTTCCCAAGGCGTCCTGGACAGAACTTAGATGCTCAGAGCTAGACTTGTTTTAAAAGCATCTAAGTGCTAATAAAAAGTACCCAAACTGACCAGATGACAACTAGAGGATGGAGACAGAGAGGAGAGAGAAAATGGAGAGAGGATGAAGCTGAAATCAATCATGTATAAAGGAGAGAAGCGGCACAGGCTGGAAGGGAGAGAGAGAGGGTAGACAATTTATAGAAGGGACATAGAAGGCAGATGATAGATGAGAGAGAGAAGGTGAACAGTAGATGGAAGGGACTGAGAAAGAGGACAGACAGTGGATGGAAGGGGCAGAGAAAGAGATGCTGGATGGAAAGAAGAGAGTGAAGAGAAGATGAGGAAAGCAGCTTGTTATGCAATTTTTGTATGCACTGTTTTTAGAAAGAAAATTTTTTTGTTGTTGCTTTAGAATAAATTTATTTATTTGTTTATTTTAAACATTTCTTCCCCGCTTAACACCTAAGTAGGTAACAGTAGAAAACATACATATTCAGGACATACTCAAACATGTTATAACATATGCATCCTATCCTATTCTTCCACATATAATAGCTAAAACTAGCATAATGTAGCTGTATTGGATAAATAGAAAATGGAAATAAGGTAATCTTTTTATTGGACTAATTTTAATACATTTTATACTAATTTTCTGAGACCTCAGGTCAGGACAGGATGCTGTTACAGCAATATACTGTACTGACCTGAGGAAGGAGGTTTTGGCCTCTGAAAGCTAATTGAAAAATTTATTAATCTGATAAAATGGTATTTTCTTATTTTCCAATTTTTGTTTTATTTCTATTTGTTAATTTGTAAAGTGGTGATTGTTATTTTTCAGTTTTTTCAAATTTATATGTGCTTTCCATATATTTTGTACAGTATTTGTCAAGTCAAGGAATAGGGTCGCTAGGGTATAGACTTAAAGGAGCGGGTCAGTAGAGTGGCTGTATGATTAAGGGGGTCAGTAGACTTAAAGGGGTGGGTCAATAGAGTGGGCAGACTTGATGGGCTATAGCCCTTATCTGCCGTCATCTTTCTATGTTTCTATTAGAGGACATGTCACTGTTTCTGTGGTGTTGCATTGTATGCAGAGCCTGGCTTCTTGGAGGTTCATTTTAACTTTTATCTACATATTTCTATTTTTAGTTTGTGATTATTTATTCCATACTGGGCGAGGATGTATCTGTGTTCTGCATCCCCAACCCTATATGTCATGTCTGTCTGTCCAAGTTAGATTGTAAGCTCTTCCGAGCAGGGATTGTCTATTAAATGTCAAAATGAGCAGCACTGTATAAGCCTTTCAGTGCTATATAAGTGATAGTAGTAGTATGTGTATGAAAAAGACATTATTTTTTGTTAGCATTGACTGTTCAGGATTGATCTGTAGTAATCTGGCTTGTTTAGTTTTACAATGGGTACATCGATGTTCTTGTGCTCACTGCAGTGTTTAAAATTTTGCTTTTTCACAGGTGTACCTTTGTTGTGTGATTTGTGGATTATTACTAAAAGTATATATATATATATATATATTATTTTATTTTTTTTTATATAGAGGAGGGGGTATTAAAAATGATCAGCCCTGTGTGTCAAATATGCTAGGTACACTGCTGGATCTTGATTTTAATTTTTAAAGCTTTGAACAATGATGCCCTTGTAAGTATTGTATCTAGTATGAAAGTATATCCGCTGACACAAATATGGAGATCTCAAGATAAAATGTTTGCTCGATATCCCACCTTTCCACCAGATATAGTAAGAAGAAGATCATGCACAAATATTCTTCACTTTATGGAACAAACTTCCTTTAGAGTTGAGGCAGATGGCATCTTTGCTTCAGGAAGTATTTAAGGCTTTTTTTTTTTTTCTTTCAATTCAGTAGGCTCCTGGTTGGATTTAAAAACTCAATATGTTATAATTTTTCTGTTTGGGGGTATTTTTTTTTAGTTTGACTAATGTTTTTATTTTATTAATTTTATGTATGTTTGTCTATAACCCGCTTATATTTTATTGATAATGTGAGATACAAATTTGTTAAACAAGTAGAGCACTTCTGGGAGGGACTTCTGGAGGAGGAATTTGAGCAAAAGGTAAAGGGAGTTGAAGGGAAATAATGAAGTTGCAGGGAAATAATTTTAAAACCAATAGGAGGAAATTTTTTTTCACTCAGAGAATAGTTAAGCTATGGAACGCATTGCCAGAGGTTGTGGTAAGAGCGGATAGCGTAGTTAGTTTTAAGAAAGGTTTGGACAATTTCTTGGAGGAAAAGTCCATAGTCTGTTATTGAGAAAGACATGGGGGAAGCCACTGCTTGCCCTGGATGGGTATCATGGAATATTGCTACTCCTTGGGTTTTGGCCAGGTACTAGTGACCTGGATTGGCCACCATGAGAACAGGCTACTGGGCTTGATGGACCATTGGTCTGACCCAGTAAGGCTATTCTTATGTTCTTATGGATTGAAAGAGAATTTAAACAAAAAAAAAAAGGACAAGAGAAGAGTGAATATAAAGTAAAGAATGTGTGAAGAGATAAGGTGACAAAGAAAGATGGAGTCTGTTTATGCACAGGGATTTGATGTTTACCACACAGAGACACAGATGGGCTAGCTACCAATTGCTATTCTCAGCTGTGTGGGTTAGAAGAGGAATCCATGAGGTCGAGGAAAATTGAGCTGCTTGCAAGAGGGCACAAGAATAGTAAGGATGAAAAGGTTATTACTGGATTTGAAAGTGAGATGCAAAGAAAGGTGAGACAGTGCCCAGAGCAGGAATGAGATGCACTTCTGTGATAATTTGGTTAGCTGAAACATTCCTAATGCACTGTCTATAAGACAGGAAATACGAAGCGTGTGAAAATTTTAATTTTAATGATCTTGGGTCCAGGAATTTGATGCAAGGGCAATATATTAAACAGGATCACACACCTAGAATGGTGAATCTAAAACAAACAGAGAAATAAAAACAAAATAAAATTCACAAAACATGCCCGACTGTGGGGTTGCATTTTTATTGACAGATAATCATGAAGTCATCAATATATACTATACATGGACTCATAGGTAGCTGTAAACTTAGGGAAGCTCTTATGGGAAAGTCCATAAGCCATTATTAAGAGGCAGTGGGGAAAATTCACTGCTTATTCCTAGGATAAGCAACATAGATATATTTTACTCCTTTGAGATCTTGCCAGGTACTTGTGACTTGGGTTGGCCACCATTGGAAACAGGATATTGGGCTTGATGGACCTTCATTGTGTCCCAGCATAGCAACTGAAATGTTCTTATGTTCATATTTAGGGTTGTTCAGTGATAATGCATGCTAGCTGCTGGTAAATGACTCTCCACCAAACACTGGAGCTGAGTACTTTGGAATAACTCAGTAACATTTCCTTTATTGCAGTGAACAGTTCGATATCATTTAACATTTTTCCTTATTCTCTTTTAGGAGCCCTGAGTTCTCTCCTAACCCACACACTAAAGGCATGATACCCACTAAGGGGATATTAAGGGGCATAATACCCACTAACATTGCTGATCCCCTCTAAAGGCATGATAAAGAGGATACGAACTCAAAGAACCAAAAATTTTATTATTTTCTAAATTAACCAAACATACTCAAACTTCAAACCATTGGCAAAGAACCAAAGAACATTTTGCAAAAGCCAGAATTATCAGGTCCCAAAAACAGCAATGTTTCTGCTCAGTAGAAATACTAACAAGGGTCTGGCTTCCAGACACTCACAAGTCCACTCAGTACTTTGGGCACCCAGTGGTGTTTGGCCCTAAGGTTTGCGGTGACCACTCGTACTGAGTTCTTCACAATGGAATGGCCTAAGTACCAGTCCACTTGACGCCATAATATGGTTCATTGCACAGGCTTGTTAGCCCAAGTAGAGCCTCCTAGTCTTGAATTCAAGTTGAGACACCTGCAGATTGCATCTCTTATCCACTGGGCTCAGTAGGCATCAATCATAGCCATCATGGCCAGTGGAAATAGGGGCACATCAAGCCCCATAATTGGTAGACAAATTTTGTCAAGTACTTGTCCCCCCAAATTGGGTCCAAGAGTTGAGAGCAATCTCCCTGGCCAGGCAAGACCCAAAGATCTCTCATATATATGGCGGGCACATTAGAGTCAATTAAGTCTTTATCTAGTGTGACTATATGGCTCCAGAAAAAAGGGGACGGATTGAGACATCCGGGTTTTACTTCCATTGAAAGCAATGGAAGTAAGGAGAACAGATTGAGACATCTTGGTTGCTTTCAATGGAAGTAAAACCCGGATGTCTCAATCCGGCCCCTTTTTTCTGGAGCCATATGGTCACACTATTTATACCTGACTTCAGGGGCTCCCCAAACAGCTCCATGTCCTTCATTGGCCAGGTAGCCATTTGCAAACACAATATGGGTCCCTCTTCCGGGTCAGCTACCATTCCCCCCTTTTACTAAGTTGCGGCAAAGGTTTCTACTGCAGACCAGAGTAGGGTTACCAGATTTTACTATTGTAAAATCTGGACCCATGGCTCCTCCCCCAGGCCTGCCCAGTCCTCTAATAAAGGACATTTCTGGGTAAATCTGGACATCGGGTAACACTAGCACAGAGTGCTAAATGCTCTGACACTGCTCTGATGCTCATAGAATGCCTATGAGTGTCGGAGCAGCATTTGGAGCATTTAGCATTCCAGGCTGTGATAGAAACCTTTACCATGGCTTAGTAAAAGGGGATGGGAGTAATCTTCTCCCAAGCCATGAAAACAAATTAAAATAGCTCTACAATAGGGATCCTGATATCCTCATCCTGTTTAAGAACATAAGAAGTTGCCTCTGCTGAGGCAGACCAGAGGTCCATATTGCCCAACGGTCCGCTCCCGCGGCGGCCCATCAGGCCTAATTGCCTGAACAGTGTCCCTGACTAATTTTGTAACTGCCTCTAATTTTATGGTAAACCCCAGCACCATTTTAGGTATGCTGACCAGGTATTCAATGGCAGGCATCCACAGATTTACCTGAGCCCTCATGCATAGTGATATGGGGGAGCTTCACAAGATTGCCAGGTCACTGGTGAAGCAGTCTCTGTGCTGTCTGGGGACTGAGGTGAATTCTAAAGGGAGTTTCCTGAGTCAGCCCTTGTAGGAAATGTAGAGAAGGCAGAATCCGATTCACTCTCCAACCCCATGTAGGATGTGGACTGGGACCTCCGGCTTCTGCTAGCAAGCCCTCTCCCACGTCCTATAGGCTTTGCAGTTGGACTGCCTCCTGGTACTAATGGCTGGGGCCCCTCCAATGACAGAGGGTGGTGGTTAATGGAAGTCGCTCGAAGGAAGGAAAGGTGACTAGTGGAGTCCCTTAGGGTTCGGTGCTGGGGCCAATCCTGTTCAATATGTATGTGAGTGATATTGCTGAAGGGTTAGAAGGAAAAGTGTGCCTTTTTGCAGATGATACCAAGATTTGTAACAGAGTAGACACCGAAGAGGGAGTGGAAAACATGAAAAAGGATCTGCAAAAGTTAGAGGAATGGTCTAATGCCTGGCAACTAAAATTCAATGCAAAGAAATGCAGAGTAATGTATTTGGGGATTAATAATAGGAAGGAACCGTATATGCTGGGAGGAGAGAAGCTGATATGCACGGATGGGGAGAGGGACCTTGGGGTGATAGTGTCCGAAGATCTAAAGGCGAAAAAACAGTGTGACAAGGCAGTAGCTGCTGCCAGAAGGATGCTGGGCTGTATAAAGAGAGGCGTAGTCAGTAGAAGGAAGAAGGTGTTGATGCCCCTGTACAGGTCATTGGTGAGGCCCCACTTGGAGTATTGTGTTCAGTTTTGGAGACCGTATCTGGCGAAAGACGTAAGAAGACTTGAGGCGGTCCAGAGGAGGGTGACGAAAATGATAGGAGGCTTGCGCCAGAAGACGTATGAGGAGAGACTGGAAGCCCTGAATATGTATACCCTAGAGGAAAGGAGAGACAGGGGAGATATGATTCAGACGTTCAAATACTTGAAGGGTATTAACGTAGAACAAAATCTTTTCCAGAGAAAGGAAAATGGTAAAACCAGAGGACATAATTTGAGGTTGAGGGGTGGTAGATTCAGGGGCAATGTTAGGAAATTCTACTTTACGGAGAGGGTAGTGGATGCCTGGAATGCGCTCCCGAGAGAGGTGGTGGAGAGTAAAACTGTGACTGAGTTCAAAGAAGCGTGGGATGAACACAGAAGATTTAGAATCAGAAAATAATATTAAATATTGAACTAAGGCCAGTACTGGGCAGACTTGCACGGTCTGTGTCTGTGTATGGCCATTTGGTGGAGGATGGGCTGGGGAGGGCTTCAATGGCTGGGAGGGTGTAGATGGGCTGGAGTAAGTCTTAACAGAGATTTTGGCAGTTGGAACCTAAGCACAGTACCGGGTAAAGCTTTGGATTCTTGCCCAGAAATAGCTAAGAAGAAAAAATTAAAAAAAAAAATTTAAATTGAATCAGGTTGTGCAGACTGGATGGACCATTTGGGTCTTTATCTGCCGTCATCTACTATGTTACTATCTGGGTCAGGCTTTCAGGCAGTGGGGATGGCCCTGCCACAGTACTCGCCTCATACTAGTTGATTTTTGAGGGTGATATTTTGGGATCCCTAGTGTCCCCCATGAATGACGGGACCTCTGAAGGTGGGCCTCTGAAGTAGGAGCTGCCTTGTTCTCCACTGCTGCTTCTTTCTCAGTGGACAAACATGCTTGCTGAGCATTTTTGGGAAGCATGAAAAAAATTGGCACCGCTTCATGACAAAATGTAAAGTCAGGGCATCTGAATCGTTCCATGAGCTGACCTCCCTCGAAGGCCAACACAATTTTTCCCCTCAACTAGTATGCCCCTTGGTCCTTTATCTCACTTCTGTGGGTCTCCATGTGTGAGGACTAGTATCTGGTAACTTGTGCAGGTTTCAGTGGAAGCACTTTTCACTATTACTTCATCATAAGTTCAGATTTATTTTGAAAATTTCTGTCTTAGTTTTCTGCATTAAAAAATAATTGTAAAGAACTTATCTTTGAATTTGTTCAAAATGGGGGAGTCATATATGCCAACACAAATTCATTTTTTTTGTGGGGTTTTTTTAAAGAGAATTTATTTCCAGCTAAACTTGACTCTAGTGGAGAATATATATCTTCCTTCTAAAAGGGCATGAGATATAATTAACAAAATGATCCTCTGTGAACCCCTTTGGACAAAGATTATTTTTCATCTTTGTAATACACTAAAAAGGGCATGCACTAGATAACTTGGCTATCATTCAGAAAATGTCTGCCCTAATCAGCTCCTTCCATGTATAGCTGCTCTCCATTCCATCCCCCCAGCCAACGTATTCTGTTTCTGAGAAGCCTCTACTGTTGCAGATCAAAACTAAAAGTCTGCCAAGTAGACTATTTAAGAAGGAAATTCAGGCTCTAACAATAGAGATGTTAATTACATTGAACTTTTCTTTACTATAGGACAGAATTTTCATCAGGGTCTTAAATGTGCATGGGTAAATTATGCATTAGCAGGCCGTTGTTGAATGCATAACTTGTTTAGCTATACGTTTTCAAAAATTATATTGGTCATATTCAGCTGTTTAAATCACTAAACCTGCCTGGTTTGGGGCGGAGGCAGTGATATTGAGAGCGGCATAATAAAAAAACATCAACTTTGTTTTGGGCCTTGAATGCTAATCACCTAAAGTCAGAAATGTCCAAAGTCCATTCTCAAAAAATACATCCAGCCGTTTGATTGTCCAAACCACCAAGTCATCTATCTTTATACCGCATTCTCGTCCAAAAATTTGTCCAAGTCAAAAACGCCTAGAACAAGACCTTTTGGATGTGGGAGGGGTCAGCAAAGTGATGGACTGGCCACCCAGACATGGCAACAGAGTAGTGAGACACCTTATAGGACACTGCTGTGAATTTCACAAAAAGGGTGCCACATAAACATCTCACCACAACTCCCTTATAGGCCATGGTGAGCCCCCTAAACCTACTATAGCCACCTGTCTACAATCCTAATAGCCCTTATGGCTGCAAGTGTCACCTATATGGCAGTACAGTAGAGTTTGGGGTTGTTGTTTTTTGTGGTCTCACATTTTTCACCATGAATGCAATGGTTAGAGTGGCTTAAGGGCCTAGGTCCTCCTCTCTATGGTTCACTAGCCCACCCCCCAGACTACTTAAGCCACCTCTGTGCAGCTCTACTAGGCTTTCCTATGCCAAATGCTAATGTTCTGGAGGCAGGTACTTTTTTATTCTGATTTTTATGGGGAGGGGAGGGTGTCAGTGATCACTGGGGGAGTGTTGGGGGTCTGTACTTTGTCCCTGCAGTGGTTATTTGGTTACTTTGGATACTTTTTGGGCTCTTATACCTGTTTTTAGATTACCTAAGTCACAACGTATAAGTTCCATCTAGGCAGTCTCGTTAAACTTTGATTATCGCTGCAGGACAACTAAGTCTAGGTCGGCCCACATCCTGCCCTAAGCACACCTCAAAAAACATCCCTTTTTACTCTGAGCGTACAGCGGCAGTGAAAAGGCCTAAGCTACTTTTAGATACATCTAAAACCCATTTCAATTATCGGTACATGGATGACTTGTCCTTTTGATCGTCCAAGTGCCGATTTAGGTGGGTTTTTAGATGTATTTCCGTTTCGATTATGAACCTATTAGCCTCTATACAGAGGCAATTCTATTACAGGGTACCACTATTTAGATGCCATGGGCAGCGAACCTCTTCTATAAAGACATTTACAACTTGGCATTGGGACCCAAATTTAGGCCTGAACATTTACACTACATCTATGGCTGGTGTAAATGGATATACCTAACTGTTACACTTATGTTTGTAACTTATGCTATAAGATCTGTGTGTAAATATTGGCCCTCGTCCACTGTTCCCTCTAAGTTGAGTAAGTGTCCTCCAACTGGTATTAAGAGGGTATTAAGATCGGAAAGTAGTATGAGATTGTCAGTGGATAAAGTAGCTGGGTAAAGTCATGTAAAGATAAGTAACTCAATGTTTGTTTTCATCAGCTGGGATAAAACTTTGGGATGCCTTGCCAGGGCAAATGCGTTTGTGTGAGGGCAGAGCAACATTAAAAAAAAACTATTAAAGACACACATGTTTGTAAGCGTTTTAATGTGAGGTAGTGAGAGGGCTGAGGAGCAGGGTAGATATTAAGCTGTATTATTATATATGTATGCAATTTTTTAAAAAGGATTGTGAATGTTGATTGAAAACCGCCTAGGTATTTAGGAGGGGTATAAATTTTTAAATAAATAAAAACAACTGACAATAACTATGCTATACTTTTTGGATAGGCACCACTAGGCGGCTACACCTACCCAAAAATTAATTTTTAAAAAGTTTTTAATTGATTTTTTTTAATGGTGCTGTTCAATTAACAGCGCTGATTGAGCCAGTTTAAAAATGACCCCCCTCACCTTTTACAAAACCACGTGTTTTTAGCGCCATTCATGGTGGTTACAGCTTTGACGCTCATAGAATTCTTATGAGCGTTGGAGGTGTTACCACCGCAGCCAGTGCTAAAAACCGCACTACGGTTTTGTAAAAGGGAGGGGGGGGGGGGGAAGTTAGGCGCCAACAGTGGTAATCTTCCTCGATCTAAGATGCCTACTGGTAAATATTGTTTATAGAATCAGGGCCATAATGTACATAAATGGTGAGCATCTAGTTTATAGAATTGCCCTTTAGGGCTCCTTTTACGAAGCCGCGTTAGCGGCTTTGGCGCACGTGACTTTTAATCACGCGCTAACCCCTGCGCTAGCCGAAAAATTACCATCTGCTCGAGGAGGCGGTAGCGGCTAGCGCATTTGGTGGTTTAGCATGCGCTATTATGCACGTTAAACCGCTAATTCGGCTTCGTATAAGAAGCCCTTAGTGTTTGCAAATTCAATCCTAAAGCACCTCATATGTTTTTTCTTTGCAGGGGTTTCCTTCTTGCCATCCTCCCATTCAGGCCATGTTTGTGTTTCTGTTGTAATCTTAAAATTCTTGAATAGTCAACACTTCTGCAGTTTCAACCAGAAATCTCTAATTCTTTGAAACTAAGTAGAACTAAAGTTCACAGTTACCTCCGTTGGTGGGCAACCCTGGGTTAGAGCAACTTGGTAAGAAAACTGATAGTGATACATCCATCAGCATATACTGTACAGTGTTATCCCGCACAGAAAGATGTTAGAATATAGGCCCTCAGGGGACAGGGAAATACCTATTATACCTGAATGTAACTCACCTTGAGCAACCAATTAAAAGACATGAGCTAAATCCACATTCTTATTAGAGTATTACAGTATCACCAAATCCATTTGATGTGCTATGTATTGGGAGTCAATAAGAAACATATTTTAAAATTTAAAATTTTATTATTTTGAAAAATACAAAGTGGAATTCAATTCCAGCTATGAAGCTATTGTGTTAAACAGACTTCGCATTTCACACAATGATCATATAATCATGCAATAAAATATTTATTATGTAATTATGCCATCTTAAAGATTAGATATTTGGGTTTTTTTTTTTCTTTTTTATTTACAGCAAAGCTTTCCTGGAGGATATTGCATTTCTTATAAACACATATATGACGATATCCGAATAACTCATTCAACCTAATTGGGTTTGTGGAACAGTTGTTATCCACAATTTTTGCTGCCTGGAAAAGAAAGTTCAGAAGCTCTTTTATTCTCCATAAATGAGATAAATCACAAGCTTTTCCATCTGACTGTAACACTGCAAACTGATATGGTAATAACAGTCAGGAAAACATAATGGTACCTTGCCTGCAAAGGCACCATCTGTATCACTGAGATAATCTGTGAGAAGATGATTCACAGAAAAGAGGGGTATTTTCTAATGTGTTTTAATGAAATAATGCATATTTGCCATCTAATGCAGGGATAGGGAACTCCGGTCCTCGAGAGCCGTATTCCAGTTGGGTTTTCAGGATTTCCGCAATGAATATGCATGAGATCTATTTGCATGCACTGCTTTCAATGCATATTCATTGAGGAAATCCTAAAAACCCGACTGGAATACGGCTCTCGGGAACCGGAGTGCCCTACCCCTGATCTAATGAATGCCAATAGCAAAATGATTTCACCAAAATGCTCCTTAGCTTGTCATTGTGTGTTATGTAATAATGCGATGCAAAGCATTTCATTATTATGTAAATCAAAAAGCACAGCTTGCATTATTTTTCCTGCTAACACATGGCTCAATGCTCCCAGGTGTCATCTTCAAGAGGCCCCCCAACCATTTCACCCCTAGTCAAGATCTCCCACCCACTAAGATGCTTCTTGGACCTGCAGTCAATATCCCCCCTCTGTAATCCAGAGAAAACCTCCCCCCACTTTTGGCCCCCACAAAGATCCTCTATTCTTCTTCACCTCTGTATTTCTCCCCTTGGACTCACCTCTGTAATCCCTGGTGCCTAGTAAGCCAGGGCAGTAGAGATCTCAGTTGCTTCCAGTTGCTTTTGGCTCTGGGTTCAAAATGTTGCCTCTTGAACTCTAGTAGAGGTCTTGTGGTACTACAGTTAGGAATCAAGTTGCTGCTAAGTTTCATTAATCATTTATAGCAGGAGTTACTAACCTGCAAAATTGAGTTACCATAGTTTAATGACTCCCATAGGGCATTAAGTAACAGTAAAATGTGTCCCCTACATTTAACTAATCACTTACAAGACTGAAGGTCAAGTAAGGTGAATGAAAATCCTAGTGTGACAGGGTAGAGTACCAGCCATTGGCCGGTGGAGGGAACCTGAGCAATGAAGCTCATTGAGCCTGAGAGAGCTAATTTGCATAGAACTGCAAGGGCTGCTGGGAGCTGTCCATTCGCCCTGAGTGGATTGTGGTGCTGAAAAGAAGAGCTCCCATCACAGTGCGTTCAGAAGGCAAGGAGCTTTTTTGGAAGCTGGGCAATTCTTGAGAGGATGAATGCTGGTCTCTTGACTAACTGCCAGTGAGCCCTTAACACTACTGTTGAGTCAAGGGGCCTAGTGTAGGAGAGTAGAGTAGCTAGGCTGAGTAGCCCTGACAGGGGGAGGGGGTTGGTGATGGGAGGGTCTATGGGAACTATAGAAGAGCTCTTACCTGTACCCATTTACTAGGTGTTAAGGGCTTCTGCATTAACCATCTGCTAATTGGTTAGCATGTCTACTCTCTGCCCCCAAACACTCCCCCAGTGCTAAGAGAATTTTTCTATCTTTTAGCACGAGTAGTATGTGTCAAACACAAAAATATCACAGAACACCCAAGCAGCAGTTAGGATCTGCATACTGATAGCCTGGATTTGGCGCTAAGGCCCTGAAGCAGTGGTTCCCAGCCACGAAACGATCGTCGGCCTGGCCTTTTTGTGTTCAGTGGTTTTTACCATTAATCATTCTTAGCATTTTTTTGCTCCCACCTGCTAACTTTAAACTTGTGCGAAAGATTTTTGGCTATGATGCTTGGGTGGAAGAGTGTGGGTACACATCTCCGTTTGTCTGAGGCTTTTCTTTCGCTTAAGTAATAAGCTAGCTTTCTTGGCTTGTGTGGTGCTTTTGTCTTGTGATATTTTTGGATTTTTGTTGTTCGATAGCACATACAGTTCTTTGATAGAATGCACCATGCTTTAATAGCATGCATTGCTTTTCAGTAGCATGCAGTAATCTTTGATAGCATGTACTTGTTGATACCACATGCCAGGGGTGCCCAAAAGGTCGATCGCGATTTACCGGTAGATCGCGAAGGCAACGTGATTCGATCGCGTTGCCTTCGCATTCTACTTGCTTCCCAAGAGCCAGATGGACCCAAAGCATCCTGGCGGTCCTGACGCACCCAGAAGCTCCTCTCACTACCTGCACGGAACGGCACTAAAAGTCAGTCAGTCAGTCAGCCTCCCTCCCCCCGTCCTACCTTCTCTCAGGGATTTCCAGGCCAGTCCTAGAGCTTTCCTCTCTGCCACGGGCCGCCCCACCGAAAGTAGGAAGTTGCGTCAAGTGGGGGGGGACTGGGGGGCAGGAAGCAGCAGAGAGCGTGAGCTCCAGGGGGGGCGGTCGCAAGCAACTTCGGAGACGGCGGTGCAGAGGGTGGAAGCAGGAGGAAGGACAATTTCGGGGGGGGGGGGAGGAGAACCAATTGAACGCCTGTTTGCACACTTGGAGACATTGATAACATTGGTCTGGCTTCAGCTTCATTGATGTCCCCGTGGGGTCCGTCCTTGGAAATACCTGCAGAAAACTCCCGTCCCGTGCAGCAATTTGCGACACGTAGTGTTTGTGGCTCCTAGGGGGAGGAGGAGGATGGGAGGTGGTGGTTTGGAGACCTGTTCCTCGATGGCAGCAGCGGTTTGGAGGCCTGTTCTCCAATGGTGGCGACAGTGGCTTGGGAGCAGGCAGGGAGACAGAAAGAAAGGGGGTAAGGAGAGAAAAAGACATAGAAAGAAAGAGGGGCATGGAGACAGAAAGAAAGAAAGGGGAGGGGGCAGGGAGAGAGGAAGAAAAAATTGGCGGAGGGAATGAGGTCTGGAAGCATACAGCAGGCTGAAAGAAGGGAAGAGATATTGGATGTACAGTCAGAAGAAGTGCAACCAGAGACTCATGAAATTACCAAACAACAAAGGTAGAAAAAATGATTTTATTTTCAATTTAGTGATCAAAATGTGTCCGTTTTGAGACTTTATATCTGCTGTCTATATTTTGCACTATGACCTCCTTTTATTAAACCGCAATAGCGGTTTTTAGCACAGGGAGCCTATGAGCGTTGAGAGCAGCGCAGGGCATTTAGCGCAGCTCCCTGCGCTAAAAACCATGATTAGTAAAAAGGGAGGGGGGTATATTTGTCTATTTTTGTATAGTTGTTACTGAGGTGACATTGCATAAGGTCATCTGCCTTGATCTCTTTGAAAAAAAACCTGGAATATAAATGATAATTAACATTTTCTCTGCGTACAGTGTGCTTTGTGTTTTTTAAAATTTTATTGTTGGTAGATCATTTTGACCCGGTCATTTTAAAAGTAGCTTGCAAGCCCAAAAAGTGTTGGCACCCCTGCCACATGCTATTCTTCAGTAATATGCTACTATAGAATAGTACACGCTAAAACAACAAATGTTGTGGAACCGATGATCTGGATGAAACAAAGATTTATTAAAAAGTCAAATGAAAAGGTCAAGAAATGACCAGTCACAACTGCAGCTTTGCTGCAAGTCCATAAGAGCAATATAAACAGTACAATTCACTTCAATGGGAAGTAATTTCTTGACCTTTTCATTTCACTTTTTTTTTTTGTAAATCTTTATTCATTTTCAGAACTTATACAAAGCGCCAACATGATATACAGTCAGATAATACAAACAACAGCACTTATCATTGAACAAATAAGAAACAAAGTACTTTACTCCCTCTCCCCCACCCTCTCTGGATGTGTGTAGAAATCATCAAGGAATTAAAGGTTAATCAATCAATCAGTCTTTTTGTTTAACAAATGCCTCTAATGGACCCCCATATTTTCCCAATTGTTCTGCATTCATTGGCTCCGTACTTTGGACTCTTGTGTTTGTATGGACCATTGAGGTTTTTGCCTTTGGTTTGTTTTGAATGGTATACGCTGCCAACAATACAACAAAATCTTGATATTTGGTGTGGGGGGAGGGGGATTTAGGAGGGGTTCTATGTTTCATCTTTCAAATGACATGAAATTCTGTAATACCTTACCCTTTGTAATAATTCATGATCTGCAGCTGTAAGTTTATAATTTGACATATAATAGATTCCTGGTACCAGAGAATAACCTATAGTTTTTTTGTATATAGATAGTACTGCTAAATGTACAAATAAAGTGAAGCATCAGTGATTGATCTAGTGGCTACCTGGAATAAAAGGCCCATACATCCTGTACTGTTTGACTTAGGGCAAGGTTGTACCAAGTCTTGGGCTTATAGCAGCCCGCTGAAGGCCTCACTGTTAGATGAAAACTTGATTTGCACATGTCACAGTTTTGCACAGTAAACACAACCCCCTTTCCCCGCTTCATTCTATAAATTGGTATCTACAATTAAGTACCAAGTTTGAGTATAGTTTATGGAATACTGGCACTTACATGTGTCTTTGTCATTTACAAGCATAAGTGTTAGATATTATTCTATAAAGTACACACCAAAGTCGTTTAGTGCAACTTATAGAATACCATCAGTTGTGCATGTTGCATGGTATACTTAAATTTCCCAACTTATACCAGCCATAGTCTAAGTGCTCCATGCAACTCATTATAGTGCCTATATTTTGGTATCATTATATAATTGTACCCTTCCTATTTTTATACATTGCATGCTTTGATCTCTTCCTTTTGACTTCATCATTCAGAAATCATTTGGTCACCTTCATGACATTGCCTAGAATTGAGCTCAAATATTTCCAAATATCTAACTTGGAAATGTTCAAGACTTTCTCAGTACCAAACCTGTCACAGCACTAAAACCGTTGTCTCAGTCTAGGCCAGGGGTGTCAAAGTAAGTCCCTCCTCGAGGGCCGCAATCCAGTTGGGTTTTCAGGATTTCCCCAATGAATATGCATGCGATCTATTAGCATACAATGAAAGCTGTGCATGCAAATAGATCTCATGCATATTCATTGGGGAAATCCTGAAAATCCGACTGGTTTGCGGCCCTCGAGGAGGGACTTTGACACCCCTGGTCTAGGCCAATATAGATCCTATGCTATGCTCTTAAAATGATCTATTTAATCTTCAATTCAGACTAATAGGGTTATGTGTACAGTAACAGCTTACTTTCACCAGAACTCAGTTTTAAGATTGGCAGCAGTCTGCCCTGTTTTTTTAATTCTTTCTCATGATAATCACCTGAAATTCTTAAAGCATTTCTACACACTATAAGGATGCCAAAAGCTGCATTCATGCAATTTTCATAGAGGAAATGCTTACATGCATACTAATTAATATTCTTAAATACCACCAAAAGTTATAACAAATGTATTCATCTATTGTAAACATTTTAAATATAAAACCTTTCTATCAAAAATTCTGTGATAAAGAGTATGCTAATTACCTCCAGAAGAATATTCATCTACTTGTTTGCATAGGTGCTGTGAATTCTAAGAAAAATTGATTAGCCATATCCTCTCAGATATTTTGGAAATCTTTTGTTACTTCTTTAGGGGCCTTTTTGCTAAAGTGGTATGGGTTTTAGCACACACTAACCATTGATACAGATCCATGCTAACACCTGCTGCTTACAAAAACAGGCAGTGTGGTAAAAATCTCATGTTAACTGCTTAGTGTGGGATGGGGCCAGGACTGGGCAGTATATGGACAGAGATTGGGTTTGAACCACCATTTCCTCTAAGCTGAGCGAGAATCCTCCACGTACAGTTCGGCCAGTGGAGGGTACTGTTTCACCATCACCTTTTCTATAGTGAGGGACAGGCAAGCTCTGCAGGACTCCATGGAGATTGAAAGCATAATATTGAAGTGCTACCAACCACTGGTAGCAATGCAGTTGGAAGACTCCTGCTCAGCTTAGAGCAGGGGTGTCAAAGTCCCTCCTCGAAGGCCACAATCCAGTCGGGTTTTCAGGATTTCCCCAATGAATATGCATGAGATCTCTTTGCATGCACTGCTTTCATTGTATGCTAATAGATCTCATGCATATTCATTGGGGAAATCCTGAAAACCCGACTGGATTGCGGCCCTCAAGGAGGGACTTTGACACCCCTGGCTTAGAGGGAACAGTGGTGCGGGCTGTGTACACTGTAGTTAGTGCATGGTAAGTAGCACACACTGCCACATGCACAGGTAGTACAGCTGCAAATAATAGGTGATTCTATAAAGAAAGTGCCAAGATTTAGGTGCTAGGGGTGTGTGATAATGAACAAAATGTGGACGTTCCTTGTTTCTTTGTGGTAGCCTGGTCTTTTGCCTCTGTTTGTGGGACTGCAGTTGTCTCAGCGGGTCCTTCCAGTGGCTTTGTGGATTGTGCACATATGTGCATACATACATGTATAAATGCCAATATCCTTATATATTAGTCTATAAACTGTCACTTATATGTGATGATGCAGTTTGCAGATGGTATACATACGGGGCAGAGTTTGGGCAGGGCGCACATTTACACATGTGACATATATATGATAAGTTTCATGCAGTCTTTTGCAATTTAGGTGGAATCATTTATATCAGCATCTAAATACATGTGGAGGAGCAGCCCCAATCGTTGGTGCAATGGGCTCAGAGCTTGGGGAACAAGGTTCAATTCTCTCCACAGCTCTTTGTGACCCTGGGCAAGTCGCACAACCCTCCATTGCCCCAGGTACAAAATAAATACCTGTATATAATATGTAAACTGCTTTGATTGTAACCATAGAAAGGTGGTAATGTCATGTTATGGTAGGATTCTATAATGAAAAATACATTTTCATAGAATAAACTACATGTAGGCATGTTGTAGGTACCCACATTTAAGCACCCTTTATAGAACTGTCTTCCAAATGCACTAATCGTGCTTGACATAAATGTGCAACAGGGAACTTCTCTGTGCAGAAACTGCAAGGAAAATGCTGCCCGCTCTCCCCCTCCCCCGGCTGTTATGTGGAAAGCAGATAGCGGTTTTAAGAAAGGTTTGGACAATTTCTTGGAGGAAAAGTCCATAGTCTGCTATCGAGAAAGACATGGCGGAAGCCACTGTTTGCCCTGGAACGGTACCATGGAATATTGCTACTCCTTGGGTTTTGACCAGGTGTTGGTGATCTGGATTGGCCACCGTGAGAACGGGCTACTGGGCTTGGTGGACCATGGTCTGACCTAGTAAGGCTATTCTTATGTTCTTATGCTTAGAAATAGATACAAATATAACTAGAAGAAAGGAAGAGATAATACCTCAGCACTAATCATCGATCTGAATTCTGGAGTAATGCACCTGGTTCTAAAGGACACATTTTTCAGAACAATAGCCAGAGGGAAGAGACAGTTCAGAGGATTCAATTAAAATGGTGGAGAGGTAAATCAAAGACCCAAAACGTGTACATCATAAAGGAGGTAAGAATATGATAAAAAAATTCAAATATCAGACATTTACAAACGAGGAAAGCATTTTTCAGTCAAAAGGAACATAATCCAAGGGACATAAGGAGACTAATTTTATAATAGGCCATGGAAAATACTGTTTTATCCATAGAAATGCCTTTCAAAATTACCCTCAATGTGGCCCAGGGTAGTTTTAGATATGACAAGCATTTCCTCACAGGGTGGCTACATGGAACAGAAAAAGAACATCAGAATTTTGAAAAACAGAATATTCTTAGTTAAGGGAAGGGAGGGTATAAGTCAGTGTCTGTGATACTGCAATATGAAGTGAAAACAGGCAGCTAGAAGGCTTTGCCATCACCAGCTGTCATCATCTTTCATTTGAAGGGAAAAAAAATGTTACTTTATATATAAAACAGAGAACACCAAGTCATCAGCTGGGAAAGCAAACCACAAGACTTATTTCAGAAGAACAGAGGTTACAAAGTTCTACTTATTTTCGTTGTCTTTTTTTTTCTTTTTCTTTTAAATAACTTTTCCACAATCAGGGCAAAGTATGTCATCTTTATCCGTGAGGAAGCCACGACCCACCAAGGAAACAGAACACTTCTTACAGTTAAAACATTCGTTGTGCCATTGCCGTTCTTCAAAGGAGATGTACTTAGCTCCTCCCAGCCCTGTCAACAAAACATGAGAACATAAACTACAGTTGGATTATTCAGTTGGATTATTTTGGTCCTGCTATGTGATCAATCTTATTCTGTTCTACAGCTTCTGGGAAAAATAACATGCTTTTATCTACCTCAGGTCTTGCTCCCGCTGGCTCTACATCATACAGTAATCTTGGAATCTACAGATTCTTTCTAGCTGCCTCCTTGAATTAAAATTTAGGTAATGGAGGTTCTGTGCATCTGCTACAGTAGTTTTCATTGTTAAATATATCTTGGGATTCCCAAGCATGTAGTGGAGAGGCACAATTTCGTAACAGGGTGCCTAAAAGTGTTCAGAAACATTTATATATATATATATATTTTTTTTTTTACAAAAGCCACAAAATATCCAAGAGAAGGAAATCAAAATGAGTCATCAAACATCTGTAATCACCAATAATTTGTAGTGTATAAATTATGGACCATCAGATATGAGAACCCAAAAACCGGCATAAAACAAATTCAACTGTAGACATTCTCCACTACAGGTATCATCATCACTCCGACTGAAAATATAAATCTAATTGTGAATTGAAGTTCCAAACATATAGGGCTAAATTTTATAGATGGCGGAAAAAAAAAAAAAAAAAAGTTGCTAAGTGCTATTCTATAAACAGCATTCAAAGTTGGGCGCTGTTTAAAATACAGCATATAATGCCAATTTTGGGCACCAGGATTTACACCAGCTGAAAACTGGTTTAAATCCTTGCACCTAAATTAGGACAGATCTACCATATTCTATAAAATTGCATATGAACTCTAGAAATGTCCTTGACCCTCACATGTCCACTATTCAGATCCTTCTCACATTTTTATAGAACACCAACCACAAAGGTGTGCACATAAATTCAAATTATTGTCAATTAGTGCAAATAATTGATTGATGGCTCATTACTCAATTAAATTACATTAGGCACAATAAGAATGTGCAAATTGGGCAGCTAAGAAAGCAAATAGAATGTTAGGAATTATCAGGAAAAGAATGGAAAACAAAAATGAAAGTGTTATAATGCCCTTATATCGCTATATGATATGGCCACACCTCAAATACTGTATGCAATTCTGGTCACTATATCTCAAAAAAGAAGTAGTGGAATTAGAAAAGGTACAGAGAAGGGCGACAAAAATGATAAAAGGGATAGGACGACCTCCCCATGAGAAAGGCTAAAGTGGCTAGGGCTCTTCAGCTTGGAGAAGAGACGGCTCAGGGGTGATATGATAGGGGTCTATAAAATACTGAGTGAAATGGAAAGGATAGATGTGAATCGCTTGTTTACTCTTTCCCAAAATACTAGGACTAGGGGGCATGCGATGAAACTACTAAAGTAGTAGATTTAAAACAGACCGGAGAAAATATTTCTTCACACATCCTGTAATTAAACTCTGGAATTCATTGCTGGAGAATATGGTGAAATCAGTTAGCTTAGCATGGTTTAAAAAAGGTTTGGATAATTTCCTAAAAGAGACGTCCATAGGTCATTATTGAGATGGTCTAGGTAAATCCACTGCTTATTCCTAGGATAAGCAGCATAAAATCTGTTTTGCTATTTCTGATCTAGCTAGGTACTTGGGACCTGGGCTGGCCAATGTTGGAAACAGGATGCTGGGATTGATGGACCTATTGTCTGTTCCAGTCAGGGCCGCCATCAGGGCAGTACTACCTGTCCTGCATTCAGGGGCCCGGAGGTGACAGGAGGCCCGGGCTCCCCCAGGGTCCTAAGCAGTGTTCCCTCTAAGGCAGCGGTCTCAAACACGCGGCCCGAGTGTGGCTCTCCAGGTTTTATTTGTGGCCCGCGGTCTGGAGGTGATCATTCTCTTCCTTTTGGAGCAGCAGCCGGTTCGTTCGTTCAAAGCCGTGGATTGGCGGCTCCTTGCGCTATCCACTCCTACATCGGAAGCCTCTCTGATGTCACACCATCAGAGAGGCTTCAGACGCAGGCGCAGATCTCGTAAGAAGCCGCCACCCGCGGTTTTGAACGAATGAGCCGGCCAGACACGCTGCTGCTCCAGTGGCGTACCAAGGGGGGGCGGTCCACTGTTCTCCTTAGCGTGCGGCTCGTCTAGAGCAGTGGTGCCCAATCTGCTTCCCTTCCCTTCTCACTGCTGCCATCGGGGATCAGGCCGGCACCGTATCTTTGATCTCCCTGCTGGGCCGACCAACTCTCGCAGTGGCCCGACGTCAATTCTGACGTCGAGAGGACGTTCTGGCTGCCTGGCTGCCCGGGACGTCCTTTCCGACGTTAGAATTGACGTCGGGCGGCGAGAGTTGATCGGCCCCGTGCAGAAGAGAAGCAGGGAGATTTCGTCCTGTTCCCGATTGCGGCAGCGACAGCAGCCTATTCCGCGGCGGTGGTGGCATGGGGGAGGCAGGAAGGAAGAAAGAAAGAAGGTGTGTGTGTGGGGGGGGGGGGCAGGGAGCCAGAAAAAAAAACAAAAAATGGGGCAAGGAGGAAGGAAGGAAGAAAGAAAGAAGGTGGGGGGGGACAGGGAACCAGAAACAAAGCAAAAAAATGGGGCACAGAATCAGAGAAAGACAGACATAGAGAAAGAAAGAAAAAGTTGGGGGAGGGAATGAGGTCTGGAGGAGAGGAAGCATACAGGAGGCTGAAAGAAGGGAAGAAATATTGGATGCACAGTCAGAAGAATAAAGTGCAACCAGATGAAATTACCAAACAAAGGTAGGAAAATGATTTTATTTTCAATTTAGTGATCAAAATGTGTCTGAATTTATATATGCTGTCTATATTTTGCACTATGGCCCCCTTTTACTAAATCGCAATAGTGTTTTTTAGTACAGGGAGCCTATGAGCGTCGAGAGCAGCGCTGGGCATTTAGCGCAGTTCCCTGCGCTAAAAACTGCTATTGTGGTTTAATAAAAAGAATGGGGGGCATATTTGTCTATTTTTGTATGGTTGTTACTGAGGTGACAATGCATAGAGTCATCTGCCTTGACCTCTTTGAAAAAACCCAGAATAGGAATGATAATTACCATTTTCTCAGCGTATAGTGTGCTTTGTGTTTTTTAGTTTTATTTTTGGTAGATCATTTTGACTTGGTCATTTTAAAGTAGCTCGCAAGCCCAAAAAGTTTGGGCATCTCTGAGCTAGAGCGTTGAAACTGTGTATTTCTATTTTATCCCCCCTTTTACAAAACTGTGGAGCGTTTTTTAGTGCCAGCCATGGTGGTAGCAGCTCTGATGCTCAGAATTCTATGAGCGTCAGGGCTGTTACCACTGTGGCTAAAATCCACACTACAGTTTTGTAAAAGGGGGAGGGGTTCATTTGTGATGACATATTCCATACTAGGCGAAGGTGTTTTCTGTGTTCTGTGTGTTTGAAAGACATGGTTTTCTGTTAGGATTGACGATGTAGGATTGATCTGTGCTGGTCTGGCTTGTTTAGTTTTACAATGGGTGTATTGATGTACTGCTTACTGCAATATGTAAGATGCTGCCTTTTCCTAGGTACTCATGTGTGACGTGTGGTTTGTTACTAAAAATCATGTTTTTCTTACAGATGGGGGGGGGGGGGGTGCCAAAAAATGATGGGCCCCGGGTGTTACATATGCTAGGTACGCCATTGTATGTAAAGATACCAGAAAGCTGGCGTAGCAAAAATTTTAAGTAAATTGTTATTCTTCTAAGTTTTGAGTATTTAACCCTCCCACAATCTCACGGGCACTCGTTTCAAGTTTCAAGTTTATTGGGATTTTGATTTAAACGCAATATCAAATATTTTCAATGCGTATAACAAAAATAAATTTGGGGAAATAAATAAAACCATTTGAACAATAAACATACAAACATATCCATAGATGATTAAAAATACATAAGGAGTACAAGGATAAACTACATTTGTTTAAAAATGCATCCTCCGTGCCTGCTCATAAATTTGTGGAGTATGTAACTTGTCGCTCATGCATATTTTTTTTTGCACACACCTCATCAATCCTTAGAGGAAACATTGGTCCTAGGCCACCATAGCACAAATTCCTGTATTATGCTTCTGCTGTGCACAACAATAAACAATAAACACTGCTGTCATACTTTTTTTTGTCCCCTGCCAATTTCCTGATAGCACACCCCCCCGGATAAAAGGGGGGGGGGGGGAGAAGGGGTGCGTGGGGGGGCCCAATAGGATTGCTCAGTAAGGGGCCCAGAAATTTCTGATGGCGGCCCTGGTTCCAGTATGGCAGTTCTTATATTTCTGCTAGAACTCATAATTTAAGGTTGTTAAAATGTTCCTGTAACTCATTACTTAGCATCCGTAGAACTTTTCAAAATGCAGAAGTTAGACTGTTCAAAGTCTAATAGATTCTGGCATTGTCACCTTGAAGTAGGAACACTGGATCATTTGTTGTTCTATTGTCCTTTGATACTCAATTTTTGGAAATCGATATGGGGACATATTAATAACATACTGGAATCATCGATTCCATTAACCTATGATGTAGTAATCTGTGGGACATTGTTGCATACTAAACCCCATTGGATCGGTATAAAAGCTGGCTTTTCATTATTATGACCGAGATTGCCTTGCAAATGGTTACTCAGAATTGGAAAAGCTGTAATCGGCTTAATTCTTTTGTTACTTCGGTATAGTTGTCTCTTACCTTTAATTTCCTGTTGTTTTACTCACACATCCAGGGAAGGGTGGGGGTGGGTGGGTGGGAGGGGGGTATATCTCTTTTGTTTGATTCCTTGATTGGATGTACTGGAAGGGAGGGGGGAATTCATTTTGTATTGTTATTGATTACCGTATTTTCTCACATATAACGCGCGCGTTATACGTGGTTTTTACGTACCGCGCATACCCTCGCACGTTATACACGTGAGCGCGTTGTACAAAATTTTTTTTACATAGTTCCCCCCCCCGACGTCCGATTCACCCCCCGCAGGACCGCTCGCACCCCCACCCCGAAGGACCGCTCGCACGCACCCCCACCCCGAAGGACCGCTCGCACGCACTCCCACCCGCACCCCACAGCCTCCCAAGCTCCCCCCATCATGTAGAAGCTCCTACCGGTGTCCTGCTGCTTCCTCTTGGCGGACCCGACACCCGACACGATCGGGGCAAGAGGGAGCTCAAGCCCTCTTGCCCCAGCCAACCGCAGCACCCCCGACACGATCGGGGCAAGAGGGAGCTCAAGCCCTCTTGCCCCCCCCGACACGATCGGGGCAAAAGGGAGCCCAAGCCCTCTTGCCCCGCCGACTCCCCAACTCACCGACAATATCGGGCCAGGAGGGAGCCCAAGTCCTCCTGGCCCTGGAGACCCCCCCCCCCCGCTAGTTGTTCGGGCCAGGAGGGAGCCCAAACCCTCCTGGCCACGGCGACCCCCTACCCCCACCCCGCACTACATTACGGGCAGGAGGGATCTCAGGCCCTCCTGCCCTCGACGCTAACCCCCCTCCCCCCAATGACCGCCCCCCCCAAGAACCTCCGATGGCCCACCCAGCTGACCCGCGACCCCCCTGGCCGACCCCCACGACACCCCCACCCCCCTTCCCCGTACCTTTGTGTAGTTGGCCGGACAGACGGGAGTCAAACTCGCCTGTCCGGCAGGCAGCCAACGACGGAATGAGGCCGGATTGGCCCATCCGTCCCAAAGCTCCGCCTACTGGTAGGGCCTAAGGCGCCTGGGCCAATCAGAATAGGCCCGGGAGCCTTAGGTCCCACCTGGGGGCGAGGCCTGAGGCACATGGGCCCAACCCGACCATGTGCCCAAGGCCCCGCCCCCAGGAGGGACCTAAGGCTCCCGGGCCTATTCTGATTGGCCCAGGCGCCTTAGGCCCCACCAGTAGGCGGAGCTTTGGGACGGATGGGCCAATCCGGTCTCATTCCGTCGTTGGCTGCCTGCCGGACAGGCGGGTTTGGCTCCCGTCTGTCCGGCCAACTACACAAAGGTACGCGGAAGGGGGGTGGGGGTGTCGTGGGGGGTCGGTCAGGGGGGTCGCGGGTCGGCTGAGGGGGGCGGTCGGAGGTTCTTGGGGGGGGCGGTCGTTGGGAGGGGGGTTTGCGTCGAGGGCAGGAGGGCCTGGGATCCCTCCTGCCCGTAATGTAGTGCGGGGTGGGGGTAGGGGGTCGCCGTGGCCAGGAGGGTTTGGGCTCCCTCCTGTCCCGAACAACTAGCGGGGGGGGGGGGTCGCCAGGGTCAGGAGGACTTGGGCTCCCTCCTGGCCCGATATTGTCGGGGAGTTGGGGAGTCGGCGGGGCAAGAGGACTTGGGCCCCCTTTTGCCCCGATCGTGTCGGGGAGTTGGGGGGGCAAGAGGGCTTGAGCTCCCTCTTGCCCCGATCGTGTCGGGGGTGCCGCGGTTGGCTGGGGTAAGAGGGCTTGAGTTCCCTCTTACCCCAATCGTGTCGGAGGTGCCGCGGTTGGCTGGGGCAAGAGGGCTTGAGCTCCCTCTTGCCCCGATCGTGTCGGGGGGGCAAGAGGGCTTTAGCTCTCTCTTGCCCCGATCGTGTCGGGGGTGCCGCGGTTGGCTGGGGCAAGAGGGCTTGAGTTCCCTCTTACCCTGATCGTGTCGGAGGTGCCGCGGTTGGCTGGGGCAAGAGGGCTTGAGCTCCCTCTTGCCCCGATCGTGTCGGGGAGTTGGGACCGCCAAGAGGAAGCAGCAGGACACCGGTAGGAGTTTCTACATGATGGGGGGGGGGGGTCGGGAGCCTGTGGGGGTGCGGGTGCGGGTGGGAGTGTGTGCGAGCGGTCCTTCGGGGTGCGGGTGCGAGCGGTCCTGCGGGGGGGGGGTGAATCGGACATCGGGGGGGGCATCAGGCTTTCAGGGTGGGGACAGGACTTCAAGGGGGAGAGGAGAGTCGGGGCGGGCGAAAGGAGAGTCGGGGTGGCCAGAGGAGAGTCGGGGCGGGCGAAAGGAGAGTCGGGCAGCATGCGCGGTATACGGGTGTGCGCGGTATATAAAAATTTGTGTACATAGATTTGTGTTTTTCGCGTGCTATACCCGTGTGTGCGTTTTACACGGGTGCGCGTTATCTATGTGAAAATACGGTAATTGTAAGTGCTGATTCTGATTATTAATGTATGTATAATTTTATGCACTTTGTATTAGCATTGAAAATTTAATAAAGATTTTTAAAAAAATGTATTTGAGGAATACTTTGCAGTTTTCTCAATTATATTACATTTATTGACTTCTATTCCACCTTAACCTTGCAGTTTTAGGCAGATTACAATATGAGATAAGCTGGTCATTTTCAGCGAGATAACATAGAAACATGATGGCAGATAAAGGCCAAATGGCCCATCCACAGTAACCATTATCTCCTCTCTCTGAGAGATCCCACGTGCCTATCCCAGGCCCTTTTGAATTCAGACACAGTCTCTGTCTCCACCACCTTTTTCAGGAGACTGTTCCATGCATCTACCACCCTTTCTGTAAAAAAGTATTTCCTTAGATTACTCCGGAGCCTACCACATCTTAACTTCATTCTATGCCCTCTCATTGCAGTTTCCTTTCAAATTAAAGAGACTTGACTCATGCGCATTTACATTACGTAGGTATTTAAACGTTTCTATCATATCTCCCCTCTCCCGCCTTTCCTCCAAAGATTGAGATCTTTAAGTCTGTCCCCATACGCCTTATGATGAAGACCACATACCATTTTAGTAGTCTTTCTGGACCGACTCCATCCTTTTTATATCTTTTTGAAGTTATATATGATAACATTAGCTCATTCTGACATACTTCCTGAATAACAGAGTTTTTATTTCCTTTCAGAAAGTTCTATAATCTGATAATGCAGATAGAATTCTGATAGCATTAGGGTTCAGTTTTGCTACATGGAATGACAAAAGGCCCTCAAGCATTCTCTTTCACTTAGTACATTTGATTAAATGGTAAGTAAATGGGTCTGGACTCTGAATCTATTGGGTTTTTTTGTTTTGTTTTTATTTATTATAATTTTGAATACTTACAATATCCAATAATTCAAAGGGAAAAAGGAAATCTCATAAATAATACATAATCATACATACATAATTCCTTTTTAAGCCCACATTTATGGGGAGACATGAATCTATTGTAGTAACTAATGCCTATTGTCTATCAAGAGGATCAAGAGAGACTAAGAAAGAGGGAGCTCTAGATATGATTAATTCTCCTAGTTCTCCTGATAGAACAGATTTAGCAACATTTTTGTAATCTTCTCAAGATGGAATTCATAAAAGAGCTATATTGCTAATCACTTTACAATCAGAGGAACAAAAGCTGAACATTCTAAAAGCTTATTTTCCTAAGGGCAATTAATTTGTTTTCCGATGTTGCTAGGTCAACTCAGTTATAGAGAAAATCCTCCCTACAGCTGAAAACCTAAGTTCTGGCTGTAGGGGGAAACCTTCTTTCTTAAATTTCCCTGTAAGTGCCTAACTAACTATGAGAACAGTAATTATGTTTTCCTACATCTAGCTCATATTGAGCATTTATCTGATAAACTTCCCCAGAACTAGTAGCATGTTGAGCAATTGCATATTATTTAGGCTAATATTTTATTGGTGCAGGTGAGGAATTTATTTGAATTCTACAGTATTGTAATAAGCAGCTCAGATAGTAACTTTGGTTAAATTTGTGTTACTGATGTTTCACAGGATTTAGATTTGCTCCGTAATGATGTTGGCTTGACGTATGTTTTGATATATTGCTCGATGAACAATTTTCTTAAATTTTCCTGTATATTTTGAAATAATTAAAAATATAAGCCAAGAAAGATTTTGAAAAAAGACTTCCCATTGAATCAAAAACTAATACTAAAGTATTTTTCTTAAATGCATTCAAAGCAAAAAAAAAAAACCCCCAACAAAACCAACTTGTGGGAGAATTAGCTAAAATGCTACGTAATCAAGAGGCAAAGGAGCGCTCAGGGAGGGTAAAGTACTGTAAGAGCAGAAAAACTAACTTAATTCTTCAGATTTGCTGATAAAGGTATTAGGGTCATACCCATACTGGAAACTTTGTTGCTGATAATATGGAATAATTAAAGCAAATCACTGTAAATCTAGAAGATGTACTAGATCAAATTCACTAATCAGTAACAAATCACCAGGACAAGATGGTATCCATTCCAGAGTCTCAAAAAAGCTCAAACATGAAACTGATAATAAATAACTAGTAATCTTCAATATACATATTCTATACTATAGAGAGCAATAATTGTATGTTTGTTGGAATTTTTTTATCATGAAAACAGCTCTAAGCATTGTGATGAAATGAGGAGAGGTTACATTTAAGAAAAATACTTCAGTATTAGTTTTTGCTTCAATGGCAAGTCTTTTTTCAAAGTCTTTCTTGGGTTATATTTTTAATTATTTGAAAATATGCAGGAAAATTTTAGAAAATTGTTCATCGAACAATATATCAAAACATACTTCAAGCCTACATCATTATTTCACACACAGGAGGACAGTTGTACTTATAAAAGCATGATTTCAAGACACAACCTGGGCACTTCACAAATACATAGGAGGGAACTTAGGCTGATAAAACCATGATTTCAGCACATAACATGAGGAGAATTAAGCAGGTAAAGAGATTCGGCACTTCACAAACACACAGGAGGGCAGTTACGCTGATAGAACCATAATTTCAACACACAACCTAGGCACTTCACAAACACAGAGGAGGGAAGTTAAGCTGATAAAACCATGATTTCAGCACACAACCTGAGGAAAATTAAACAGATTGGCACTTCACAAAATACGCAGGAGGGCAGGTATAAAAGCATGATTTCAAGACACAGCCTGAGCACTTCACACGAACACACAGGAGGAAAGTTATGCTGATAAAACCATGATTTTAGCACACAATCTGAGGAAAATTAAACATGTAATGCGTTTGGGCACTTCACAAACACACAGGAGGGCAGTTACGCTGATAAACCATGATTTAAACATACAACTTGGACACTTCACAAACACAGAGGAGGAAAGTTAGGCTAACAAAATCATGATTTCAATACACATCTGGGCACTTCACAAACATACAGCAGAGAAGCGAGGCTGATAAAACCATGATTTAATATACAACCTGAGGAAAAGTAATCAGATAATAACACAGCACCACCATATAGCACATATGTGCCCACACCACAGTTCTACAGGACCCACCACCAGCTACATCTTTTTTTTTTCCAGTTTAAAAACCTTCAAAAACACAACATAATCACTGCTCTATCATACAAATTATTGCCTAACAGCCTAAATTTAATACAACACACAAACCCCCTCTTTTACTAAGGTGCGCTAACTGATTAGCATGCGCTAAAGGCTAACACGTTTATAGACTAACATGCACGCGTTAGCGTTTAGCATGCGCTAAATCGATTAGCGCACGATAATCGGTTAGCGCACCTTAGTAAAAGAGGGCCTAAAGGAGAGAAGCTGTCTGCCTCTGTTTTTATACACAGTTATACCCTACACAGAAGCACTGTTTTATTATTATTATATTTTAACTTTATCATTTTTATTCCTGAACTAACACATTTTTCCTATTTTTAACTCTCCACAATTATGCTCTCTGTGACTGCTTATCACCACTGGTCATGTCAACAAACCTAACTAACTAACAACTTCAGACAGTGCAAAAACTATTTGCATTAACACGACATAAAACTTGCACTGTACTTCTATGTAACAGAGCATACACCTTCCAATGTGCTTCTGCCCTGACTACGGACTACAACACCTTCCAGCATGCCTACAAGGACAAATTATATGAAAATTCTTCCACTGAAGTTTAGTTGGTACCCTACAGACCTACACATCATTCTTAAAACATTTAAAATGTCTACATCCTAGCTAAACCCATTACACACCTGTATAATATTCTGTGGAACCTTCACAAACATGTCACCTGGACGCCACACAAAAAAAATTGCAACATTTCAACTTTAATAATAAAACAACTTTACCATTAGAAGACCAACTCAAATAAATAAATATACAAATCAAAACTGCTGCGAACAGATAGCCTAGAGTTTTGTCAAGGCCCTGAGGCAGTGGTGTTTTGCCACAAAACGATCGTCGGCCTGGCTGTGCTTCTTTGCTAATAGTGGTTTTTCCACAACAATATTTCATTTGGCTATTTTTCGTTAAGCTTCTTTCTACCTGCTTATACTTACCACATGCGAAAGTTTTTTGTGCCTATGATGCTTGGGTGGAAGAGTGTGGGTACACCACTCCGATAGTCTGAGGCTTTTTCTTTTGCTTGGTGCAATCGTTCTGGGCACATAGCAGTTTGTCTTTAATGGAGTGATTTGTGTTGCTTCTTTGAATTATTTATCCCTCCATTCCATAAAATACACACCTTTTTGGACTCCTCATAGGGCCCTGTCAAAAAATCAGGCACACAAGCCTAGATTCTATAAACAGCGCTGTTGTCAGCAGCCGCCTTAAAAATGGCTGCTGATTGTGTGGTAATCATGCGATGGTGCCATTTATAGAAATGCGGCTTTGGAAAAGGTAGGTGCCAGAAATGTAGTCCAGGGTTTTTAAGGCCTATATTTCCAGCATCTATCTTATAAGTGAATTGCGCCTATGGAGGTGTTTACGACGCTTCTGGCATTACACCACAATCACTATGCTAATTAATAGACTGGTATATCAACATCACACTTCCCCAATTGCACTCCAGCCAAAGATTAAATCCCCCAGTAATAGATTATATACTGTATAAATTATTTTGTACAGATTTTATGTTGTGGATGCTGTGTGAATTAGTATGGATTTCTCTGAGTCACTGAAGTGTGGGAGGGGGGATAGGTAGGGGTGGGGGAGGGGGGGTCTTTTTTTCTTTTTCTTCTTTTTCATTCCTCTCATCTTTTTCTCGGGAAGGGGGGAAGTTTGGGGGGCAGACAGGGTCTGTTACTATAATACTGTATTGCCGAAGTGCGCTTGTGTTATCAGGCACTCTTTGATACTACTGGGGAGGTTTGTATGCTGGACTTTCCTGGTTACACTGCCTGTATGGGACTTTGTTATTCTTCCATTCTGAATATTCTTATCCTTACCATGCTGATATGTTTCTTTTCTGATGTTACATGTTTACTTGCAATTGTTTGCCTGTCTTAATAGTAAACAATAATTTTTTTTTTTTTTTTAAACAACCCAATTTTTTTAGCAGGATCCTCAGACGGCTGTCAGGGTAACATAATGCCTGCAAACACAGCCCTTTTCCTCATCAATCCATGTTTTTCTCTTATATATCCCCCAAATCTCTTTTTTTATATCATAATTCAAAAATTAGCCACAATTACAGTGGCATTAGGCGCTGAAAAGCGTCTCTGTAGGCGCAATGCAGATGCTTCTTTTTAAGGTTCCGGTAGGCACCTACATTTTCCCTTTTAAAATGATTTTTTTAATTTTTAAAATGCCGTTTTCAAATTAAATTAGGCGCCTAACTCAAGGCACCATTTATAGAACATGGGCCACAATGTTATTTGCTGGTTAAGAATGATGTATCTCCAGCAGATGGCACTAATAGCACATAGTCTACTCTAAAGCACTATTTTGTCTCTGGTTTGGTTTTGGCAAATACTTTTGTCTAAGATAGGGCTTTCCAATCCTGTCCTAGGGACCCCACAGTCAGTCAGATTTTCAGGATATCTACGACGAATATGCATGAACAAAACATTGCTTCTAGTTCTTTCTAATATAATGTGTGCAATAATAATGTACTTACCACTGATAGGGTTGGAGCATCCAGCACATTTTTTGGCATATAAGTTAGAGAAGCAAGTTAGACAGTATGGGAATTCTTCTTGAGAGGTGAAACGCTGTCCAGACAACTGCTGTTTGCATCCAGTACAAAGGAAGCATTCCTTATGCCATGGCTGTTCTCTGTAAGTTACTCCACCAGTAGTGATGGGCTACAACATTAAATAGTAAGAAAAGGCTTCAGAAATAGCACTGTTATATGTAGCAAACATACTTGTTAAGCAAAATATCTTTACAATTTCAGATTTCAATTGAATGGGTTCACGAGTGAAATAGTGCCCATGTTTGGGCGCCCAAATTTAGGCGCTATTCTGAAATCCACACACAAACTAATTAGTTAATGAGCCTCTAACAATCAATTACTGATGTTAACTGGCACTAATTAGGACGTATGCCAATCTGCCTACATGCTATTCTAATAATGCTGCATGGCCAAAGTGTCTCATGCGCAACCCAAAAAGGGGTGTGGCTATGGAAGGGGCATTCCCAAAATTCTGGCACAGTGTTATAAAATACCGGGCTTAAATGCCCAACTTGCATGCCAGGATTTACACCAGGTTTCAGCAGGCTAAGGGCTAGATTCACTAACCTGCCCCGATCCGGGCAGGTCTGACGAATTCACCAAACTGCAACATGCAGATGGGGGCGATCAGAGGAACACTCCCATCAGCCAGCACAGATTGTTCTATAGCGATTCCAGCGCTTGCGCAGACCATCTGGCTTGGCACTTTAAAAAAACAACAACTTTTTTTACAGCCTGTGGTTTTAACCCACTTAAAGCCTGCGGGTTAAAACCACGAGCTTACACTGCGGGGAAGGGTGGGAGAGTCAGGGCAGGCAGGCGATGAGGGCAGCTCGGGGCAGGCAGACGATGAGGGCAGCGTCGGGGCAGGCAGGCAGCGTTGGGGCAGGCAGGCAGGCAGATCGGGGCAGGCAGGAGATCGGGGCTGATAGGGCTGAAGAAGGCAGTCGGAAAGGGCTTCAGCGACTGGTCCTCAGCAGTCGCTTTTTGGGTTGATCGGCCAGCACAGTCGAATTGGCAAATTTGTTTAGTGACTTGCGTCCCTGCCTACTTTGCATGCAGTTCCCCTCATTTGCATGCGCGGATCAGAATCAGATCGCAAAACAGGTTAGTGAATACTGCAGGAGGGAAATCGGGTTGCAAAGGGCTTGCAAACCGATCGGTACACGATCGGTTTGCTTAATGAATCTAGCCCTATGTATTCATGCCCAAAGTTGGGCTCTGGAATCCATGCTAAGTGCTATTGCATAATGGAGCTGAGCTCGAAGCACCCTTTAGAGAATACCACTTGGTGCATATTTCTTCTGGTGCCTAATTTTGAGTGCCGTTTACTGAATCTGGCCCTATGTGTGTGTCAGTCCTGCCCAGGCTCCACCCATATGTACACCTATATGTCAAATATGTGCCATGTAAGATATGTATTTACATAATAGTTCTTAGGCAGGTTTTTGGCATATAGACATGTATATACCATTGTTCTAATCATTTATGCATATAATCAGTGTGTAAATGTTGGCACAGACTTCATAGAATTACCTCAAATAAAACACAATTTAATATTTTAAAATATTATGCTGCCCAGTTATTTGAGTGATATTGGGGTGATCATGATTGCTGAGTTTAGTTATTACAATCTCAGAAGTTTGGCTTTAGGGGCCTGCTAGTTAACAAAGGGGGTTATAGAGCTGACAGTTCTTCTTTGGCAAGGCTACTCAACTGGCGGACTGTGGTCCAGAGTCTGGACCATGGAGCCTTGCTGTGAGGACTACTCCAGCTCCCTCTCCTTGTGCCCTGGTCAATGTCAGGTTGCAGCGCTGCAATCTGCCCCCCCCCCCAAGGATTCTCCACATTCTGCAGCGGGTCGCAGCAGAGAGTCTTGAAAGCTGCCTTTCGCTGGCCAGCAAAGCTTGTCTCTGCTGAACCTGACCACAGAAAGTTATATCAGAGAGGCGGGGTGGGTGTGGCATAGAAAAGGCTTCACCAGCCAGAGAAAGGCAGCTTTCAGCACTCTGTCTGCTGCAACCTGCCGTGGAGGGTGACGGATCCTTGGGGGGCCATTAAAAAGAAACAGAATTGTTGGCCCTCTTAGAGCTGTGCTACAAAGAGGTCTCAGGGTGGGGGAAGAGGAGCTGCAGTGATGTTGACCTGGGTACAAGAACAGGGAGCTGAAGTGATGCACCCCAGATAGTGTTAGACATTCAGGAGGCCAGGGCAGAAGGTGAGGAGGGGGCCCTAAAGCCTGTGGGGGGGGGGGGCAGGAAGGGAGAGATGTTGGATCTAGGCTCAGGGGCGATAGATGCTGAACTGGTGATGAGAGGTGTGTCTTAGGGAGAGAAAGGAGTCAGAGGCTGATCTGGAATGGGCAGAGAAAAGTTAAGGAAAGATGACCAGGAGAGAGAGGGGTAGAGATGCTGGAACCAAGCAACACTTAGGGCTAGACATTCAGGGGGCCAGGGCAGAAATTGGGGAAAAGGCCCTAAAGCTTGTCTGCAATGGGAGAGGAACAGGAAGGGAGAGATGTCAGATCCAGACTCAGGGGGGGATAGAGAGATACTGAACTGGCAGGGGGGTGGAGGAAGAGGGTCAGAGGGATAAGAGGCTGGACCTGAGGTGGGGGGGAGGATAGGGATAGACACGACTCGGGGATCGTGGTGTACAGATACTGGAACCAACAGAGAGAGGGAGAGAAAGATGCTAGACTACAGATAGATGAAGGGATGTGTAGGCGGAAGAAGAAAGAGAAGCAGGACATGTGGAAAGTCAATGACACAGAAGAGCTACTGACCCTGGAGAAAGCATAGGGACAGTCAAAAAAGGGCAATACTGGACACTAGAGGAGGGATGGTGAGATGCTGGACAAAGTAGATATGGACATACAGAAAAGATGAATGCTGGACACAGAGAAAAAAGAAATCTCAAAAGACCAGGAGCCCTGAAGAGAGTTAGCAGAGAAAAGCAGAAAAGAAACATTTAAGACCAAAGCAAGGCTCAGGCAACAAAGGTAGGAGAAAATAATTTACTAATTTACTATTAAGTATTAATATGTGAACATTAGGAAATGTGAATCCTTTCCTTCCCTCCACTCCCCACCCCCATAGTCACTATCTTGGGAGCAATAGTGATCTATAACAGTTGTGCACATGGTACTTTGCAGAACCGGGTCCGGATTTTTCTTCGGGAAAATCTGGTAACCCTAATCATGGTAGTATTTCAAGTTCATGAGCCTTGATTCTCAGTTCCCACTGAAGAGATCTGGAGCTCCTCTATACCAGTGTTTTTCAACCTTTTTTGGGCAAAGGCACACTTGTTTCATGAAAAAAATCACGAGGCACACCACCATTAGAAAATGTTAAAAAATTTAACTCTGTGCCTATATTGACTATATATAAAGTAATTCATTTGAGTGCCACCGCCGCCATCGGGAACAGGCCGGCGCCAAGTTCTCCCTGCTTCTCTTCCCCGCGGGGCCGACCAACTCTCGCCACCCGTCGTCAATTCTAACTTCGGAGAGGACGTTCTAGGCCAGCCAGGCAGCGATTGGCTGGCCCAGAACGTCCTCTCCGACGTCAGAATTGACGCGAGTGGCGAGAGTTGGCCGGCCCCACAGGGAAAAGCAGGGAGAACTTGGCGCCGGCATGTTCCCGATGGCGGCGGTGGCACTCAAGTGGCTAAAGAGCCGCAGTTTGCCGGCCTAGGGACAACACTGGAGGGTGGCCAGCTGTGCACCCCCTTGGGACGTAAACCCGGGGTGGGGCAGACCGCCCCCCCCCCACCCTGGTATGCCACTATCTGTACCTCACTCCCTCCCTATGACCAAAAATTCTCCTTTCTTCTATTCCCCGTGTACACAACCATCTCTTTCCCTCCCTTCCTCTCTCCAAAGTCCATGCCTTCTGTGTCCAAACACTCATTCCCTCCCCCACCTCAGCATCTCTTTCCCTCCCTTCCTCTCTCCCAAGTCCATTTCTTCTGTGTCCAAAAACGCATTCCCTCCCCCACCTCAGCATCTCTTTCCCTCCCTTCCTCTCTCCAAAGTCCATGCCTTCTGTGTCCAAAAACCCATTCCCTCCCCCACCTCAGCATCTCTTTCCCTCCCTTCCTCTCTCCCAAGTTCATGCCTTGTGTCCAAAACGCACTCCCTCCCCCCTTTTGTGTTCCGTGTTTGCCTCCCAGCCCATCTTTGCAACTTTCTCAGCAAAACGAAGCTCAAGCCGCGAGGCTTGTCTTCTGCTTCCTGCCTGCCCTGCCGCGCACAAATAGCCGAACGGAAGTATTCTCCGACGTCAGCGCTGACGTCGGAGGGCAGGCTTTGCTTAAGCCCTCCCTCCGACGTCAGCGCTGACATCGGGGAACGCTTGCGATCAGCTATATGTTAGCTGCAGGGCAGGCAGGAACAGAAGACGAGCCTCGCGGCTCGAGATGTATTGAACTCCGCGGGTCCCCTGTCCAGCTCTTTCCTGTCCACGTGGGGCGGACTGCCCCTCTCCCTAGACTGTGGCCTAGGACCCTGGGGAAGCCCGGGCCCCCTGTCAGCTCCGGGCCCCTGAATGCAGGACTGGTGGTACTGCCCTGATGGCGGCCCTGACCGTACGGCACACCAGGCAACATCTCGCGGCACACTAGTGTGCCGCGGAACAGCGGTTGAAAAACACTGCTCTATACTAAATAAACCAGTGAGAAGTAAAAAAAATTCTCTGAAGTGAGAAGAAATTTATATTTGATTGCATGAACAAACTGGTCTAACTAATTTGAATACGTTTAAAAGAAAAAAAGATATCCTTAGATTATAAAAAATGCAAAGCATGCAGTGAATGTGGTAGGAATTTCTGAGTTAAATGAAGGTTGAATAGTACCTTTTTGCACTGGACACACTGCATAGCAAATTGTTTTTCATAGCAGGGCACGCAGAAATATTGATCGTTCTTGGGAATGAAACTCTTTGCCCCAATAGGCTGTTGACAGCGTGCACAGATGAAGCAGGTCTCATGCCAGCTATTGCCCTTGTACTCCATCTTCCGGGTTCCTGTTGCAAGATCAAAGCATATAATTAATCTTCCATACATTTTTATGGGAGCAAAAATGTGACAGGATGAGAAGAGTACCATTACAGTTCGAATCACTCCTCTGTCTAAGCTCAGATTTCATTACCAGAGATATGAGCATTGGCTTGCAGATGGCCATTTAAGGGACCTTTTACTATGTGGCAGTAAGCACTGAGGCCCGATTACTGCTGCCAAAAACAGCATGAGTAGCACATGCTCAGGAGTCACGTGCTAACAGTGGGTCAGCACACACTTCCCACACTTTAAAGAATACATTGTGCTTTTTAGCATGGGGGCGTGCTTGGGGGTGGAGAGTAAGTTTGTCCTGCGCTAACTGGTTAGCACATGGGCACTGACTGATTAATGCAGGATTAGTGTGGGAGCCCTTAGGAGCAAATTCTATAAATGGTGTCCTGATTTTAGGCAGCCTACTGCTGTCTATAAGCCAATCGCACATTTTTGAAAAAAATCCTCCCGATGCAGGCCGTCTACATTGTAGGCGCCTCTGGGAACCTAGTGAGGCACGTAGGGCCGCCTAACCTCACCCAAGGCTAGGTGTGGGCGTGGTTTTGCCCAGAAGTGGCCTTAGGCATGCTTAGACGGCCCTAGGCGCCTCCCTAGGCCCGTGGAAGGCGCCTGAAATATAGGCCTTCTTATCCAGCATCTTGGAGACTATGAACTTACTGGAAATGT